>NC_137106.1:13021599-13364308 GCF_949357685.1 Gobio gobio
CACATCACTGGGCCCATCAGCTGCAGATAAACACCGATTGAACATCTGAGAGTTTCAAACTTCCTCAACTCTCCCCCACAGACGCCGCTCGGCGGTGTTCATATTACCTCCAGGTGCTGTTTTGGTCGGTTTTGTTCTTTTTGTCGATGGGTTTTTATACCACCAAAGCAGCCTGCCGTTCGCACATAATGAGAGGAGTTGAATTCTATTTCCACAGTAAACCAATTTGATGTCGCTTGTTAAAAATAGAGACATAAATTCAAGTGAGTGTTTGCCAGGCAACGTGAAGTGCGGCTCTCGTCTCGCAGCGCGAGGCTTCTGTGTGGAGTGTCAAAGCGGTGTTAGCGGATAGCAAATTTTCTTTGCTCATATAAATAATTCCCTCTGAATAAAGGCAAATGTTTCTTGCTATCAATGAATCATCAGCTGGGATGAGGCTAACTTTCTCTCCCTCATCCTCTCGCGTTTTTCCTCCCTCTCTCTCTCTCTCTCTCTCTCTCTCTCTCTCTCTCTCTCTCTCTCTCTCTCTCTCTCTCTCTCTCTCTCTCTCTCATCTTGCCCTCACAACAGATGGAGTGTGAGAATCAACTGATTGACTGATAGCTCTGTTCTTCGCTTGTCAGCCATAATGAATAACCTTTGTGTTGAATGTCGGTTGACACACCAGTGAGTTTGTCAGCACCTTGGAAGATAAATAACAGCACTGTCATCTAGCACATCAGCCCCGAGTGCAGATGTGAGTTTCAGCCGTCAGAGTTGTATTCTGACAGGTTTTAGAAGATTTTAATCTTAATTTTAATTTAAAGTTGGCAGTTTATCTCCAACTTCCACATCGAGGACAAGGCAGATGTTTTTTAAGTATGATTGATTCACTTTTTTGAAATGAGATAAAGTCACAATTCTGCTGAATTATCAGTTCCTTTGAAACTCCCAGATGTCCTCATTTGTCTCGGAGCTTTCATAAGCCAAGGCATGGGACGTTTGTAATCTAAATAGATGGACTGATTGACAAGATACGGTAAATCAACGCTTCACTGCAGTCTGTAGTACGAATATGCGTACCTCCCTATTACACAGTATGCAAATACGGTGTGTCAAATGAGTAGAACAGTATAGTAGGGCGAACAATATCTGGATGACATACTACATCTGCGGAGATTGTGAAGTGTGTAACCAGTGGCCAGTGGAGCTGAAAGGATGTCAGTTTCTAAAAGATGAAAAACAAAAATGGCTGATAACTGAGTCAGACGGCTTTTTAAAAGTGCTGAACCAAAAAAAACATGAACATTTTAAAGGTCCCATGGCATGGCATTTTTCTATTATTTTATAGTGTTTCCTGAGGTGTACTTATATTATTAGTATGATTTTTACATCATAAAATGTCATAATTTAGAAATAAAAGGCATTTTTTCTATACTGCTGTTTGCCCTGTGGCTGAATGCCCTGCTTCAAGAGGCGTGTCTGCTGTGAGACTTCAGTAAAAACGGCCACTGTTGTGATTGGCTGACATCTTTGCATTTTAAATGAGCGGAGGGGGCGTGGTTTAACGAGGCACGAGCAGGCACGAGTCTGCCAGAGAGACGGATGGACCTGTGTTCACTTCTCATCAGTTCTCTCAGCATGTCTCAGTTCAGGGTGAACTGTTGTAGTTACTAGCATATACTTCAGGTTATTAGTTTATTTCTAGTCGGAGGGGCTGTCACTCATGTCAGAAAGTTAGTAACTTTAGTAAATTATGGATCAGCGCTGACTCGAGACGCGAACCGTTTAGAACGATTCAGTCCGATTTGGTGAACTGGTTCGGTTCACTAAAAAGAACCGATTCAAAAGAATGATTCGTTCGCGAACCGGACATCACGGAGACGAAGCGATTGCTAACAAAGTTATTTATAGTAACTACTGAGTTATGAGAGCGCTGTCAGTCAGCGCGAGTTTATTGTGTTTGTATCTGAGAGTTCTGAATAAACACGAGTCCCAGTCACACCGAGTCCTCTTCATCATTATTCTACCAACTTTGTAACACATGCAATGTACCATTACAGCGAGATGAACGAGTAAGTAAGTGTTGAATATAGCATTATTTCTAGATATGTTCCAATCATATGAATAGCGTCATTGACGCGCATTGAGTGACGTTACACAGCGCAAACAAAGACACAACAGCTGTAATCGAATGTAATCCAGTTTATTGTGGGGAAAGCTGGCTAGCCTAGCCGGATACCCTAACGCTTACCCTCCTTCTGCTTAATCTCACGCCGCGTTTGGTGCCTCCGCTGTGGGCCAGATGCAGTACTGGGGGTCGGGGATGTTGGAGGCCGAGCTTCGGCGTGTTTGAAGTTTATCTCTAAAGATGTGGCTCTGCTGATGTTGAGCAGAAACTCCCGACTGTATGCACATTTAAGAACAGATAGACGTGTCGAGGACGTACAAAAACACTGACTCACAAGATAGAAAACACGAAAACACCGTTCTGTCGGGAGAGAGAGAAGCCGCTGCATGTCCACAAATAATAAATAATTAGCTACACATAAGAAATCAATGATCACAGATCAGAAGGAACTGAAGAAAGACTTCTGTTTTCATTTGTACATCCAAACACTGAGAAACTGCCAGTGTTCACTCGTTCACAAGTAACGTTAATGATCTCGAGTGTTTGCATGGGCGTGCCAGATTCTCTGGGCGGGGGAAAGGGAGGAAACCGTTCCTGCTTGGACGTCAAAGCAGGAGACTTCAGGATTGGCTAGTCTGGCCTGTCATTTTCTCAAAGGCAGAGAAAGACAGCCAGAACTCGGTTTTACACCGATCAACATTTCTATCCACTTGGGGACAATATTCAGGCTAGGGGAACTCATATTAATGTTGAAATACCTCATAAAATGAAAATTTCATGCCATGGGACCTTTAAAGCTATTGCCTCAGTGATAAGCTGTTGTAAAGCCACGTTTTTTAAAAGTGTTGTTAGTATGCCATAGGTCAAAGGTCAGACAGGTATGTAAAGAAGCCAAACTTCTTAATCAAATGTATTAGTATGGTAATGGAAATCTTTCTCCACCAAACGTTTTAAAAAAAGCATCATTGTCCTTTGATGTCACCCTTGTGTTTTTTAGTGAGCACAATATGTAAGATTTTTGGATTAAAATATACAAAAACCCCTAGAACAATGTTATATATTTTGTTGACTTGTGTACTTACATTATCCTAAATGTTTCCAAGAATCTTTAAATCTAGATTAATAAGCAATTTTAACCAGGACACTTACCGTGTCCATGCATTGTCTATCAATGACATTACCCTAAATTTAGATGGAAACACCAATTGTAATATAATATGTTTTATTAGACACGTGAGCAACTGTTTGGATTGTTTTGGATCTTATTGTTTAAATCTCGTTTTCATGATTTACCACGAGTACCATGTATGACCATGCCTAATATCGATCTAGCTTACTGCAGTGTGCAACGAGTGTCTCAGAGTAGCCGTTGAGCGAACGCACAGAGTAGCATGATAACATAACTCAACACACTCAAATGTATGTAATATGATAACAGTGCTGACACATATGCATGAGCGGAAGAAGCGGAAGCGGCGACTGTGGCATAATAAAAGCTCCACTGCTCTTGAGCCGTGTGTTGAGCTTGTCTCTCATTACATACGCTACATACATACATATTGTGCCTTTAAAAGCTCTCACCTCTTCTTTAAAAATTACATTCTTTATTTTCCAGGCAAGCGAGTGGCCGTTTGTGTTGGACGAGGATGGCTCTCTCCTGGTGTCTCTGCCTGGCCATGGCCCTCTTTTCTGGTCCCGGGACCATCAGTGCCCTGGCACCTGAAAATGAAGTGACATTACACCCAACAACATGGCTGAGTGAGAACAGGGTCACACCAGTACATCTGCCTAAAGGACGCGCTCGCAGGTAAAAGACAGCTTGGGGGTCTGGTGGGACATAGACAATACAGATTTTCATCAATAAAGGGAAGTTACACTAAAATTGGTCAAGTGGACCAATCAGAAAGGAAAGGAATGAAAGAGAAACACTGATTGTGTATGTTTTGCAGCTTCTAACTCAAATAGAGAAGAAATGGAAGAGTGGACGAGTTTAAATCAACATTGTAGTCCTCAAGAGAGAGATTTCTAAAACGGCATAATCACTTAGCAGGGAATCAACTCGTCTGAAAAGCACTGTAAACTGATATCTGTCCTCTAGAGCAGGGGATTTCAAACACCCAGGAGGTTGCAATGGGGTAGAAAATGGTGGGTAGAAAAATATACAATATTAACTTGATACAAAATAAACATTTCCTGGTATTCATCACAGTCATGTTCTCACTGTCTTGTCTAGTTTTAAAGCCCTATCCGGACGGTGATAGTTTCTCAACATTTACAGTGCATCCGGAAAGTATTCACAGCACTTCACTTTTTTTTCCACAATTTATGTTACTGCCTTATTCCAAAATGGATTAAATTCATTATTTTCCTCAAACTTATACAAACAATACTCCATTATGACAATGTCAAAGAAGTTTGTTTGAAATCTTTGCAAATGTATATACATTTAAAAAAAAAAATCACATGTACACAAGTATTCGCAGCCTTTTCTCAATACTTTGTTGAAGCACCTTTGGCACCAATTACAGCCTTGGCACACCTATTTTTGGGCAGTTTCTCCCATTCTTCTTTGCAGGACCTCTCAAGCTGCATCAGGTTGGATGGGGAGTGTCAGTGCTCAGCCATTTTCAGATTTCTCCAGAGATGTTCAATCGGGTTCAAGTCTGGGCTCTGGCTGGGC
The DNA here is from genome assembly GCF_949357685.1 of Gobio gobio. Classification (NCBI taxonomy): domain Eukaryota; kingdom Metazoa; phylum Chordata; class Actinopteri; order Cypriniformes; family Gobionidae; genus Gobio; species Gobio gobio. Next base: position 13,026,390 of record NC_137106.1, read on the forward strand.
CACTCAAGGACATTCACAGAGTTGTCCATTCTTTGTTATCTTGCCTGTGTGCTTAGGGTCGTTGTCCTGTTGGAAGATGGACCTTCACCCCAGTCTGAGGTCCAGAGTGCTCTGGAGCAGGTTTTCATCAAGGATGTCTCTGTACATTTGTGCATTCATCTTTCCCTCGATCCAGACTAGTCTCCCAGTTCTTGGCACTGAAAAACATCCCCACAGCATGATGCTGCCACCACCATGCTTCACTGTAGGAATGGTATTAACCAGATGATGAGTGGTGTCTGGGTTCCTCCAGACATGACAATGACACTTGCCATTCAGGCCAAAGAGTTCAATCTTTGTTTCCTCAGACCAGAGAATTTTGTTTCTCATGGTCTGAGAGTCCTTCAGGTGCCTTTTGGTAAACTCCTGGCAGGCTATCATGGCCACTCTACCACACAGGCCTGATTGGTGGAGTGCTGCAGAAATGGTTGTTCTTCTGGAAGGTTCTCCTCTCTCCACAGTGAAACGCTGGAGCTCTGTCAGAGTGAACATTGGGTTCTTGGTCACCTCCTTGACTAAGGCCCTTCTCCCCCGATCGCTCAGTTTGGCTGGGCGCCCAGCTCTAGGAAGAGTCCTGGTGGTTCCAAACTTCTTCCATTTACGGATGATGAATGCTGTGCTCCATCCAGCGCTGCAATGATGCAGACAATGTATCTGTACCCTTCCACAGATCTGTGCCTCGATACAATCCTGTCTCAGAGGTGTACAGACAATTCCTTGGACTTCATGGCTTGGTTTGTGCTCTGACATGCACTGTTAACTGTGGGACCTTATATAGACAGGTGTGTGCCTTTCCAAATCATGTCTAATCATCTGAATTTACTACAGGTGGACTCCAATCAAGTTGTAGAAACATCTCAAGGATGATCAGTGGAAACAGGATGCACCTGAGCTCAATTTTGAGTGTCATGGCAAAGGCTGTGAATACTTGTGTACACTTGTCATTTTAATACTTGTCATATTTTTAATACATTTGCAAAGATTTCAAAAAAACTTCTTTCATGTTGTCATTATGGGGTATTGTTTGTAAAAATGTTGAGGAAAATAATACATTGAATCCCTTTTAGAATAAGGCTGTAACATAACAAAATGTGGAAAAAGTGAAGCGCTGTGAATACTTTCCGGATGCACTGTACATTTAAACCAAGCAGCTTTATGTTTACCTCATGTAAATATGAATTAATTCTTATTATTCCAAACATTTGACATTTTATTTACAGCAGACAATCATGCAACTGACCATGTGAACAGTGCATTCCCGGGTTTGTATAGGATCACAAAACACACTCCTCCACTGTGAATTAATCGGCAGCTGAATGCATTCGTTTTATCACTGAGGTGCCATGCAAATCCATAGGTCTACATTATTTTTCATTGGCTGAATGTTTGTGGGGACCATAAACTGTAAAAAAAAGACGGATGACGCACCTTCACTATCTTCCATTGAAGTAAGTGAAGCCGCCAGTGTCCCAACATGGCGTTGACATCTTGGGTCTCGAGTCTGCGCAGTAGCAACTTGGAGCCTGAAGCTTGGTACATACTCCACAAGAACAAAGAAATGTGTTCGTTTTCTCAAGGTGGCAAGAACAAAGTTCATTCTGGCTAGGACATTCCATACTTCACGAGAAAAGCAGCTGCCGAACATTTCACACAAAAGTTCTCAGACACCCACAAGAATAAAAGTCCTGCTCAGATGATGTGTCTAGAACAAGCTTCAAGAACTCCCAGACCGATCAATCCCCCCCCCCCCCCCCAATACAATATTTCTCTTGTAGACAGTTTGTGTTTATAGTACAATGTAGCGTCATGTCTGTAATATTCATATTATGCTACATTGTACTAGCAACACACAATCTTCATGACTTTCTGAAATCATTGATGGGGTAATTTATCTCCTATCTGTTTTATTCTTGTTAATGGTCTTAAAATCATGAAACAGATTTCTCAGTTCGAACCCAATAGCTAAACCCAAACCCAGCAGCTAAAACGGCAGCTTTTTTTCCATTAGCAACACTAGCCAGTGAGAATCACAGTGAGAACTGCTCCCTCACCCGTAACAGAGGTGGTGTCAGGCTTCAGACTGAGCGCGAGAAAGAGAAGAAGAGACTGAGTTTCAGTGCACAGCCGCGGGGCAAGAGCTGCTGATCATAAATCAAATTAATTAATCTATTAAAAGATTGTAACTGTGCCTTCCACACAAAAATCTCACAAAAAAATTGCATTGAAAGGGTAAGGGATAGACACACCTGAACTGAACCTGCCAGCAATCCCTCAAACTAAAACTATGACCCTTTATTTCATTGTCAAGGTCAAAGTTAAACCTAATTACCAGAAGAATGAAATCAATATTATGATAATGTGCTATGCTGGTAAGCCAGCAGCATGCAAATAAGAGATCCAAATCGCATTAAACAAACGCGAGTCTTAAATCTAATGTCTGACTATTTCCATAGAAATAATATAATGAGCAGTTGAAGATGCAGAACACCATTGACTGAAGGCAGCCACACACGCTTGTTTTCAAGGTCAGAGGAAGTGGCGGTTGCCAAATGGCTGGTGTTACCAGAATGCACAGAGGGAGGTTCACCAGATTCTGCCCAGTGTGATGTTATTCACCGAGCGGGAATGAATGCGTTTCCTGCTTGAGTGAAGCGCTCTACAGTGATGCTGCACCTGGCATCAGCTGTGATCTGTAAACATTAGGGTTTGTGGAGATGCATATCTAAACGGCGGTGATGGGTCGATAGAAGCTTATCAGAGATCAGTCATTCTGGAGTCATCTTCACCTTCATTAGCAGATCAACCTGCGCAAACAACAGCAGTCAAACAGTCCCAGAGGAAGCTCTGCGGCTTGTTATTTAAAGGCGTCATGTCATACACTTTTTAGCATGACATTTCTTTCCTCTGAGGTCTGTTTAAATAATGTTTTTTTGCTCCAAAACAGTCATAATTTAACTTTAAATAACCACTTTGTTTTTACACCCTCTCTGACCCTTATTATGAAAGGGATAGTTCACACAAAAATACCCTCATGTCATTCTAAACCTGTATGCATGTATTGCAAAACAGAACAGAAGATATTTTGAAGAATATTGGTTTGAAGAACAGTTTTGGTGACCATTGACTTCCACTGTATGGACAAAAAAAACAGACATTTCAAAATATGTCCATTTAAATTGCCTTGAGGGGGGAAAAAGTCATACATGTGGATGAGTATATAACAACAACAACACAATATTCTTTTTTGTGTGAACTTTTTGGGTCTCTTTAATGTAAACACCTTTATATATATAAAAAAACAGCCTTCTACTCATTAGTGGGTTTGCTGGCAGGTACAATAGATGCCAAATGTTCACGATACAAAGACACGTCGCTCAAACTATAAAGGTCAAACTGAAATGTTCAGGGAATTTGTTAAAATAAACTTAAACCACTAGTTTCTAATGTTGAGATCTTTTTGAATGATACACAGAGCCAGGAACTGCACAGGGTTGAGTGGACAGTGGCTAAATCTTACCCTGGTGTTTAGAAATAATAATATGAATATAAGCAGATCAAGTTTCTGAATAATGTTACTTATAAATGTGGGCAGTCACGTGTTAAAGTCTTTGAGTTTCTGATGTCAGAGTCATACATCCAATGGTTTTGTAACAAGCAGCTTAATTATAATTGAGGGGCATTTATGGAAGCCTGTTTCTGCTTCAGGGTAAAAAAATAAAACGGGTATTTTTGAGAATTGTGAGAATTAGTCACAATTGTGAGATATTACGTCAGTTACAGTGCCTTCCACTAATATTGGCACCCTTGGTAAATATGAGCAAAGGCGGCTGTGAAAATAAATCTGCATTGTTTATCCTTTTGATCTTTCATTCAAAACATTCACAATATTCTAACCTTTCATTGAAGTAAAACAATTGAAAGTGGGGGGAAAATCTCATTAAGAAATAAATGTTTTTCTCTAGTTCACATTGGCTACAATTATTGCAACGTCCTTTTCCCAAGATAACAGCTCTGAGTCTTCTTCTATAATGCCTGATGAGTTTGGAGAACACCTGACAAGATAATCTCTCCAGATTCCTCAGATCCATGTTGGTGCTTCCTCTCTTCAGTTCACCCCACTCATTTTCTATAGGGTTCAGGTCAGAGGACTGGGACGGCCATGGCAGAAGCTTCATTTTGTGCTCCTAAGTGACATTTTTGATGTTTTGTCATTGTCATTGGATCAATGACCTGATGGAAGATCCAACCATGGCCCATTATAAGATTTTTAGCAGAAGTGGTCAGATTTAGATTTTTTTATCTTTTGGTATTTGCTAGAATCAATGATGCCATGTATCTGAACAAGATGGACCTCCAGGAAAAAAATATGCCCACAACATTTAAGATCCAGCGGTATATTTAACCATGGGCATGAGGAACTTTTTATCCCTCTTTGCACCAAACCCATCAAGTGGTTTACTGCCAAAAAGCTCTTTTTTTTGTTTCATCTGACCACATAACCAGGTCCCGTTTGAAGTTCCAGTGGTGTCTGACAACCAAATATGCTGGAGTTTGTTTTTGGGTGAGCGAGGAGGATTTTTCTTGAAAACCTCCCAAACAAATTGTGGTGATGTTGGTGCTGTTTGATCTTCCTGACCCCAAGACCCAACTAATCTCTGCAATTCTCCATCTGTGATCCTTGGAGAGTCTTTGTCCACTCAAACTCTCCTCCTCACCGTGCATCAGGACGATATAGACACACGTCCTCTTCCAGGCAGATTCATAAAATCTTTAGTTGATTGAAACTTCTTAATTATTGCCCTGATGGTGGAAATGGGGATTGTCAATGCTTTAGCGATTTCCTTACAGACACTTTCTATTTTGTGAAGCTCAACAACCTTTTGCTGCACATCAGAACTATATTCTTTGGTTTTACTCATTCTGATGGATGATTAAGGGAATTTGGACTTTGTGTTTCCTCATATTTATACTCCTGTGAAACAGGAAGTCATGGCTGGACAATTTCATCCTCCTAGTTACCCTGGTGTACCCTTTTTATACATAAGAATGTGAATATACTTCTTAAGAATGTATGCCAATAATAGTGGAAAATATGCATTAAAGAAAAACATTTCAAAAAGGAGATTTGCCCCCACTTTCAATTGTTTTACTTAAATGAAAGGTTAGAGTTTTGCACATTTTTTGAATGAAAGATCAAAAGGATAAACAATGCATATTTAATTACACATCCGCCTTTGCTCATATTTACCAAGAGTGCCAATATTACTGAAGGGCACTGTATGTTAACAGTTTTTCATCTTAAAAATGCACAAATAATAGATTCTTCAATGAGACACGATTAGGCTAGTGCAAATTATTAAAGTATATTGTTTGACCAATTCATTTATGCAATATATAATTCGATTTTTTTGAGAGGTCTTATGAACAATTAGACCAAACCATTTCATGTGTGCCTTGTCTAATACATACGGATATGGATCTGTGTTTCAGACTGTATTTCACACTAAAGAAGAAAGCTGATTTGCTGTCTGTTACTGTGAGCCCCTGTGCAGTGCCCATCGAATGGAGCTTGGCTGTTCGGACCTTGAAGGATAAACCACCTAAAAAAGCACACTGTGAGTTTGTGTGTGTATGCTTATTCATGTACTTGTGTCTGCTTGAAGGTATATTTGTGCATGCATGCAAACACGTACTTGTGTGTTTGGGGAGTATTGGCATAGGCCTAACCAGGGCTAACAGACAACTCAGGGATTTTGTATCCAAAGGGCGGACGGGTTACATCCCTTCAGAGGCTCTAATGAAGAAGCGAAGCAGTCGCTTGAGGCTCACTGATTTAATTAGCAGGTGTAAAACTGCTGTTGTGTTGCTTTAGGGCCTCTGTGGACAGAATATTCTCCTCTTATCCATCTCCAAATCTCCAGGCTGTTCCCCTGATGAGAAAGTAAAACATTTTCAAACAGAAACAAAGAGACAACATATGCACAGTCTGGATGGATAAATATTAACATCTGTTCCTAATTTTAACGGTGTTTTACAATAAGATTCTATTTGTTAACATTGGATAATGAATTGGGCATCATGAACATATAATGTACAGCAATAAACTATTAACACAGTTGCATTTATTAATCTAAGTTAACCGAAAATGTTGTTTTGAACCCAAAAACAGTGGAAAAGTATTTTCAAAAATAATTTTGTTCCACAGAAGCAATAGAAAAGTGATACAGGTTTAGAATAACATGAGGGTACATTTTTGTATTTCTTTAATGTTAATTATAAATATACTGTTGTTCATTGTTAATTCATATTTGTGCATGCTAGATATTAAATTATACAACTTTTAAATATATATTTGTATATGTTAAATTAACATTAACCAAGACTATACCTAATGCATTAACTAATGTTAACAAATTAAACCTGACATTGACATTATAACTTAATTTAATAAATATTTAACATAAATATTCATAATGCTAGACAGATAATTACATTTTTAAACTATTTTGTTGCAAAATGGATTTTACAATTATCTTAATTCATATATTTGGAAGACACATACTGTATGTATCATGTGTTTTAACAGTACCTGACTAATCCTGATGATTAGTTTTTGTTTTATGACGATATGTTTCTGCACTCTGCTTTCGTAATATTGCGCATATACTGAAATGAAGGGGTAGTCTGGCAGGCAAAGCAGCAGCATTATAAAGTCATAAAGTGACATATAAATCATTTAGACTGTGAACTCAGGGGTCCCCATCTACACCTTTAAATTATTCACTTTGATTACCAAATGTTCCCTCTAAAAGTGTGCCGACAAAAGTAACGATGGTTTGCATGAAAAACAGGCTTATGCGTGCATGCAGCCCGATGTTTTTTAGCTCTCTTTTGATTAGAGCTTTTGAATATGCTTGATCTTGATCTGAAATGCTTCGTTTCTGCAGGGAGCTCGAAGAAGAGCATGCCTGAGGTTTGGTGGAGAGGTTCTGGAAGAGAGGTTAGGATTTACACCTACACGGGCAATGCCGTAGACACCTACACCGGTCCTGCCTACGCTCCAGCATCCATCTACATCCTGCGGCTGAAATCAAACGAGCATGACACGCAGGTGTCGGCATACCTGCACGAAGGTCCTGGTCCCTCGGAGGCTTTCCCGGAGCTGCCGTCAGACCCCAGAGTGCACACACTCGGGGTGGGCATGACCAGTGTCACCTTAAACTGGGCTCCGAGTTCATCCATAGTTGTTAAAGATGGTCACCAGCCACATCATGAATATTGCGTCTTAGTCAACCACAAACACAACTACCGAAGTCTTTGCGCTGCTCGAGAGGGAATCCGAAAGGAGATACAGAGTGTGCAGAAGAGACAGAGGAGGGACAAACACAGCAAGGAGATTGTGTGGGCAACGCTTAAAGACTGGTGGTGGCGGCACCCGGATACCCTTGAGGATCGTGAATCATCCCCAACTGACAAGTTTGAGGACCCTGGATGTGTATGCAGGGATGTTGAAAGCGTGTGCACGGTTTCGGACTTGCTTCCGGATACACAGTACTATTTTGACGTCTTCGTAGTGGACAGGGTTAACGGCACGAGTGCGGCCTACACCGGCACTTTCGCCCGCACACACGAGGAGGCTCGTCCTGCGGTCACGTCCTTACGGGAAGGCCAGGTCAAATGGGTCACTTTGAGCGGGGACACAAGCAATCTACCGGGGGATCAGTTTCGATTTAAGCCTCGTGGGTGGCAACAAAATGGCCTCCTTACCTTGCACACCTGTAACGGCACTAGTAAAGTCAAGGTCACCGTCTCTAGTAAAGGACGGACTTTTACGTCTCAAGAGGTGGGACACCAGCTGGCTCAGATATGGTTGCATGGTGCCCCGTCATACCTCATCCAGCTCCAGGCCTTGGCTCCAGGTCCCTCATCGTCAATCCCTAAAGGCAATTTCGGGAAGTCCAAATTCTGTCTCAAAATGCAGGCATCATCGGCGTACCACCGCCGAGCTGTGCCAGTGTTTCCCACCACATTGCAGATTAAGTCTTTCAACAAGCTGCGGACCTGCAACTCCGTCACTCTCGCCTGGATGGGGACTGAAGAACGGAGTCTATATTGCGTGTATCGGAGGCAGATCCCACTTGGCGGCAAACACATCTTAACGGATCGCTGCATCGATCCAGAGTCGCGTCCAGCCAATGAGAGAGTCCTCTGCAAGTATTTCCAAGAGTTAAACCCACGTCGGGCGGTCACTACAGCGGTGATCGGTGAACTGGAATCAGGGGTGCTATACGTGTTTGACGTTTATCTTATGAGACGCTGGGGGCTTCCAATTAAGTACCACAGCAAGACTGTGAGAACCAGGAGCGAATGTTGAGCGGGCACCTCAGAATCTTGCTCTCGGTGGAGAAGGACTCAATGGAGAGACAATATGCCACGGGGAAGCCAATGTAAGGCCAGAGAGGGAACTGTTGGGGGCCTGGATCTGGTGCAGTGGAGGTCGAACATGACCACTGAAAGACATAAACACACATTAATATGCCAACACAGACACACAAATACAAAGAGAGGTGAGACCAAGCTCACACCAGCAAAAAACAATTTACTTTACGATGTATTAATGTTTGTGTTGTTGTTGTGCGTGATGCCGTCTCTGTTGTTAATTATACAGTATTGAGTGTCTGAATAACAGAAAGTCTCTAGTTTCTTACACGAAAGAGGACCGTGCCAAAATATGCAAGAGAAACAGCCGGAGGGCTTTGAGCACCAGTGCTAACCAGAGCTGTATCAGATCTCTCAATCTGCCACCAGTATCAGAGAAAGACACCAAGTATGGGAGCGGCGAGAGAGAGCGAAAGGAGCTGTGTGAAGTCAGTGTGTTGATTATGCTCTGCTAAAGCATGCAGCAGGGAAAAACGCGTTAGCAGTTCGCTTCATTGTCTGTGATGTGATTGTTGTGCCGCGCTTGTGCGCACTAATAAAAATGCAGTTACCAACCAGACATGAAAATGATCTGTAGACGTGTCACATTTTGACATTCTTCAAGGGCAACGGCTGCTCATAATCCTGAATATAAAATGAACTGAAATGAGGTACACGTGAAAGCAATTCAAATGAGACATTAGCAAAGTGCCGTTAGCAAATCGTACCGCTGTGACGATACGAAAGTCTCACAATCAATAATATTGATTATAAAAATAATCAACAGACATGAGCTCTTCATTTACAGAGAACTTTGGATGCTGCAGTTCCACAGGTATCAAAGTGCTCCAGTGGCTCCCTCTGCTGTCCAAATGAGGAAAAAAACACTGGACAGCTGTGGGGTGGTGGGGATTTTGATCCAATGACTAGAATCTTTTGAGTTGATTCACAAAAACATTAGTTCTACAGGTGAGATTGAATTTTTGAAAATTGTCTTCCATAGAAGAGGAAAAAGTCTTACCGGTTATTGAGGATGATGTATGGGTGCATTAAAGGGTTAGTTCACCCAAAAATGAAAATAAATGTCATTTATTACCCACCCTCATGCCGTTCCACACCCGTAAGACCTCTGTTCATCTTCAGAACACAAATTAAGATATTTTTGTTGAAATCCGAAGGCTCAGTGAGGCCTCGATAGGGAGCAAAGCAATATACACTCTCAAGATCCATTAATGTACTAAAAACATTTAACATTTAAATCAGTCCTTGTGAGTACAGTGGATCAATATTAATATTATAAAGCGACGATAATATTTTTGGTGCGCCAAAAAAAACTACATAACGACTTATATAGTGATAACCGATTTCAAAACACTGCTTCATGAAGATACGAACCATTATGAATCAGCGAGTCGAATCATGATTCAGATCGCGTGTCGAACCGCCAAACTTTGGCGCTCCGAACCACTGAATCGACTCGCTGATTCGATACGCTCCGAATCAGTGTTTTGAAACCAGTTGTCACTATTTAAGTACGTTTTGGCGCACCAAAAATATTATCGTCGCTTTATAATATTAATATTGAACCACTGTACTCACATGGACTGATTTAAATATGTTTTTAGTACATTAATGGATCTTGAGAGTGTAAATTGCTTTGCTCCCTATCGAGGCCTCACTAAACCTTCAGATTTCAACAAAAATATCTTAATTTGTGTTCCGAAGATGAACGGAGGTCTTACGGGTGTGGAACGGCATGAGGGTAAGTAATAAATGACTTTATTTTCATTTTTGGGTGAACTAACCCTTTAATATTTTTACCTTCATAAACCAGACATTATCAAGCTATAGGGGAAAAATACAATAATTTCCCTAATAAAAGTTGAGGTTTAATGTCCTTTTAATCAGTCATTTTGCACTTTAATAATTCTTCCTCACCTTTCTGTCCTTTCTGCGAATGGGACCATAAGGGGAGACAACAAAATGTACTGTTAATTAAACCAATTCAGCAAAAATATAAAATCAAAAATGTTAATATATAATAGGCAATTGTGATTTTATTGTTCACTTTTTTACCCAACAGCTATAGCAAAAATATGTAAAATATAATGATAGAATCACTAAAAAAGAAATCAAAATTTCCTTCAGCTTTTGACATATAGAGATCATCATACTATAAGAATATCCTGTAAGTTTCAGAACTGAAAACGTCCTTGTTAGTCCAAAAACAGAAAACGACTCGTTGTGAATGTGTCGATCAAATAGATAGATGAAAGAACGCCTCTACAGCAGAAAATCAATGTCTACTTCATCTTTGCCACTTTGACCCCACCCACTGGTGTGTTAGTGAGATGACGAGGAGAGAAGAGCAATACAGGAGGGACTACAATTAACGTTACCTTCCAAAGGATCCTAATGCTAGGAATGTGGTTATTTATTATTAACAATGTGAATGTCTCAGTTGAGCATTATTTATTTATATTTGGTACATTTCACTGTGGATGCTTTGGTAAATCAGTCAATTTCGGCGCTTTGCAAACAGACTTTTATGATGTGGACTAGTCAGTAATGCGACAACATGTAAGTAAACGTGCTAATTCTAATGCCTGATCTGTGATCAGTGATTTCTGATACGTAATGATTCATGTACACTACAGTCAGATGTTCTTTTTCAGTAAATCAAACCAGGGATTAAACGTTCAACTTCACATTGTTTCTCTCAGTAGGATGAAAATAGTATTTTATTTAAACTGTGATTAAATTATATAACAATCAAAGAACGCTCCCTTTACAATCGCTGTCAATCAAACAATGCAGGTTTATCAGTAACTGAGTTCTGGACTTGTGCCAAAACTCCCCATATAATCAACAAATCTCTTATTTACATTGTGTTTGCACTGTTAGTTATGATGAAAGCATTTCGTTAGTGTGTAGAAATCGAGTTACAATGATGAGATGGCTGCATTTATACGCTCAACATGTCTGATCGGCTAATGCTCATAACTGCAACCTTTCGTGCCACAATCTAAATATAATGCCATAGATCTAGATTATAGATATAACGGTATAATCAACACTTTTCACAATTAGTTAAAGGGTTAGTTCACCCAAAAATGAAAATTCTGTCATTAATTACTTACCCTCATGTCGTTCGACACCCGTAAGACCTCCGTTCGTCTTCGGAACACAAATGAAGATATTTTAGTTGAAATCTGATGGCTCTGAAAGGCCTCCATTGGCACAATGCACAGTTCACTCTCAAGACCCTTAAAAGGTACTAAAGACGTCGTTACAAAGTCCATCTCACTACAGTGGTTCTACAATAACTTTATGAATCGGCGAGAATAGTTTTTGTGCGCAAAAAAACCCTAAATAACGACTTCTATAGTGATGACGATTTCAAAACACGGCCTCATGAAGCTTCGAATCGTTATGAATCAGTGAGTCGAATGAGCAGTTTGGATCGCCAAATTTCAGCAGTTTGGCGGTTTGACACGCGATCCGAATCATGATTCGACTCACTGATTCATAACGCTTCGAAGCTTCATGATGCCGTGTTTTGAAATCGTCATCACTATGCAAGTCGTTATTTAGGGTTTTTTTGCGCACAAAAACTATTCTCACCAATTCATTAAGTTATTTTAGAACCACTGTAGTGAGATGGACTTTGTAACGACGTCTTTAGTACCTTTTAAGGGTCTTGAGAGTGTACCGTGCCATTGTGCCAATGGAGGCCTTTCAGAGCCATCAGATTTCAACTAAAATATCTTCATTTGTGTTCTGAAGATGAACGGAGGTCTTACGGGTGTCGAACGACATGAGGGTAAGTAATTAATGACAGAATTTTCATTTTTGGGTGAACTAACCCTTTAACCTTGAGAGCTGTAAAAACCGTGCTAAAATTTCATATGCAAAGATGTCAGCCAATCACAGCAGTGAGCGTTTACACTGAAGTAGACACGCCACCTTCAAATCAAAGGCTAAAATCAGGGTATGAAAAATGGCTTTTATTTCTAAATGATGACCATTTTTGATATGCAAATCATACTAACATTATAAGTGCACCACAGGAAACATAAAACAACGAAACAATGCAGTTCATGGCCCCTTTAAGGTGTTTGCAAGTGAAATTTGGACTCAAAACCGTCTAATTCCTGAGATACAGCCACATAAATGTACAGTAGTGTTACAGCATCAAAGACAAAATGAAAAACACCATATTATTCAAATAATAACCTTTATTTTTTCAATTGCCATTCTCAATGTTACAGAAGTAAACATTTAGGGGGAGTCTTAGATACAGCAGTGCTACACCTGCCAACAGCGGTCACTTCGACACACGCACAAGCACACACACACCCATCCAGCACTGTCATCTCCACAAGATTCAGAGCAGATAAACCATTATTTCCACATACGAAACAAGTCCCCTCGCAAAATATCTGCATCCGTATTTAAATGACCAGCGTGGTCTGTTGATTTAGGAGACATGGCTCTTGAAATCTGCCCACCTGAATCAGCAGCAATGAAACTCAAACAGCAGAATGTCTACTGGAGCTCTTGAAATCTCTGTCGAATAACAAAGACACTCTAGAAGTCAAATATGGCTACAACTTCTTCAACTCTAGATTGTCCTTGCCGAGCTGAGTGAAGAATAGTTGGATCTGTCTTAGAGGCGGAGGCGTTAGGCTGGGGTATGAAGAGATGTCTTTCTGTGACATCCCTTCGGTATGGCTGTAGAGGAATCTATCTCTCTGATCATCAAACATTATAATGGCCTGTACACTCATAATACATGCTTTGAGCTTGGTTACTCTCCAGATAGAAAAAAAAAAGTCGGTTAAAAGCAATACTCACTCACTGAGATCAACACGTTAATCAAATCTGAGAAATGCAAATGTTCAGTTAGAGTCGGTACAATTTCAATAAATGCTTTTACAGTGAAGCTGCCACATAAACATTACAAACCTGTAAGAGCCACATTCAATATCTGCCAGTAAAATGGTACGTCAAAATGTGCTTTACCAGTCAGAGTTAAATATTTAAGGATTTCCTGGCACCAAAGGAACCAAATGGCCATTTAAAAAAAACTAAATTAAAGAAATATTCCTGTGAAATCTTAAAATAACCTGTGAAATGCTGACAAAAAATGTATTTTACAGTACGCTTGTTTGAACAAACCCTGAAAACTCTGCGATCTTTGTGTGCGTTTTTGTATTTATATATATATATATATATATATATATATATATATATATATATATATATATATATATATATATATATATATATATATATATAATGATTAATACACACGTCCTGTCCATCGCTTTCCAAGCTCTGAATGACTCACATGACTGAAGGTGCGGTCACATTTACCATTTTTTCTGCGGGCGAATTCTACTTATTGCAATAGAAATTGCGTGAGGCTGGAAAATGTCCCCATGCAGATGTAGCTCATGTTGAAGTTGGTCACACAAATACACCATGCAAACCAGCAGAAAACCGCTAGTTTGAAAGCAGGTGACTTCTGTGTGAGCTGTGCTTCGTACATCGCTACAGGATTGACAACGGAAAATTGACCCACGCAATTTCACCTAAATTCCGCAAATATGACCCCACCTTGAAGCCAATTTTCACAATAACAAAATGTTTTAAAAAGAAACTTGAAACTTTTAATCCCTTTTGCACACATCATTATGTAGGCTGTACTATTGTACTGTCCCGCACTCGTATTGCAGATATACTTCCAGAATTTCAGTGCATCTCTGAAAAACAGGGTCATGGAGGTTCTACACTGAAGCTCTGCTGGGAATAAGACCTTGGAGTCAGTTTGAATGCTATCGAACGTTACATGATCATGGAATCGTGATAAGGAAACCTTAAGAACTCTTACACACCTGTTGTCTAAGATTGTGGATTTGGAATTGCATCCGTCCAGGATACAGACAGTATAATCTTCCATAGCAGGTTCCAAAATCCAATAGTCTCGAACAATCCGGTGTGGGCGACATTCAGGCAATTTAAAACCCCTGCTTGTATGAACCTGCATAGAAACTCCATGTAGGCCTCATAGAGCCGTCTTTAGGGAAAACCAAAAGTTGTTACTCCATACAGTACAGCATGTACAGTACATCTAGAGATGTAACGGATAGACAGTTTCCTGTATTTGGCAGCCATATGAAGCTGAATAGTCCAATATACAAAAATAGGGTTTTAGAAAATTTCAAACAACAACATGAATAACAATACTATTAATAATAACAACAGTGGTCATAAATATAGTCCACGCCCCAAACGGCGTGTCATACAAAAGTCCAGCAGACGTATAAAGCGTCTGTCAGTACTGAAGAAAGGTTGCATCAGTGCTGAGGTGAGTTTGGTTCAAGAAGGGGAGGGAGATTGTGTGTGTGTGTGTGTGTACATGTTTTTTGTGTTAAAGCCCTGGTCTGCTACTGCGTGCCGTCGTACCGCCTCTGTTGTGGGAACGTGCTGGACCAGACACTGGGAGTAGTGATAGAGAGAGAGAGACAAAGTGTGAACACTACGTTCAGGCTTTTAAAGGTACTTTTATACTCTTAAGCCTCGTTTCCACCGAAATTACCCGGAACAATTTGTACCAGGAATTTTTTTTACAGGCACTTTTTTCCTCCAGACCTGCTACTGTCTGCGTTTCCGGCAAATTAGTCCAGAGACGTGTGACTGCGCGCAACTGCTCCTCCAAACCACCGTTGGACATTTTTGGACATTCACCGTAATCATTTTTGCGCGACACTGTCTGCAACAATAACAAGTATGGAGGAGATTCAAGCAGCGCTGCTATTGCTAGTTTTGTATTGGTTTACTAAATATGTAATTAACAAAACGACGGAAAAGAGACGAGCACTGATACTAAAGCGTATTCTGAAAGCTAGATTTAAAATAAGACAATTATTTAAAATAATTGTCAGCTATTACGGACATTGACCGTGCGATTGCTGAGACAACGCGTGCCATCGGACAGAAAGATCAAGACTGATATTTACTTGAACGCAGAACGAACCTTGCAAAACTTTTAAAAACGCTGGTTGAAATAAAATGCTGCGTGAGCTCAACCAATCAGCATGTTCAGGGCCCAAGTCCCACCCCCGAAGTTTCCTGAACTTTGAAAAAGTACTACCTCGCGAGCAGGGCCGTTTGGAGGGGGAAATATTTACCCGGAACTTTATTTAGAGCCCGGTTCCTGCGGTCGAAACACAGAGTACCACCCAAAAGTTCCTAGTTCCTGGGGAAAGTTCCTGCGGTGGAAACGCGGCTTTAGTGGTTGCTTTCTTACCAAATGTTATGCTTTATGCTAATTCTATGCATTTTATGCTGTCCATGAATAGTTTCTAAATACAAACTTTGTTGTACAACTGTACTGCAGGTCTGTAAGGAACATTTCCTGTGAGATCTGTGTAAGGTTTAGTAAGTTATATCTAAAGAAAAAGTTTAGACTTTTAGCACTTGCATTTGAGCAGGGTACTTAATGATTAATCATTGATATTAAATAATGCATTTATAAATCAGAATATTAAATTACTTCCCTTCTACATTTCAGTCTTTCATCATTACTCTTCAATTGAAAAAAAAATAAATAAATAATATTGATCAATATAGAGTACTAGAATGTGCAAATTTGAAGAGACCAAGCATCCCACATGGAAAAAAAGAATACTTGAATGTGCTAAAAAATACTTAAATACAAGCAAGTACATTCTTATTTTTGTGCTAAATAAAATTGTGAGAGTTATACAGTAATTAAAAGTTGATTTATTCTAATTCAGTCGTACTTTAGTGCATTTAAAAAATAAAAAAAAAGAAATACCACTGATACTTAAATAGATGTTTAGTGTATTGAAATAAAGTATACCACTACAAAAATATACAGAGGAGTTTTTAAAAGTGTGCTTAGACTTAGTAGACTTTTATATAGTAATAAAGCTTAAGTTCAATTGAGCTACTTAAAAATATATTACTAATGGACTAGTTATAAGTACATTGTCCCAACTGTGTAATTACACTTAATATAAATGCACTAATCCAGGCACTCTCAACCCTGGTCCTCGAGGCCCACTGTCCTGCAGAGTTTAGCTCCAACCCTAATCAAACACACCTGAACCAGCTAATTAAGGATTACTAGTAAGCTACAGGCAGGTGAGTGTGATCAAAGTTGGAGCTAAACTCTGGCCCTGTCCCAAATGGCACCCTAAACCCTCACGGTCTTCCTCTGAGTCCGCACTTTCACGACGTAATGCCGCTTTGACTGCTGGGAAGAAGTCCGCTGTGTAGCTCTCATCAGTGCAGGCTCGGCAGAAGTGCGCATCGAGGGCGCATATCGACCTCAAACGAGGCGCTCGCGAGCACCCTTCTGAGACCTAAAATGACCAATGGGACACCCTGCGGTCTCGTGGACTTAACGGACACGCGCACGCAGCGGCCATTGTAGGTCCACAAGACCAAAAGTGCACATGAAGTGTGCCATTTGGGACAGGGCCTCTGTAGGACAGTGGGCCTCGAGGACCAGGGTTGAGAGCCCCTGCACTAATCAACACTAACATTTAAATTGATTTTAAGTGTAGTCAGAAAAAGTAAACCGAATATACAGAAGTGTTTTATAAGTGCATCACTTAAAAGTGTGCTATGAAAAATGAGGGCAATACATTATAAATACATTTTGTATACATTTATTATATATTATTCTTATATTTTAAATATTTCATAAGTCTATTTTCTGTCTGATGAGTATATTTAAAAGTGTATGAAAGATGGGTTCACGTGAACTACAAGTGGTAACTAATAATTAAAAAAAAAAAAAACAGATATAGTATGTTAAAAGCACATTTTAGTTCTCTCAAAATAGCACAGTTTAGTACACTTAGATGTTTTTTAAGATTACATACTACATACTTAAGATGTTCTTGAGATCTAAAACATAATTTTTTGTATAATATACAAAATTAGTGTGTGAAAATAGATCACTTTAAGTACATTATGGAAAGTGTACTGAGAATAAAGTGTATTTTAGTGCATTGTTTTTTCACCTGAGATCTTAATCTTATTACGGTGCTTGAATGGCTGCTATTATATCCTATTGTATTTTCCATTCGACATTTTTATGTGGCAACTTTATTTCATCCTTTGATGTGCTCATTTTGTCTTTATAACAGAATTAAAAAACTAACTGACAGCAAATCATGCTGAATTATGATTAACCTGCTGTTTAAAAGTCTGGGGTCAGTACAATTTTGTTGAAAAATGTTTTACACTTTCCACAAAACATTAAGTAGCAACTGCTTTAAAAATGTATAATAATTAGAAATGTTTCTTGAGCAGCAAATCATCATATTAGAATGATTTCTGAAGGATCACATTTTAAAATATATTCAAATAGAAAATAGTTATTTTAAATGTTAATAGTATTTCACAATATTACTGATTTTACTGTATTTTTGATTAAATAAATGTAGCCTTGATGAGCATAAGAGACTTCTTTCAAAAACATGAAAAAATCTTTTGAACAGTAGTGTATTTGTAAATTGAATTTTTCTTGTATATATTTAACTATGTATTGCCACATTTATTCTACACTACAAAGTTAATTTACAAAGAACAAAAATCTACAACCTAAGTTTATCAGAAACTTTTGCCTAACAAAAACAGTTGGTTCCTTCAGGAAATGCAAATGTAGTTTATTCTGACAAAATACTATTATGTTTTTACGTCATGTTCATTATTTTTTACCTTTATCTTGTAATGCAAAAAAACGTATTAAAACTGATTCCCACTTACCTGGGGGTGGAGCTTTTGCATCTGGCTCCTCCTCATGCTCAATGGGGAAGTGGCCAAGGGGATGATGGGAAAACGAGTCTATGAAGGAGGAGCTGCTGATGCCCAGACTGATTCCAGTCACACCAATTCCCAGAGAATCTGCGCTCACACACCCAAACACAGTCAATGGGGCGGGTTATAGAACTGTTCATCTACCAATCTGATGCGGGTTTGTATGCACCCACCTACGCCGACAGACGCTCTGCCAGGTCGTCCCTGCCCGATGTTGTCTATTCCAGTAAATGAACGGCGATATGGGGTGTCTGACTGCAAAGCAAGGTTTGCCATGATCAATACACCCATGAACACATGATAAGGGGCATGATGAAGTGTTTATGGATACAAATATGTCGGAGAGATTCACCCTAAAGGTGTGTGTGGTGTTGGGTCTGGAAAACACATCCAGCAAGTGCATTTTGTCTCGGGGCTGCAGACTGACACCCTCGTCGGTCACTGCACTATGTGCACGACTGGAGGAGCCTCGCTGCTTCTGCAAACACGTGTTTACACACACACACACATACATATGTGTGTATAATATATATACAGGCATATATATATATATACACAATCTACACTCCATACACTTTAATGACAAAGTAAAAAAAAGATGTGACAACTTTGCAAATTTATTAAAAAGGAAAAACTGGAATAAGTACATTGCATAAGTATTCAAGCCCTTAACTCAGTACTTAAAACACCTTTAAGGGGTTAGTTCACCCCAAAATGAAAATTCTGTTAATTAAATTGCTGTCTATGGTGGGATCAGAGAGCTATCGGATTTCATCAAAAATATCTTCATTTGTGTTCCGAAGATGAACGAAGGTCTTACGGGTTTGGAACGACATGAAGGTGAGTAACTAATGACTGTGTTGAACTAACCCTTTAAGTCTTTTTGGGTATGATGTGACAAGCTTTGCACATCTGCATTTGGCGATTTTCTTCCATTCTTCACCTCATGTCCTATCAAGCTCCGTCAGGTTGAATGGGGACAGATGTTTTCAGGTTTCTCCAGAGATTTGATTGGGTTCAAGCCCAGGGTCTGGCTGGGCCACTCAAGGGCATTCACAGAGTTGTCCATAAGCCACTCTTGCATTGTCTTAGGGTCATTGTCCTGTTGGCAGGTGAACCTTCTTCCCAGTCCGAGGTTCTGAATGCTCTGGACTAGATTTTCACCATATGTTTTTGCGTTGAGCTTTCCTTCTACCCTGACGAGTCCCCCAGTCCCTGCCGCTGAAAAACACTCCCACAGCATGATGCTGCTACCCCCACTCTTTACTGTTGGGATGGTATTGTGCAGGTGATGATGGTTTCCTGGTTTCCTTGATACATTATGCTTGGAACTGAGGTTCATCAGACCAGAGAATATTGTTTCTCACAGTCTGAGAGAGTCCTTTAGGTGCTTTTTTTTGTGCAAATTCCAAGTGTTTTTTTAAATGTGTGTCTTCACTAAGGAGAGGCTCATGTCTAGCCACTCTGCCATAAAGCCCAGATCGGTTGAGTGTTGCAGTGATGTTTGTCCTTTCTGTAAATTTCTCCCATTTCCATATATGATCATGGAGTTCAGCCAGAGTGACCGTCATCTTCTTGGACACGACTCTCGCCAAGGCCCTTCTCCATCGATTGCTCAGTTTGGCCAAGAGGCCAACTCTAGTTCCATTAAGGATTATGGAGACTACATGCTTCTGTGAACCTTCAATACAGCAGAATGTTTTTGTAGTCTTCCCCAGATCTGGTATTGATACAGTCTTACAGGCAGTTCCTTCCACCTCATGGCTTGGTTTTTGCTCTGATATGCATTTTCAGCTATTAGTCCTTTTATTGAGGGGTGTGCCTTTCCAAATCATACCCATTGAATTTGAACAGGTTAACTCTACTCGAAGTGTAGTAAATACACAAGTGAAATTGGAATGCTCCTGAGCTAAGTCTCAATAGTCCCACAAAAGGGTACGAATACTTATGCAATGTAATTATTTCAGTTTTTTATTTTTTACTAAATTTGCAAAGTTGTCACAAATCTGTTTTTGCTTTGTCATTATGATGTACAGAGTGTAGATTAATATAAAAAAATTAAATATTTAAGGCTGTCGATTTAATTAATATCTAATATAATATAATAATATAATATCTAATCTAATTCAAAAAAAAATTTTTTTTTATTATTAATTCATCTAGTTTCATAAAGTTGATCATGTATCAAGTATCATGTGAAACTGAAGACTAGAGTAAAGATGCTGAAAATTCAGCTTTGACATCACAGGAATAATTTACATTTTAAAATATATTAAAATAGAAAAGTTATTTTAAATTGTAATAATATTTCACAACATTATAGTTTTTACTGTATTTTTCATCAAATAAATGCAGCCTTGCGAAGAGTTTTTTTTTTTCAAAAACTGACTTTTAAATGGTAGAGTATGTACTCCTAAATGCTGACAAAACTATATATACACACATTTAAATTCAAAATTTAAATGTTGCTCTTCCCACAAAAAATTACCACAAATATTGGCGACTCATATTGTAAAACAACTGTTACTAACGTTTGGTTGCACCTGTATAAGCCGTGAGTGCTGTCCGGAGTAGGTGTGGTCTGTGTCTCCTGTGCCAATAGGAGGGAGAAGTGTGTTTCTACTGAGAGGCATTGGAGGAGAGGCCAAACGATCACTGGCGGTCGTCCTTAAACACACATACAGATACACACTATTGTAAGAAAATTGTTTTTTGGGAACCAAAAGATTACCGGATATATAATACAAATATAAGTAGCTCTTACAATCTTGTGCCTCTAACCACTTCTTCCATGGAGCCAGTTGTGATGGGCTGCGTTACACTGGACGTCAATGGCATCAGAGTGCGAGGAGGCGGGTTCCGTCGCCGTGCCGACTGAGGGGGACGAGTCAAGGACGAGGAGCTTTGTTCCAGTGCACGACGGGGCCGAGGTTTACTGGTAGGAATGACACTAGACCCGGGACGATGAGACACTTTCTCCTCAGAGTCCCTACAGTCAGAATGACAGAAAGAGGATTAATCAGAGAAAGTATGATTCATTTAGAGAAGCCATAGAGACATAGTTTCCTGCACAGCTAATTCCTTGTCAAACAAATTATGTCATACTAGAGTTTTAAAGTTGAAATATAAACAGGGCTCCTGACTGCGACCAAATGGTTGCATTTTGCAACTAAAATTTGAGAGTGTGCGACTGAATTTTACATCCAGTCGCACATGTGCGACCAGTAAATTTGCCTGCTGTCGGTACTGGAGAAATTAAGAAAATACACTTATTATTTATAATTGATAGACGTTATGTCTGGCAAATTCTATCTTTGCCAGCCGTTTCTATATGAGATAATATTAAACCATTTGTCCGTGATGCATTTTTGCTATTCGCAATCCAGAAGAGAGAGCAAGCTCTCTCGCTTGGATCTCCAGTGCACACACAACACCACAGTCAGCTTAATGAGTGACGATGGCCAAGAGAACTACACAAAAGTTTATTCTGCTTAAACTTTAGGGATGTGCTGTGATGTTAATCTAATTTTATTTTCGATTTCAGCTTCCAAGGATTATAAAAAAGAAGATATGAGGTAAAACCGTGTTCCGTCGAGCGCAACATCCTTCCCTTCACAGCAGCGCTGTCATTTCTCCCTAAACCTAAACTTAACGTCAGAATCAGTGATTGTTGTAAACTGCAGTCTCTATTGTTGCTAAACTGCGGGATGTGTTTGATAATAGAGCTATTAAATGCTCAATAATCCGCGCAAGAGACGCTGTTTCCAACTTCAAGGCGGCTTATGCGTGTGTGCTGCGAAATGGACCGACTTGCACTTTATATTTTAGGCTTCGTGTGCGCGTCTAAACCATCAAATAAACAACAAATAGCCTGTGTCAAAATGACCAGGTTGGAGAGTAGTTATTTTAACAGTTTATATCTTAAATGGGCGTAAATAGTTTGGAGAAATAGGAGAATATGATATTATTAGTTCTGCATTCGGTCTTAATGGGGCAGCGTCTAATAAACCTGCTGACGATTGAGCCATTCATTCGAATCGAACAAAAGGCAAATATTCACATCTCTTGAATTAATAACTTTAGCTTTTAAAGGCATTAATCTATCAATTTATACTGTGAAAACTATGCAGTGTTATTTTACATTTCATTACTTTATTATATTTCTTTGTATTTTTGTTCTTTCTAAGTAATATTGATGTTAGCAGACCTTCTGAATGCCTGCACCTGGTCCATTAACAAATAGATGTTTTATATTTTTGTTCAAACATTGCTGTTTCTTTTGCCATAGATATTTTACTTTTCAGATTATAAAGCCATGTTAATTATGTTCTTAATTATGTTTTTATTTTTTTTTCATAAAAAAAAATATACAGTATAATAAAAAGAACCGATAATAATACCGTTAAAGTACCGGATCGATAAGCAGTATCGGTAAGAGTAGTAATACCGATAAAACCTTAACAATACCCATCCCTATTAGTAATACAGTGGAAATTAGTAGATTTGGTTAGCATGTTGATTTACGGTGTGCGCCCCTACATTTTCTGGTTGTGCCCCTAAAATTTTCTGTTGGGGGCCACTGTGCTCCTAAAAAGTTAGTCTGGAGCCCTGATAAAAAGACTAAGGCCCAATCCCAATTCTATTTTATACCCCTTGTCCTTGCCCCTTGAAACAGAGTGGAAAATATTCCCCTAAGAAATGGGACACCACTACTACATCGTTACTACATCATATGTATTCGCTAGCTCCTACGTTAAAGGAAGTGCGCCGATGTTTATCACAAGAACATGACTGTATATATGAACACAAGATTGAATGCAACACAAAAAAAATGATTATTTGATGTTAAAATCCTTATTAATACCAAAAATACTCTCCTTGTTCGCTTGGGCAGCCATGTTAAGGGCCCTATGAATTTCGTTAAATTTTTTCCCAAATTCCATTTAATTTTTTTTCCAAATTCTGTTTTTTCTGTTTACATTTTTTTTGGACTCCATTTTAATTGTTAAATTAAAAGTTTAACAAAAATTACATGTTTACGGCCCTATAAAATAAGCTTTTTTTTCTTCCTTAAATTCCGTTTTATTTTTACCATAGCACTTTTGGAACTCTTGTATATTGTTTGTTTGGTAATTTTTCCTATGGGTGGCTCTAGAGGCAAAATACTACATCAGCTGACCTTTAGTTTGGACCGTTTGTAGAGCAACAGAATTAAACACTAACACTAAACTACAGTGCTAAATATGCACAGTAAAGATTGTATTAGTTTGTGTTTATTTCCGCTGTGGTGTTCATACTGAGCTATTCGGTCCAGAGTTCCCAGGTTCCTTTGCTGCAGGGGAATGCCATGTATCATGATGAGGTCATTGAGATTGTGATGAGCAACCGCCGCCCCTACAGGCACTCGACTGGTCTGTGGGAACAGAGAAAGCGAGAGAATCAGGAAAAAAAAAAAAGCTACGCTAATTCAGGTTAATGTTATTGTCCTCTAGTGCACAAGTCTGTATATCTCAGTATTTAAAAAACAGCAACTGACATCCATCATCTGTACAGCATGCGATGATGCATAAAACAGACAAAAAAACACTGAAAAGAAACATACGGAACAGAAACAAAACTGAGAGTGGGAACAAGCATTATAAACACCTCCACAAGACTAAAAAAAATGTACGCAAGCTTAAATAAAAGTTAGACATTTCAAAGGGATGTTAAAACAGTGGCCAGTGATTTAAGAGTTAAAAAAACTAAAATCAAAGATGAGTGTTGAAGGAGAAAAAGAGGGGAACCGGTACACAGACAGAAACACTCTCGCTCGCCCTCTCTGTTTAGGTGTTGTTATCAGGGTAGAGTTACATACAGTCGATGACTTTCTCTGCTTTTTGGATTTCCGTCTTGACTTGTGCTTTGAACCCCATGACTTTGAGCTCTTTGGAAAGAAAATGAGGGAAAGGATAGAAATAGAAAGGTATAGAAAGAGAAAGGAAGAATACAGATGACAGATGGATGATTGGACAGAAAGACAAAAACAGAGACAATGAGGAAAACACAAAAAAAGGAGGTAAAAAGTTAATGAATTGCAAGCCTCAGGAAAAAAGCTGAAAAAAAACAAATGCTGACCGCAGTGAAAAACAGCATTTGTGGGTATCTTTCATGTGTAAAGACAGAGAGGACACAAAGCAGCGAAGATCTAGGCTTATGTCTACAAAATTCCCACAGATTTGACTAAATTAATTTCTCTGGCTTTTCCAGTTATTTAAAATTTCAGATTTGAATTGAAATAATGCAATTATTTAGCCAATTAAAAAAAATTTATGAGCAAAATATACATTTCTCCTTTATGAATCAGAGTTTCTGCAGATTTTACAAAGGTAAATTTAAGACCAATTGGAACATAACACGTTAAAAATGTAAATATCTAAGCACACAATGAGTTGTAAGTTTGAGTTCAAAGTTTGAAAAACTATTTCCAACAGATCTCCACAACTTTTAAATTAATTTGACAAAAAAAAAAATAGCTTAAAAGTTTGAAATAAGAAACCTTGGGAAATCTTGTAAAAGTGATTTTATGATTAAAATAAGAACAAATATCTGCCAATGTGTTCATAAAAATCCACTTACCCAATGACAGAAATTTGTTCTTGTTTTAAGCATAAAATCACTTCATTTTGTTCAAAATCTCAGAAAACAAGACTTAATTTCTTCCTTTTGCATGACAAGTAAAAAACAATTTTTGCAATTAAATTTAAGGCCTTATGAAATCTGTTTTTCTGGACTCTGCTTTAATGGATAAATTAAATCTGACTGATTTTCATTCATCTTCGGAACACAAATGAAGATATTTTTTATGAAATGGGAACGATTTCTGTCCCTCCATTGACAGTCTAAGCAACTACCACTTTGACGCTTAAAAAAGGTAATAAAGAGGTCATAAAGAGATTGTAAAACTAATTCATATGAATCAAGCGGTTTATTCCAAATTTTCTGAAGAGACTCGATCGCTTTATATGATGAACAAAAGTCTTACAGGGTTGGAACAACATTAGGGTGAGTAAATGATGAAAGAATTTTTGGGTGAACTGTCCCTTTAACGGTTCTGACCTACTTTTGATTCATTCATCCAAAAATTGACCAATTCTGTGACATTCTGCATTATACAGTAAATTCCATTTTTATGAATGTCGTCGGCCCATCTGTCGTATTTTTTATCTGTCGTAACTCCATTGTTGATTTGAATAGCAAACAACTCTTACTGCACACACCGCAACAGACTTTTAAAAATGGTGGTTGAAATAAAATGCTGCATGAACTCAACCAATCAGCATGTTCAGCGCCCAAGTCCCACCCCCAAAAGTTCCTGAACTTTGAAAAAGTACTACCTCACGAGTAGTGGTCGAAACACACAGAGTACTACCCCAAAGTCCCTGGTTCATGGGGAAAGTTCCTGCGGTGGAAACGCGGCTATAGTTCTGGATGCAGTACAGCAACTTCCCTTAAGTTTTTCATTTCAATTACCCATTCACAATAGAAATTTCTTAATTTTTAAAAGATTTTGAATGACTTTTCCAAACCTGGAAATCACAGTTTTCTATGACTGTGGGAATCCTGTTATTTAAATATATTTGGACACTATCATCAAGCAGATGGCAGGGAATGGAAGGGTTACAGATATCTGAAATCAGTGAGACAGGATTTCAGATGAAATCAGTGTTTCATCCATCTGCCACAGGAAAAGGAGCAACCCAAAATAATTTGTCCGAATTTGTTCTACAATCTCTGAAGAGGTTGACCAACCTGGGCCTGCAAGCTGGCCGTGAGCTGCTGTGTTCGGCTCTGTGACAGTGGAGGAAGCACTGCTGAGACATTGGACAGCAGCAGAAAAGGATTCTGGGTGTCAGGGCACGCAGGGCTGAGGGCCATGGCATTCTTCTCATCATCTGATGGACAGAGAAGTTCAAAGAGAAATTATTCTTCACCAACACAAGATGCAATGGAACACTTGATTCTGATTGGTCAATCACAACACTTTGCTCTCAAATAGTAGTAAATAATGACTGCTAAACTTTATATTTCTCATTTCACTTCAGTGTCTTCTCACATAATAGAAACTCAATGGCTGAATCCGAAATCGCCCCTTTAACCCTCAATCACTATTCCCTATGTTAAAGGGGTCATGAACTGGCTTTTTAAAAATGTTTGTACTGTTTTTTTTTTTTCTGAGGTCAATTTATGAGGTTTGCGTGGTTTTTACATTAAAAAAATACATAATGAATAAATAATAGGCTATTTTCCACCCTGGTTTTGAGGCTCTCTCAAGCCACGCTCGGTTTTGATGGGCGTGCCGAACTGAAGACCTGGAAGTAAACGCCCACCGCTAGGATTGGGTAAGAGTTGCATATTTAATGAGCTTCAGCTCCTCTCAGTACATGTGGGAATTGTATTGTGTGTGGAGAAACGCTCACAGGACTCGCAAAATGCCTTTATCAAACAAATACAGTGATTCATCTCTCATCCACCCGCGATTGATTGGAATGTTATTTTTTTATTACTTGGCTGGCCCGATACACACACACACACACACACACACACACACACACACACACACACACACACACACACGCGCGCGCGCGTGCAAGAAAGGAATGTTATAAGACTATTTAAGATACGTTTTGGTAGCCCGTCTGAAAAACACATAGGCCCGCTGGGCTTTGCAAGCCCTGCCTGGCCCATAACGTTACAAGTCCGAGTCTGATCACGAATGAACCAATAACACCTCAAATAAAGGATTCTCCAGCCTGTGACAGCGTGATAAGGTATGTTCAGTTAGACACGTACACATAATCAATACGATCTGTAACAATGCAATACTATCACATATAAAAAACATGTTTTTCTCACATAAGTGTGTTGCACCCTTCCTATCGGATCCAATATAGAAGGCACAGCATTGTGTTTTAATCTCAATATGTCTGCAAATCCAGTCTCGACCTGTATCTTGTTTACAATCGATTCCGTGGTGAAATGAAGCGAACAAACGCAATGTCTTACTATGACCTGGAACCGTCATGTTTATTGCTCAGCAGCGACCCGTTTAGCTCCACGAGTCGGTGGGCGGGGCTACAGAATCAGGCGTACATATTTATCTGTTGAGGCGGCGTTTCTGCATTCTATGATGTCAATGGTCAACATATTCTGAGATCGAGCGTTTTCTGGGTCTGGTGTCAATAAAAAGCTTTTCTTTGACTAACAAGGAAGCTCCGAAACTTGCAGGATATTCTTATATCACAATGAACTTTTATATATCAAAGGCTCAAAGGAAAGTTAATTTCTCAATTCATCACCCCTTTTTTCAAACCAAGGAAGATAACTATAAAGATAACGATAAAGATAAAGATATAGCTCTAAAAATCTCTCTCAATATTAAAGAATAGCAGAGTACACACCACAGCTATAACGATAACGGTACAGAGAAACGATATCGTTGGAATCACTTTCAGAACTATTTTCTTCCAGGTGATGAACGATAAAAACATTGACAGCTAATCAGAATCCATCCAGCTGTAACAAACTCAAACAATATCATCCACTGGTGTGGACGCTAATATAGTTATCTTTAAAGTTATCGTTCTTGGTGTGAACGGGCCTTTAGTCCACTAATACAGTTCAATTGAAGGAGTGAATGAAAACGAGTGAGCGAACGTTGAGCGTAAATTGGTTGTACACTCGTTACTGCGGTGCAATGTGGGATAGAATGAGTGCACTCAATAAAGTCCACTATGGTTTCCATCAAAGAATGCCCTTTTTGAGGGTATTGGGGGGTGGTATGGGGCCGATTTTCGATTCAGCCAATGTTTTATATCCATTTATTTGGTAAGCTGTGTAGTATGAAGTCCCGCACACTATCAACTTGCAATTAAAAATGATTTATTTTTGCAACGTTTCGATCTTTCGATCTTCCTCAGGCATCTCTCCTTTTCATGTCTGAGGAAGATCGAAAGATCGAAACGTTGCAAAAATAAATCATTTTTAATTACAAGTTGATAGTGTGCGGGACTTCTTGCATTGGTTGATATTTGGACTTTTTTGTCCTGCCCTCCTACGCACCTATCACACACAGGTGTGCGACGTTTATGTGATTAAGCTGTGTAGTATGAAAGATAATTGACAGTATAATGTGATGTCCGTAGGATCATGTGACACTGAAGACACTGAGTAATGATGCTGAAAATTCAGCTTTGCTATCACAGGAATAAATTACATTTTAAAATATATTCTAGTAGAAAACAACTATTTTACATTTCAACATTTCAAAATATTATTGTTTTACTGTATTTTTGATCAAATAAATGCGGCCTTGAACTCCCGAAACGAACTAAACACGAACTTCGTTTTGGCCTGATTTTGTTCGAAATTACATCCCACCATCCCCCCATTCATTCTTCGATTTCAATTGAAGTATATCAGGGCCTTAAGAGACTTCTTTAAAGTAATATTAAAAAAAACTCCACCCCACACTTTTGAACAATAGTGTAGAAAACCCCCACAGCAAATCACATCAAGTATTTGAAAATTCATCCTACCTGACACAAAACCCTCCCAATGCCTACGTACAAGCTCCTCCATCCAGCCAATGAGCTCACGCCAAACATCATCAAACAGCACATCAAGCACCGCCTCCCGACGACAGCGATAGGGCGAGACAGGGGGCAGGCAGCGCCTTCGCCGTCTGTTCACATACTCGCGTTCCCATTCCTCGTCCCTAGATAAACACGTATTATCTACAAAAAAATCTCTAACAAGATATCAGATAAATTATTCTAAAATAACACTTCCCAACTCCCATCTGTCACACACGAGCACACACACTCACAGGTCCCTGCAGTCGAAGGCGAGATACTCTTCAATCAGCCCTTCAGCCTCAATCACCCTGGGCATCTCATCTCCATGGTTACTGCTGGGCGTGACACTAGGGTGGGTCACCTCCACAGAGGGCCGACACAAAACGGCCCTCCGACCCTGCACACACAACCTGCCGCATGCACACATTGGCATGAAAATGAGACTTTTACAGAACACATAATTTCATCGACAAACTGAACTCACTCATTGGCGGTTATCTCTTTGCTCTGGCCAGCACTGGAGGGGATGGGCGTGTGAGCTGGTGTGGCGTACCATTGGAATCCTTCATCTGTAGGACACACAAGCTGCGTTCCGAGGATCCTGTTACACACAAATGCCCCAAACAGGTTTAATAACCAGGCATAGGGCTGCACGATTATGGTTATACTGATAATCATGATTATTGTGCTTAAAAATTATCATCTCTCAATTAATAATCATGATTATTCTCATTTGGGAAATATCTTTTAACGTTTCATCAGAATAATTGCTTGTCTGGCTATCACCAGACCAAGCTCAATCTTTTAAGATTGAACATTGTAAAAACAGAATTTTTACCGCACAAGAGGCGTGATCAACAGGCATAGTTCAAATGACTGTACACAATTGGATTGTCCTTCAACCAATCAGACCAACGATCCATCGTTTCTTTATCCGCCATTGTGTTAAACCCGCGCCAGGTTGATAAGCCGTTTTGTGATTGGTCCCCGCAAATTTGTAACAGAAGCAGGATAGAAATATGTACAGGTTTCCAGCCTGAGCTGCAGGGCGAAATCAAATCGCCGGCAGATCGGACCGGGTTTACCCAGACTAAATTATTGCATTTTCACTGTAAACATTTTTTTTATGTATGAATCACTTTTTGTATTGCCAATTTATGAACAGCTTGTAACGAAACTGTAAAAAAATTTGACTTGTGAAATGGGATTTACGTGCTCTCCCGAGAGCTCTCTTCCGTTCTGAGAAACATGAAACTAATGCTTATGCTCATAATGCCGAAAGAGCCATTCTGCACTGTAATGTCAATGTGCCATGCAAAGAAAATGGATTGATTCAAACTATAGTCTCACATGGTCACAGTCAAAAATATTTTATAATCAAACTATCATAACAGTGTAATTTTATTGATCTCATCTGTCGACACGATGGCAGTGAATTGCAGAGCTGTTTCAAACATCCACATGGCTGTGATCAAATGCTCTCTTCGTTTTCAATCAAATGCTCAATCTTTTTTGTTATTGAGAGGAAAAAGCATGCAGCACATATTTACATATTCATCTAAACGTCGCTCTCAGCAGCGTGGCCGGCGTCTGGATGTTTGTTAACAGTATACTGATGCAAATTCTTTTTACTTCTTAGCAAAGAACGAAAAATAACTTTGCCATGAGTTTATCGGGGCACTAACTACGTTCAGTGCAATACATGCAAACAAGCGCGAACTTCCGAAGCACGCTCCCAGAAAGCTGCTTCTCAGACAGTGTGCGAATGCTGAACTGAGCTCTCTTTCACTTGAATGGACATTTTCACAAAAAATTGCGTAAAAAACATTGTTTTTTTTAAACACCCGTCTTGGCGAGTATCCTAGCAAACTTAGTCTGTTATATCTTAAGTGAACAAACATTTGAGAAATAAAAATCATGTGTTACAGTATATTGGATCCGTGCAGCTCTTAAAGTGACAGCAGCTTAATATACCTGCTACTGTATTTGTTTTAATGTTAATCAAACAAAGGACAAAGACGAAAAAAATCCCTCACCGCTCTTGACTGAATAACTTTTGTTACTTAAAGGGATAGTTGACCCAAAAATAAAAATTATCCCATAATTTACTCACCCTCAAGCCATCCTAGGTGTGTATGACGTCTTCTTTCAGACGGATACAATCTGAGTAATATTAAAAAAATGTAAATTGTATGTAAAAAATGTTATAAAAGTACTCCATATGACTGCAGGAGGGTAATTTAGGCCTTCTGAAGTGAATTGATGGGTTTTTGTAAGAAAAATACCCATATTTAAACCTTTATAAAGTAAAATATCTAGCTTCCAGCAGTCCGCCCTTTCGTATTCAACTCATGAAGAAAGTGTAACGCCTCTCCCAGTTCAAAACACTTACGTCATCGTCGCGCGATTTCAGCTTTTAACTCAAGTTGAATACGGAAGGTGGTCTGGCGAAAGCTAGATATTTTACTTTATAACGGGTTAAATATGATTTTTTTTTTACACAAACCCATCGCTTCACTTCATAAGGCCTTTATTAACCTGTGGAGCCGTGTGGAGTACTTTTATAATTGATGGATGGACTTTTTTGGGCTTCAAATTTTAGGCTGCCATTATAATGCTTGGATTAGCCAGGACATTTTTTTTATTACTCTGATTGTATTCGTCTGAAAGAAGAAAGTCATATACAGCTAGGATGGCTTGAGGATGAGTAAATCATGGGCTAATTTTCATTTTTGGGTGAACTATCCCTTTAATCTATTATTATTGACATTTTATTTTTGATTATTCATTTTCTCTCCTTGAAAATTACTGTTAGACTTACCTGAAAAATAAAAATCAGTGTTTATTTTATTTGTAGGTTTTTTCTATTGTATTTGTGCTATTGCTCCAAATTTGATTATGTTCTTATTTTATTACGGACAGTTTAACAATATTTTTTAACAATCCTTTAACAATATTTGAATTTGAATGAGTTAGGCTTGTAGTTTTAGGTGTCCCAACCTTATTTAAAAAAAAAAAACAATGAAGACCATAACTAGGCCTATTTGATTTATTTATTACTTTGGTAACACTTTACAATAAGGTCATTAGTTAATGTTAGATAATGCATTAACTAATATGAACTAACAGTTAGCAATACATTCGTTACAGCTCATAATCTTTATTAACATTAATTAATAAAAATACAACTGTTCATTGTTAGTTCAGGTTTATTACCTAATATCAATATCAATAGATACAATTTTGAAATTTAATAATGTATTAGTAAATGTTGAGATTAACTGAGATTAATAAATACTTTAGACATATTTTAAATTCTTAACTAATGTAGTTAACTAATGTTAACAAATTAAACCTTATTGTAAAGTGTTACCATTACCTTTTTGTGATGGGGCCAGTGAAAATTAGAAGAAAAAAAAATCCTTAGCGTTGAGCCCTGATTGTAGCAAGGAGGTTGCATAGATTTATTCAGCAACCACAAGAGCAAACAATAGTCGAGATTCATGTTTTGATTTATTAAGTTCGCCACAGAGGTTTAGTCTCTGCAAATAGCACAAGCTGTGAAGACGGACTGGCTGTGTAGTGCTTTCATTTGAGCAGAGTATTACAGTGGGGAGAACGTTTTCAGGATAAATCCCTATCGCAGACGATTAATCACGCAGCCCTAACCAGAGACGGCTAAAGCATTACTGATGTCCACAGATCTGAGCATGTGCATGTATTCGTGTGCGAACCGTAGATGAGGGAATCGTGAAGCCCACTCTTGACACTCGTCCTGCAGGCCTTTGAGCTGAGTTTCACACTTTCTCTCATACAACAGTTCTTCGATCTCTTCAAACATCTGCTGGACCTGCCTGGAAGCGGCTTTATCAAATTCCTAACGGAAAAGAAGGAAAAAAGACAAGAACTTGAACCCGTTTTGAAGGTGCTGTGTAAAGTTACATGATGACAGTCACAGTAATCATTCCACGACTCACATCGTAGCCCCACGAGAAGACAGAGCTGCGTTCTGTAGAGATGCCAGTTCCTGTGTAACTATGGATACCAGACCAAGACTGAGCTGTGTCATCTGTGGTGAGTGTCTGACATCCTGATCTGGTGGATGATGCAGAGGAGTCCTCAGACCTAGCAAGAGAGAGAGTCATCATTTCATAAATTCAAATGTCAGATTGGAAAGAGTGAAGATTATAGACAAGGATAAACATTATCTGACAAGAATTCACACAATATACACATTGATGAAAGCCTATCCCTTTAATATACGCCTGTACAGACACACATTCAATCTGCCACCCGCCTGCTGTATGAGGACATGTCCTCCTGTAGATCATGCAGGAGTCTGGGAGGATGCACAGTATCATCATCTGCCTCCTCTGGAAGAGGATGCTGGTCCAGACAGCTGCGGGACAAACCACGACTACCAAAACCAAAAGCAGCAGAGAGAGAGAGTGAGAGAGTGTGTGTGTGAGAGAGAGAGAGAGAGAGAGAGAGAGAGAGTGTGAGAGAGAGAGAGAGAGAGAGAGAGGATTTACTGGATGATGACAGTCTTGATTATCAATCAATCATCAATCAATCCATCAATCAATCCCAATTCTATCTCACTATTTACTCTATCTATCTATCTATCTATCTATCTATCTATCTATCTATCTATCTATCTATCTATCTATCTATCTATCTATCTATCTATCTATCTATCTATCTATCTATCTCTGCTTACCCATCTATATATCTATCTATTCATCCAGCCATCCATATGTCTATCTATCTATCTATCTATCTATCTATCTATCTATCTATCTATCTATCTATCTATCTATCTATCTATCTATCTATCTATCTATCTATCTATCTATCTATCTATCTATCTATCTATCTCTGCTTACCCATCTATATATCTATCTATTCATCCAGCCATCCATCCATCCATATGTCTATCTATCTATCTATCTATCTATCTATCTATCTATCTATCTATCTATCTATCTATCTACCTATCTATCTATCTATGGATCAATCAAAAGATCTTTCTATCTCACTATTTACTCTATCTATCTATATCCAAAGATCTTTCTATCTCACTGCTTACCCATCTACGGTATATCTATCCATCCATCCATACATCCATCTATCTATCTATCTATCCATCCATCTTTTTCTCACTGCTTACCCATCTGTATATCTATCTATCCATCCATCCATCCATCTGTCTATGTATATATGGATCAATCAAAATATCTTTCTATCTCACTATTTACTCTATCTATCTATCTATCTATCTATCTATCTATCTATCTATCTATCTATCTATCTATCTATCTATCTATCTATCTATCTATCTATCTATCTCTGCTTACCCATCTATATATCTATCTATTCATCCAGCCATCCATCCATCCATCCATATGTCTATCTATCTATCTATCTATCTATCTATCTATCTATCTATGGATCAATCAAAAGATCTTTCTATCTCACTATTTACTCTATCTATCTATATCCAAAGATCTTTCTATCTCACTGCTTACCCATCTACGGTCTATCTATCTATCTATCTATCTATCTATCTATCTATCTATCTATCTATCTATCTATCTATCTATCTATCTATCTATCTATCTATCTATCTAAGATATCATGTCCACCCATCTGTATATATTATATATATTAAAAGATCTATCAATCTATCCATCCAAACACATTTCTATACAAAAATCTAGGAAGAAATTGATTTTTAAAGTATCCCCTGAGTGTTTGCTCACTCTACTTAAGAACACATAAACCAGCTGTTTTTAAACACCAGTCCACAGTAACCCAGTGAGCTGGCTATCTATGCGACTAAGATAACAGAATGCTATCTTAGTAGGCAGCTTGAGATCATTTCTGTGTGATTTATACGCACATCTCTAGGCTGTGAGATACAGGCCGACGGCTGTATCGTGAAATCATCCTCCTGATGCTGTTACAGGCGCATCTCCTCCATCAAGCCTGTGATCCGACTCCGAGCCTCCTGTGTCCGGACCCGACCGCTGCTGCTGCTGCTGCACCGCCTCTGCTCTCTCATTCTTCACGAACAGGAACCACACAGACTGGATCACAACTGAGCAACTGTGTAGTATCCAGCACTGAGCTGGGCCGAACCTGATCTATCAAACCTTGAGCGAATGAGAGAAAAGCGTCCGAGAACATGAGACGGAACTCTGATTATTCCACCAAATCCTCGCCTGGTTTATTAAGAAGGGTTGAATGGAGAGAAAAGCAGTTGTATTCTTCATCCATCCATGATTATCTACTAAACAACAATAACAAGACTGTGACTGTCATGGAGACCGAGGTGCTCGAACTCACTGTTTTATGGGAAATGTAGTAGTCAACGTTGTTTGCGCTAGCATGAAGTTTACACTGCTCTCTAGTGCATGGGAGTAGATTATATACTACTTATATTATTTACTACCATGATAAAATCATTATTGCGTTTATAAAATGGTTACTACATATGCCTGGCAAGATTAAATTAAAATACACACACAGCAACGATACGGTTTGTTTTTATTTGCTTTGGTACTATTTTCACAAGTAACGTTACGTTAGGCCTAAAGTGTAGCCTACATTTTCAAAACTCATAGTAATATCACAACAGATAAATAAAAGTGCACTTTTTTTTCTCAAACATTTCAGAATTTTTTCAATTGTTTTTTCACAAAGTATCCTTTTAACTACGCAAAATAAGTGTTTAATCTAAATGGTTCATTCACAGTAGCTGCCTTTCATAAAGCTGTTACTCTTCTCAGTTTAATACATTTGTTTATTATTTAATCCAACTGAACTTAATGGTTTATCAATTAATCATTTGGTAGACTTACATATTGATTCTATAGACAGTTTATTTAGAACTTGTTTGCAATTTAGATTTATACATCACCTGGAAGCTGGGCTTTCCATTGATGTGTTTTTTTTTTTTAGTTTAGGACAATATTTGGCCAAGATACAGCTATTTAAAAATCTGGAATCTGAAGGAGAGAAAAAAAATCGAAATATTGAGAAAATCGCCTTTAAAATTGTCCAAATGAAGCCCTTAGCAATGCATATTACTATTAATAATAGATTTTTTATATATTTACAGTAGGTAATTTACTAAATGTCTTCATGGAACATGATTTTTACTTAAAATCCTAATGATTTTTTGGCATAAAAGAAAAATCGATCATTTTGATCTATACAATGTATTGTTGGCTATTGCATGTGACTTATGACTGGTTTTGGGGTCCAGGGTCACAAATGTAATCAATTATTTTTACATAAGTGATTTACAGTACCCTAGATAATAACCACCACTATGTTCAAAGTGTGTGCACGGACATGTGTGAGTGTGTGTGTGTGAGAGAGAGAGAGAGAGAGATTAGCTATTTTTGAACATAGAGCAGGATAAAGTACAAGGGAGAGGAAACAGTCAATGGCTATATAACATCAGATTGATCAGAGATGCATCAGTAGAAGGGAGACAGATGGCATCAAATCCTCATGGCTGTCATACTTCTTCACACCTTTTGATAACACACAAGATATATATTACTTCAAACATTATTGATTTAATTACATAGGTTAGGTAATGTACGTGTATTTTTTAGCCTGTATTACTTTAAATTAATCCAGCAACAAGGGTGATTTGAAACATGGCAGTGTTTGCTGTTGAATGAACTGATAAGTGAAAGTAATACACTGAAAGAAGATCCTACTGTTGTGTTTCGGTGATTAAACCAAATGTTCTCATTACATATTACAATAATCTTGTATTTGAAACAATGATTATGTGGACTGAAAATGTGTATAACTGTAATGAAAGCATTAGATCAGGTTTTGAAAGAATGACTAGCTGTGAATTTTTGTACTAAGAGTTTTGAAAAATGTAAAGCTTACTTTTGAAAATAGTGCAAACGCAAATAAAACAACTGTAAATTATTGATAACAAATAATAATTATAATAATTCTTCCACCATGCAATGTAGTTCTTCGGAAATGTTCAGTAAATAGTGTGACAATGGCTTTGAAAGCAGGTCAGCCAATAATCAAGGATCAGAACTATCCATAATCTCAACATCTGCCCTAGCTCTCTGTGGCATGGTCATGAAACAAATAACATGTCTGATTTGTGAATGAATCATTTATTATATGATTCAAAAGAATAATCAAAAGGGCGACCACTTTCTTCACCCTATTCACACGTATTTGTCATTGCTCGGGTTACCTTTGATAAAAAGTCATTTGGGTTGAATTTTCCGTATTAAAATATAATTTAGTATTTAACACATTACAGTTAAAGGGAGTTCTATCAAAAATATATTTTGAAGAATAGGCATAACCAGTTTGGTATAGTATGGGGAAAAAATACTATAAAAGTAAATGGGACACATCAGCTGTTTGGTTCCCAGCATTCTTCATAATATCAGGTTTGGAACGACTTGAGGGTGAGTAAACGATGACAGAATTTTAATTTTGGGGTGAACTATCCCTTTAAGCTACACCATTAACACTACTTAATGAATCATAAACAGGAAAGGAGCCAGATGTGATGATTAGAAATCATTTATAAACATAACATATATCACATACAGATGTACAATGCAGAATTTTTCAAATCAAACACAAAGATTTTTATCATTTCATTTACATCTTTCACTCAAGATCCATCAGTCTTTGATGTTCTGGTTAGCTGGGCCAGGTCTTGGTGATTTTCAAGTGGTTGAGTTGGTCTGCAATGTATTTGTGTTCAGGAAACTTGGCTCGTTGTGCATCTTTGATTTTTTGCCACATCCACTCCCGCCTCTGCGCTGCGTGACCTCGCTCCTGTTCCAGCGTCATGAACGGCCGGCTGATCCAGTATTCATTCTCCGCTTCCTGCTCCAGGCGTTTAATCGTATTCCGCTTCATCTGCCAGGTGACTACTCGCGGTCGACGGTACTTCCCGATCCACTGCTTTCCTGAGATCCCCTTTCGCAAAAGTGCCAGAGTCAGGAACATCCTGCAGCCAATGACAGCTTACACGTGTGAATCTGTGAAAAAAAGTTCAGATCCAATGTTAGATCAGAAATCAGGGGCCAGTCGTTCAAAAGTCGGATTGGATCAAGTCTTGGGAAAAAAGGAGAGAAAAAGGACTCTGAAATCATATTAGATCACAAAATACAATCTTGGTTTTGATCTGGATCAAACCATCAGTTTGTGTTGTTCAAAACTTTTTAGTAAGATTGGGTAAATAAAATTTAGGATTATACTGATCCATGCAGAAGGGTGGATTTCAGGAACTGGTCAAAAATACAACATTTGTATCATGCAATATACACACACATTTTAGCTCTTGATTACTGTTAAAGAAATAAATTAGAAGTAGATATTATTAGCCTACCTATTAAGCCTTCTGATAGCCAACAGTAAAGTAAAAAAGATTTCCTCAAACAGCTGTAAATATATCAAGCAAAAATGTTATATTTAATTTAAAGTGTTTTTTATCAGTTTATAAACTACATTGCACAAGACACGAACCAGTCAAAAGTGAACACGGGTTTCTAGAGTGAACGTTACGTGAAACTTTTCTGAGAGAACTTAAAAGCATTGAAATGTTTTTTTGTTTTTAGGGCAGGGGTTTTCAAACTGGGGTACTCCAGAAGGTTCTAAGGGGTCCCCAGAAAATTTCAGAGCATAAAAAGACAAAGCAAATATGGATAAAGTCAACTCTAACGGTTTCATTTCTAAATGTTTCTCTCATTTCTTGCCGTATACATACTTTCTAGAATTGTATATGTTTGCTTTGTATCTTTAGTGAGTTTTTCTTACTATAGTCCCCTTTATCTTGCTCACTGGGGTTGTAAGGCAGTATTCTTAACGCAATACGCTACTTACATACATTTATTGTGAAAGTTGCTTATACAAATCATTTTTAATTGAAAATGTTCTTCTTCAGGTTTATAAATCCAACATTAAGTATAGCCAATTTAAGTTGGGAAACAATATGTTGTATTTATAATGCCATTCTTACTATTTATCCAACAGTTCAAATGTTTTTTTCTTACATAAAAATAGACAGATTTTAGTAAGGGGGTCCCTCATAAAGGTTCATCATATTTGGGGGTCCTTGTCATCATAAAGTTTGAAAACCCCTGCTTTAGGGGCTCCGTAGTAGATCACTAGTATCCAGATTTGGTAATCTGAAAAGGTGTGAATCTGGATCAGGGTGAGCCAATCCGATTTTGCTTTAAAAAACCGGCAAACAAAAGTAAAATGGATTACCTGATCCTAGATAGCAAACCATGGGATTTCCAAATCCAGATCATTCTGATCCAGATTAAACTTTTTGAACAACTGGCCCCAGAACACGATAAATTTACACATACTGATATGAGTAAAAAAATGATTGATTACAGCAGATAAATATTATAACAGTTTTTAAACTATATTAAAGTGACATATACATGTAAAAAAAAAAAAAAAATACAAGACTGCACTGTAAATGTAGACTGTGCTTTGGGAATATTCAGACTTAATTTTTGAGTTAGAGTTGATAAATAGTAGATATGATCTAAATTAATCATGCTCATGTGTTTAAACTTGTAAACAATAACGTTATATGTCTTTAATCAACTTAAAAAATCTATGATATAGCCTAAATTGACTCCTAAACTCTCAAGTCTAAACAGACCAATTTGACCTTGACTTAAAATGCCATTGAAATCAAATCAACAGCATTTCAAATATAAAAGAGCAACGCTAAATAATTAAATATCATATACAGCCATATGTCCATCTTTGAAAACACTCGCAATAGCATATTTTAATGTTTCTTGCATCACATCATTGACTTGCATGCGAGTTGTTAGCGATTAAGAAACATTACCGTTCGTACAACAACGACGAAAACTGAATGTGCTTATAAATCTAAATACCAACTAATACACTCCTTCCAACAATAATTATTAAGAATTTTTTTACTTACACGATCTTCTCTCCAAATCCGATGCCAGCATGCCGCAGAGTGAGTGACGCTGCTGCTGCTGAATGTCAGTAATGCGTTTCTGACACCGCCACCTACAGCACCGGAGGCAGCAGTGCATCGCGCTCTGCTGGCTGATAAACTACAAAAACCTGGAAGGGGAACTTCATTCAGTCAGGATTAAGAGCGGGATGGAGCTGTTCAGTTCAGTGTGTAGTCCTAAAACCCGACCGAGACTGCTTATTACATGACTTGTTGCATAAATAATACATTGAAATAATTGAATTATATGATAAGAACAAGACTGCAGAGTGTAGAGTAGCACAGAACTCACTGTGATGTTTTTTTATTTCCCCATTCAGTGATCAGCTTGACAGTGTTTCCCCATTAAAGGGGATGATTTACTCACCCTCAAGCCATCCTAGCATCCTATGCGTATATGACTTGCCAAAAACAATTATAGTTATATAAAAAAATATCATGGCTCTTCCAAGCTATATAATGGAAGTGAATCCAAAAAGTGCATCCATCCATCATAAAAGTACTCCACATGACTCCAGGGGGTTAATAAAGGCCTTCTGGAGCCATGGGTTTTTATAAGAAAAATGTCCATATTTAAATCTTTATAGCCTAAAATAAAGCTTCCAGCAGACAGCCTACGCAAGTCGATTTACGCCAAAATAGTAACCCCTGACACAATGTATGACGTAGGTAGGAGTAGCATAAGCTTTGATGCCTCTCGCATTTCAGACAAATAGGACTTTCTCTTTAAAAATTCTCATTTTAGACTTCTAATTTATGACCGGTGTTTTGTTTTGCTCTATCCTCTGCGCTTGAGCGTTCATCAATACGTCATGACTCATGCGTCAGGTCAGGGGTCATTCTTTCGCCATAAGATGATGCGTACGGCCATCTGTTGGAAGCTATTTAGTTTTAAATATGGATATTTTTCTCACACAAACGCCATTGATTCACCTCAGAAGGCCTTTATTAAAGGGTTAGTTAACCCAAAAATGAAAATTCTGTCATGAATTACTTACCCTCATGTCGTTCGACACCCGTAAGACCTCCGT
This sequence comes from Gobio gobio, assembly GCF_949357685.1. Taxonomy (NCBI): domain Eukaryota; kingdom Metazoa; phylum Chordata; class Actinopteri; order Cypriniformes; family Gobionidae; genus Gobio; species Gobio gobio. The sequence goes on from NC_137106.1 coordinate 13,067,378, forward strand.
TCATTTTTCAGAACACAAATGAAGATATTTTAGTTGAAATCTGATGGCTCTGAAAGGCCTCCATTGGCACAATGTACTTTACACTCTCAAGACCCTTAAAAGGTACTAAAGACGTCGTTACAAAGTCCATCTCACTACAGTGGTTCTACAATAACTCTATGGAGTGACGAGAATAGTTTTTGTGCGCAAAAAAACCCTAAATAACGACTTATATAGTGATGACGATTTCAAAACACGGCCTCATGAAGCTTTGAAGCGTTATGAATCAGTGAGTCGAATCAGCGGTTTGAATCGCCAAATTTCAGCAGTTTGGCGGTTTGACACGCGATCCGAATCATGATTCGACTCACTGATTCAAAACGCTTTGAAGCTTCATGATGCCGTGTTTTGAAATCGTCATCACTATATAAGTCGTTATTTAGGGTTTTTTTGCGCACAAAAACTATTCTCGCCGATTCATAAAGTTATTGTAGAACCACTGTAGTGAGATGGACTTTGTAACGACGTCTTTAGTACCTTTTAAGGGTCTTGAGAGTGTAAAGTGCCATTGTGCCAATGGAAGGAGGCCTTTCTGAGCCATCAGATTTCAACTAAAATATCTTCATTTGTGTTCCGAAGATGAACGGAGGTCTTACGGGTGTCGAACGACAGGAGGGTAAGTAATTCATGACAGAATTTTCATTTTTGGGTGAACTAACCCTTTAACCCCCCGGAGCCGCGTGGAGTACTTTTATGATGGATGGATGCACTTTTTTTTTAATATAACTCTGATTGTCTTCATCTGAAAGAAGCAATTAATACACATCTAGGATGGCTTGATTGTGAGTAAATAATGGGGTAATTCTCATTTTGGGGTGAACTAACCCTTTAAGTTTAAGTTTATAATCTATCATGTATAGCCTGCTTGGACTGGTTGGCTATAATAAGGATAATACCAGTTTGTTATTTGAAGAGGTTTAATAAAGGTTGTTTAAAAATATTTTGTGACTGACTGCACATTATCCAACTTGGAAAGGAAAAGAAGCATTGATTTGAGTTTAATTTTGTTATTGGCTAGACTAAGCTAGAGAACAGAATACACGATTCTTGGACGTCATTACTGAGAAATATTGAATGCTGTATATATGCCATGGTTGACCAATCAAAAAATAATAATACAAAAATAAAATATAAAGAAATTAAATGAAAATAAAGAGTCATACCCCAAACGGGAAACACGAAAGAGAAAAAAAATAAGCACAAAAATAGTCACATGCACAGGAGTCTGTCCAATTAGAGTCCAGTACCATGGCCCGGAAGAGTAATCCGGTTCATGTTTTTATTGTCCTCTCCAGGTCTTTGATGTTTCTGTGCTCCGGCTTCAGTCGTGTTTTGGTCAGGAGGAGGAAGAAAGATGACAGCCAGAAAGTCCGGGTCGCGATTAGAGTCTGAAATAGAGCGCTGTCGGTCAGAGACACAATGGGATAAGATACCAGAACTTGTGCGACAGCTGTCTGCGAAACTCATCTCAAACGGTGTGTGTGGTTTCTGTACATATTCCCACGGCTAACGCGTTAGCTCTGACAGTGTGTGTGCCTCAGGCCTGATGGCAGAATCCGTATCTGATTTATTCCCGTTGTTTTAACTACACATTCAACGGTTCTTTGAATTAATACTTCTGATTTCAGGGTATCTAAAATATGATATTATCGCCATTTTTGGTAGTATTCCGCCCATATGCCCGCCCGGTAACGTTACACTTCCTGATTGCTCATACAGCTGTGTCCATTCATCTTCATAATTTCTGTAATTCTTATTTTATCAAGTCTATGAAGGTATGAAGAGTCATTATTTGGCTTATTATCTTGTGTAGGTGTAATGTCAAACTATAGGAGACACAGATTCAGTTATTTGTTAAACAGTTAAAATTAAATGTTGTATATTCAAACTTAAACAAAGTTCATTAACTCACACTCAGATAAAGAGAAGTACAATGTAATAAAAGTAGAGAAAATTTCAAAAGTTTTGAGTGCTCTTTGTGTTTTTATATTAATCTTTATAATGTTTTGTTTGAAAAAATATGAAAAGATGAATCAAGTTTACAAAGAAATACATTTATGTGCAATAGCTGTAAGTAATAATTCAGTCATTTAAGTTGCATAATTATTGAAATATAGTAAACTAAAATAATACTGTAAAAATATTGTTAAAAAAGTAATTATTAGTTTTATTTTCATTGTTTAAATATTGTCAAGGCTAAAATAAGTGAGGGAAGGTTTCACAAAAATAACATTTTACATCAATATCATTCGTGAACGTCTGAAAGATGTATTTAGATAAAATATATGAATTATAGGAGCCTGTCCTAAACGTTGTTTTAATGTCTATAATGAGTTTACATTAATACAATTGTGGATTAAATTGCAGTTGCCATCTTTACGTTTTCCTTGTTCATTAAAAGGTACATATTTACATATAAGCAGCATTATTCATTCATCTCACACAAACTGATTGAAAGACATGCATGTAAGGCAGCAGATTAAACCACACGTGATTGTTCTCAGAGCTGCGCATGTGTTAATCCTTGTAAGAATGTGGTCAGGTCCAAGACTGAGCTTTATGTAATGGTATTTTTACAGTCAGTGTTTATTATGTAGGTGACATCTCCATTGTTACTGTTTCAGTCAGAAGAGAAAGACGAAAGGGATAGTTCACCCCAAACTGAAATTTCTGCCATGCATGAGCTTGCTGACTGTCATTATGATAAATATAAAGTTCAGACAATGTCGTGACGCATTTTTTCTCAGTGTTGTCCTGATTTATGATACATCATTGGTTTTCTGTGTGAGCTTCTTTGAGTTAATTTAGGTGAACCTCTGCTTCTCTTGTAGATGATCTCGGGGAACTTCTGCTGGGGGAGGCCAAACTCCAGCAGTACCTCAAAGAAAACCCCATCAAGCAGGGAGCCAGTCCCCGCGGGCCCCGGCCCCGCCTCCAGGAGGTACGGAAACACCTGACGGCTGCACTTGATCGGGGGAACTTAAAGGTAAGCCTGAACAGCCAGGGACATAACTACCTTACCATTAAAAAAAAAAAAAAAAAAAAAAAAAAAAAAATATATATATATATATATATATATATATATATATATATATATATATATATATATATATATATATATATATATATATATATATATATATATATATATATATATAGTAACTTGAAATAAAATAAAATGTATTTCAGGTAGTTAACTAAAGAATTACATTTTTCATTTATTTTAACTTGATGTACTAAAATAAATAAAAAATAAAATAAAAATGATTAAAAACTATATAGATGTATTTAAATAAAATCCATAACTTATATAAATGACAATATATATATATATATATATATATATATATATATATATATATATATATATATATATATATATATATATATATATATATATATATATATATATATATATATATATATATATATATATATATATATATATATATATATATATTAGGGCTGTCAAAAGATTAATCGCGATTAATCGCATCCAAAATAAAAGTTATACACATACATAATATATGTGTGTGTACTCTGTTAATTATTATTTATATATAAATACACACACATTCATGTATATATTTAAGAAATATTTGCACGTACATACTATATATACATTTATATAATCTATAATATATATATATATAAATATAAATGTTTTATATATAAAAAAAATTTTTTTTCTTAAATATATACATGTGTGTATTTATATATAAATAATAATTAACAGAGTACACACACATATATTATGTAAACACAAACTTTTATTTTGGATGTGATTAATCTTTTGACAGCCCATATATATATATATATATATATATATGTGTGTATATATATGTTATTTTATATATAACAACTAGATTAGGAAAGTAATGTAAAAGTGCCTTTGTTTATGAATTAATTAAATGCTAATTAATTCTCAAATTGACTTAAAACTAAGCATGGTTGGATCCATTCCAGTGTCATGAGTGTTTATTTGTGGTTATGAGTGTTTAGCAATGTATTTAATATATTCTTGTTCTGTATCTCAAAATGTGAGGTGATTGTGGAGCTATATTTAATTAAAAAATAAAAACTTCCTTCTAATTAAGTACAGTCAACTTGGCTGTCATTTCAACTTAAATTTTATTAAACTGATTGATTTAAAGGCACAGTATGTACGTTTCACCGCTAGAGGTCGCTTATTCAAAACAAAGGCGTAGCTTGATGATGCCATGAATGAGTGTGTAATCATGGGAGTTGTAGTCTTGACTATTCACCTCCACAGCCGATGGAAATGAATCGACGAATTCGGACAGAAATCATGTTCATGAATGAGCGAGTGTATTAAAGTTTTATTAACATTACGATGGAATGAAGCAGGACGTGTCTTGGGAGCGAATGCTAATGAGAGCGACCTGCGTGAAACACCGGCCTCTGAGCTTTTATTATGCTTATGCTGCAGTCGGCCGCTTCCGCTGTTTTACATGGTTAAAACAATCATACTAAGTACATTTGAGTGTGTTGAAAGTTATATTATAACGTTATGCTGTGCGTTCGCTCGGTGGCTGCTATGAGAGACTTGTTGCTCTTTGCAGTAATCTAGATATTAGAATATCATATTAATAAAAACAGGATGACTAAATGACTGTTGCTAAATGACATGCGATTAATTTAAAAATCTATTTTATGATGGAGAAAGCTCTCTCTGATTATGCTATGTTAGCCACTTGAAAAAATAGTGTTGTCTCTGAGGCATGGTAAAGACATTACTCGCGGTTAATCAAAAAAATAAGCGATTCAAACAATAAGACTAACTGTGTTCCGGTATAACAGTTATTTGTTTTCTGTTGATTAATGTATATCCAAACGTTTGCTTGCCTGTCTAATAAAATACATACTGTATTAGGGCTGGGCGATATGGCTGAAAACTGTATCACGATATAAGTATTTCATATCGGTCGATATCGATAATTATTGATATATTTTAGACCCATTTAAAATGAGGACCAGGAGAAAAATATTTTACATCTATTATTAATCTTCCTCTGATTATAATCCACTCAGTTATAAAGGCAGAAATGTCAACACAACCATGGAAAACACTCAAATAATTAAAATATAAACACAAGTCTAAATCACAATGAACACTTAACAATTATCTCTTAACATTAAGGTGCAGTGCTTCCGTTATTTCTTTGTAACTATTAGCGTTTAGATGCTTTGTCATAAGGCACTGATGCAGAGTAACATTACCTCTCCATGTAGTTTCAAAGGCTGAATCCGAAATCGCCCCCTATACCCTTAAATAGGGCACTATTTGAGGGGACAGCCAGTTGTAGTGGTGTCTGAAACCATAGTGAACGTTATTGAGTGCACTCATTCAATTCCACTTTGCACCGCAATAACGAGTGTACAGCCGAGGTACACACAACGGCTGTCCGAATTCGCTCACTTGTTTTCATTCACTCCTTCAAGTGAACTGTACCAGTGGATTAAAGTAGGGAATAGTGATTGAGGGTTTAGGGGGCGATTTCATATTTAGCCAAAGTCAAGAATAGCACAAACGAACGAGGCGCGAGCGCTGTCAGCGTAGGCTCGCGCTGACCACTCTTGGTGGGGTCCGTGGGGACGACGGTCAGACTTATAAAATCCCTAAAACTGCCATACTGGCGAGCTGACTTGTTTTCCTGTTTTATCAACAATTTTCTCGCTCGCTGCGGCACTCATTTTCCACTTATCACTCCACGCCGGTTATGTTTACTGAAGAATGAATCCAACACGAGATAACGATATGGCGCAACCAAACCTGATACAGTTACCTGATTGGCTGTTAGCTTGTCACTCCCTACGTTGCTTGGTTACCAGAGAGCGAGTGCCTTTGTTCATGCAACCAAATTTGCTTCGGAACCTCTGGTTTCTTCCGACGAAGAAAAAAAATTATCCAACGTTTTATCGAACGCATTTTTTATTGATATCGATTACGTGTCTATCGCGATACATATCGTTTTATCGCTCAGCCCTATACTGTATTAAAGCGTCTTTGGTGTTTCATGGCTTCTACGGAAATTAAAGCTACACTGTGTGGTATTTTCCCCCATCTAGTGGTGAAAATGTATATGACCATCCAGTGAATTTTAGTTTCTGTTAACTCCTACGGTGGCCGATTTAGTCCAAGATTAACATGGCTTCCAGTTTGACCTCGTCCACATTCGACGCGGTGCCATCGAGTGTTAAAACGCGAAAGGCGAAGCTTGAATTTACGGGTATGTCCCTCTTTGGCTAATGTACTTTCAAGATGGAGGGGCAACATGGCGACCGGCATTCGAACCCCTCACCCGTGTGTATTTTCAATGGCATATTATAAACTTATGAGAATACTTTATTACTTGAAAGAAGTAAATATACATTAATGAGCACATATTTTTGAAAGAACTAAGTGTTTTAAGCCAAGAATAAACTAAAAAAGTTACACAGTGTAGCTTTAAGGGTAGCGCGGATATGACATCATTGACAGGCGAGTCACGGTGCAAGGACACGGCCCGTAACACTGGTTAAATTTGCTGATTTCTCTGGATTTAAACGTTTGGGAAAATGTAAGCACACAGGTTAGCAAAATTTGCAAAATAACACTGTTGTAGTGGTTGTCGGATATTTTAATTTAAGAATCTTTAAGAATCTTACATGTTGTGCCTTTAAAAAAATTGAAAAACTTATTTTGATGAGTAAAATTACTGTAAAATATTTGAATAAAATTACATTAATGAAATGAATGTACTATATTGTGGCGGTGCGTGTGTTTCTCTTTCTCCCCCAGCCTGAATACATGCAGGAGGCCAGTCTGATCATGGCTAAGCTGTGCTATGTGGAGGCTGATTTCAGGGAAGCGCTGAATCAGTACGGCCGTGTGAATCTGGATGAGATGCAGCTGGTGGGAGCTCCTGTGTACAGACTCTCCATGATCGCAGAGGCCTATGCCACTAAAGGTAAATAATCAGTGTAGTAACTCAGAAATCAGTGTTTTCTGTTTATTTCTGCGGGTTACATAGCAGAAATGCTGTCAGTGTGGAAGCACCATACGCTGATTATGTATGCGCTGTGAAACAGACTTGTAACTTGCTTTGGTAAGGAAGCTTTGTCTAACTGAAACTTTAAGTTCCTGCAATCAAGTGCATAATTCTGTTCTCACTGAAAGCAAACTGCTGCACAAAGCAACAAAATCACATGATATTGATATTCAATATACAGCCATATGGAGTGGACCAATGAGATTTCAATATACATTAAGTATAAATTCTATAGATGACACTACTGTTCTAAAGATTAAAAAATGTATTATTCAGCAAGGACACATTCATTGATCAAATGTAACAGTAAAGACATTATTATGTTACAAAACGAATTCTGAAAGAATCCTGAAAAACAATGTATCACTGTTTCCACAAAAATATAAATGTACAGCACAGCTGTTTTCTACATTGATTGTAATATTAAATGTTTCTTGAGCAGCAAATCAGCATATTAGAAGGACTTCTGAGGGATCATGTGATGCTGAAGTCATTGCTGCATTACATTTTGATTATGTATGTGCGCTAAATATGTGTTTTTTTGGAGTACATAAACATAAACATAAGCATTCAAAATGATGAATTTTAAAAATATATTTTTTATAAGTCTCATTTGATTAAAAAAATACAGTATGACTGTTGAAAATTGGCTTTGCCATCAGAGGAATAAATGACATTTTGAAATATATTAAAATAGAAATTAACTCAAATAATATTTGACAATATATTTACTGTATTTTTCAGAGTTTTCCTTTGAAAACATCTTGCAGCCCCCAAACTTTAAAATTGAGTGTATATAATCATCATATTTAATTATAAACAAAGCTATGTCATTGTAAAATGTGTAATTTAATTGATTATTTATTTCATTTGAATGCTTTTTTGTTTTTACTGTATTTTTTCACGCTCACCTGGTCAGATCAGTGTAGAGATGATATCCTGCGATTCACATTTTGACCTTTGGGCGGCAGCATTGATGTAATATGCGATGCTCTGCAGTCTGCAGAGAAAAGTGTTTGCAACTAAATCCTTTGCTCTGAACACACACTTTTAATTCCGAGCACAGTAAATGTGTTTGCCAAGACCGCAGCGTGAGGTCTTTGATCAGAGTTCTGACAGATCGGCGGTACTGTGGGGCTTTGGGGGGAAACTGCAGGGTGGCACAGAGCCTGTCTCATCCAATCATCTCATAGCATCCCTGTCCTGTGACTGACAACTGCCTTTACAGGGGGGCAGCTTCCTCCTTTGACCCTAATCATTCATCACGCCCCAGCTACCACACACAATCACACGTGTGTGTCATCTTGCTGGCACTTCCTGCCTCGTCTCAACCCTCGTCCTGAATTATAAAAATCTCCCTTTTGCCGCCGTGGGCTGCTTGTCACAGCCTGTACTGAGGCGTCAGATTTACTGCGGCCGTTATGCAGGTCATTAAAGTGCCCGATCACGGTAATGGGGTTTGTCTTGGATCTGGCTAGTATAACGGGCCTTTAAACCCGTAAGAAGGGGATATGTGTGTGTTTAGAGAAACACAGCATTTTAGAGGAATAGATTTAGAGAATTTATCTGTATCAGAACAGATGTCAATGTGCCTTTTCCAGACCTTGTCTGGTCTCCAGTGTAGCAGGTCTATATAAGGTAAAGGGATTTACAGCATGTACACACATTCTCTCTCTTGCTCTCTCTGTTTTTTTTCCTCCCTTTTTTCTCTTTGGGCATCAGTGTGGAACAACAAGACCATAGAAAATCCCTCTGCCCTCATTTTTAATGAAGTGTAACTTTTCCTTAAAACTAGTGTCACTTTGTGCCCATATGATAGTGGTTCTTTAACTATTTTAGCGACCCCCATTGTCCAAAACAATATTCATAATACTAGTAAAATGTATATTCGTTATAAAATGGTCAAGGCATTTTAAAATGTTTTTTAATTAATATAACTTTTTCAGGTCTAGAAATCACATTTTATGGGCCATAATTTGTTATTTGCCAAGCGGAGGGACATACTACTTTTGGAGAGCATTTTATTGGATAATAATTGGACGATTAGTGCCCATTTAATGCAAGATGAATCAATATTTTTGCTTGGTTTTCTCATATTTCTCATTCTAAATTTTAAATGTGTATGTCTGCAAAAAAAAAAAAAAAAAGGAAGAAGAATATATTTTCTTTATTTATATATATATATATATATATATATATATATATATAAAAAATAATATACCTATACAAGAAACATCTCATGGATGCACTGGGACGCATCCTCAGTGATGCATCCTGGGTTCCTGGGCCCTCATTTATCAACAGTGCGTAGAAAATGTTTTATATTTTGTCCTACGACTGAAATTTAGAATGTTTCTAAGTACGAGAAAATCCGTATTTATCAAACATGCGCACACAGTTCTTACGCACATGAGTAAGCAATCTTTGTTGATAAATCCCACATGTGCATAAGTACCATGCTCGTTCACGTTCACGGTCATTAGCATTCGGAAAGGCCTCCAATGAACCATATATGGTGACAAGACATCCCTTTAAAAATCTTGTGATTGTGTTTTTTTCCTCACCACAATTATGGCAAAGAAGAGGAACTTCACAAACACAGAGGCTGCGTCCAAAAACCTAGGCAGTGACTCGTTGCCTCGCTGTCTTATCAGACAATGGCTTGTAAGGCAGCGTTTGTGCATGAAGGCACCTCACAAAACTAATTACGGACAGACTTCTGAGGCAGTGTAAACGTTTAATGATCTACAGCAAAATAGAGAGAGCTTTGATAAGAACTAAACAAATATTTAATTACTACATTAGTAATTTCTCACTAGAAATTACATCAAAGGTGGAAAATGTTGGTCCAAAAAACTTACATTTACACAAAAACTGACCAGCAAACGCAACTTTCAGACGCCATCTTTTTTCCCAGCTCAACTGCCACAGAATGGAAAGCACAGGGTTGTGGGATATCAAAGGCAGCGAAGGATACAAATATGCTGCCTTCAAAAATCGATCAGATGAAGGTATCTTAAGAGACAGGAAGTGAAGCTAACATTAGATTCGGACGTGCCTTGGTGCCTTCCTGCCTTGAAATGTGTCCTCCGAAGGCAGCATTTTCCAGGTTTCGGACGCAGCCAGAATGAGTCACGCAACGCTTTTAACAACAACATATTTGCATCACAAATGATTTGCACATTAACAGAATGAAACCCTTTTCTATTTACATCATTACATTTGTTGGTTGATGGTGCTTTTATGGCGATGAGGGTGCAGTCTATGAGTCCAATTATATGTTTGGGAATCTGGCGCTAACATAAAAGCCTCATTTTATTTCAGCTCGTTGAGGATTTCGGTAAGGGAACTGGATATAGGTTGGGGCCAAGGAAATAATTGCATCCAACATTTGTAACGGCTGTCTTTTATAGGGTTTGACACCAATTACGCATCATGTTTAAAATGACTAAATATATATATAAAAGTAGTGTTTTATAATTAAAGGAAATACAGGACCTATGTAGATTGCTTAATGCATACTGTGGCACTCTTAAATGCTTTTTATGTGTAGTATCACTATTCTACCACTATATTCTCTTAGTAAGCATGCTCAGAGGTGGGCTTATATTTACACACATTTCTACGTAAAAGTACAAATTGGTAAACCCCTCACTTTGCTTGAAACGGTTCTTACGCACTCACTACGTATGCACCGTTGATAAATGAGGCCCCTGGGATATATAATTTTTTATTCTTGCTGTCCCTAAACTTTTGAGCAGTAGTGCAGATGCTTTAAAACTTTAACTAATATTTTATCCCAATCAGTCCACTCTTCTTGTTCTCTTCCTGTCTTACTGAGACCACAGAGTCGGTGCACTTTTAATCAGGATCTCATCATTACCTTCTTGCTCGTGATGGATTATTCGGCTCCGCTTTCAATTTGGAATCATTTTGCGACTCCGTACCAGACCATTTTCTTCATCCTGTGATATCCGCTTATAAGTCGGTATCTATTATTGAAGCAGTTTGAAAAGTAGTTTGGAGGGCTTCAGTTTCTGTTTCCTGTCACATTGCCATACTGTCATGAAAACTTTATCTGCATGGAGAACCCAATACTAACGGCAGCCAAACAAACATCTCTCATCATGTTTACCGGCCACCTGAGCGCCGGGTCCGGCCTGTTTTCTCTCATGCTATGAGGGATTTAAGATGTGAATTAGGAAGTTGAAGCCAGTAGACCAAGATTGGCCACAGATTGTGTGACATCTCTAAGGAACCGTGCTTGTATCTTTACCGCGTTACTTGGCTCTCAGCTGACCCAGACGATGCAAGGAGATACGGCAGTGGAACAGACATCAGCTAGTGCTAAAACATTTAAAGCGTTTCTGGTTTGTCTGAGGTCTTTGATTTTCTCACACATGTATATTTTATTGTCTTACTTCCTCTGACCTGCAGCAACAAACAAACTCCACTTACATGAACAAAGCATATCACGTTCAGTTTGACCCTTTCTGAATGAATATCCTCAAAGTTAGGATCAAACAATAACAATGTATTTCATTGGTCTATTGAATTAGAATTGACAGAAGCGCTGTGTGAAATTCAAGCTTTGCTGCTACATCACTACATTTCACATAAGTGAAATTAATACAGTAGAAATTGAATGGAACTTGGCTTTTGAAAGGAATATACACCGATATTGTGTTGGTCCCCCTTTTGCTGCCAAAACAGCACGACCCACGGTTTCCCAGCAGAACATTGCCCAAAGCATCACACTGTCTCCGCCGGCTTGCCTTCTTCCCTTAGTGCATCCTGGTGCCGTGTGTTCCCCAGGAAATCGACGCACACGCACCCGGCCATCCACGTGATGTAAAAGAGAATGTGATTCATCAGACTAAGCCACCTTCTTCCATTGCTCCATGGTCCAGTTCTGATGCTCATGACACCTTTCTATCGGAACCAGCATTAACTTCATGAGCAATTTGAGCTACAGTAGCTCGTCTGTTTGATCGGACCACACGGCCCAGCCTTTGCTCCCCTCATGCATCAATGAGCCTTGGCTGCCCATGACCCTGTCACCGGTTCACCACTGTTCCTTCCTTGGAGCACTTTTGAAAGATACTGACCACTGCAGACCAGGAAAACCCCACAAGAGCTGCCGTTTTGGAGATGCTCTGACCCAGTCTTCTAGCCATCACAATTTGGCCCTTGTCGAACTCGCTCATTGTCGAACACGCTTGCCTATTTTTCCTGCTTCTAACACATCAACTTTGACGGCAAAATGTTCACTTGTTGCCTAATATATCCCACCCACTAACAAGTGCCGTGATGAAGAGATAATCAGTGTTATTCACTTCACCTGTCAGTGGTCATAAAGTTATGCCTGATCAGTGTAAGTCAGAACTTTGACTTTGGTATTTTACCAGCCTGTGGTAACTAAATCGATACCTCAAGCAACAAATAAACCTATGAAATGTAAGGACTGTCGATCCATTCAGTAAATGTCAAATTTTGTGATTTATCTCAAAATAATCTTTAGTCTTCAGCCCCGTTTTCACCGAAATTACCAGAAACTATTAGGCCCAGGAACTTTTTTTCCCAGGAACGCTTTTTCCCCCAGACCTGCTGCTGACTGCATTTCCATCGTGGTCTGAAGTACCGTGAAGATTAGGACTGCGCACATCGACTTTACAGTTCCCACTGGATTTCGTCCTTTGCAAATACATTTAATAAAGCCTGAACCTCGTCGTCGGCCCATCGGTCGTATTTACATGCACCACAACAGACTTTTAAAAATATTGGTTGAAATAAAATGCTGCGTTGAGTTGACCAATCAACATGTTCAGCGCCCAAGTCCCACCCCCGAATGTTCCTGAACTTTGAAAAAGTACTACCTCACGAGCAGGGCCGTTTGGAGGGGGAAATATTTACCCGGAACTTCATTTAGACCCTGGTTCCTGTGGTCAAAACACACAGAGTACCACCCCAAAGTCCCTGGTTCCTGCGGTGGAAACACGGCTTTAATTTCTCTAGTTAACAACAGAGAGTTAATTTGGACAATGTGCATATAAAATAGAAATATATATATAGAGAGAGATAGAGATAGATTATTTTATTGTTACGTTTATCTAACATTCTAAACAATAAACAGTTGTAAATGTTTTTTTTCTGACCTTACTGAATGCAAAATTCTGCTCAAAGCAACAAAATCACAGCCAATCATATCTATTGTTCAATATACAGCTGTGTAGTATGTTTAACCAGACCAGAAATAGTTAAAGTATAAATTCTAAATATTATATAACAACATATAATATACTTATATTAATATAGTAATAAAATGTATGTTTCTTTTTTTTAAGATATTCTATTTATTTAAAAATAATAATAATCCGATCAGAACAGTGCAGAGATGCATAATGTGAATTTTTTTTTTTACATTTTAATTTTAAAGCTACACTATGTAACTTTTCCGTCCACTAGAGGTCGCCTGTTCAAAACAAAGGCGTAGTTTGATGACAGCACGTTTGAGCGCAGAATCCTGGGACATGTGGTTTTCACCTCACAGCCGGTGGAAAAGAATCAGGATAGGACTCGGGCAGAAATCATGTTCATGGATGCGATTATTAACATAACTGTAGTCTGAAGCAGAGCAGGACCGAGTGTTGTGGAGCTGAGCAAGGCCGCTGGAGCGATTGAAGAGCGGGACTGTTATTATGGCATAGTCGCCAGCGGGACTTTTATTATGACACGGTTGCCGGCGCCACTTCCTCTTTTCCAGTCATGAGTGAGGTAACGCAGCTCTGTTTATCGTATTAGATATATCTAAGTGTGTTGAAAAGGAAGTTATGACGTTCGCTCGGCGGCTGCTATGACACTTGTTCACACTGCAGTGAGAGTAAAGTGTTTCACTGAATAAAACCGGAAACCGAGGGTGACGCAGATATGACGCAATCGACAGGCGACTCCCTCAAACGCATAGCTCACACGTCCCGGTTCCTTGGTTAAAATGGCAATTTCTCACGATTTACAAATAGTTGGAAACATTTGGGATATTCTAAGTACTCAACTGAACAAAATATATAACACTGGCCTAGTGGTTTCTGGATATTTTACTGCAAAAATCCTACATAGTTCACCTTTAAGTGGCCCTCCTAGTTCTCCATAGTTATGATGTTGATTTCGGTTAATGCGTTAAAATCATATTTAATCATTTATTTAATTCCAGATGGTATTGTACAATAATACATTGATGGAACTGCTATGCAAGTTCTCATCAATTATTGCCATTTTTCACCCATCAGATTATCTTTATTGAAATGAGCTGTCATAAGTCGTAAACATCCTTCTGAAAGAAGAATCTGGCAGAGCGCTAGGAGAGCTCTGTGTACTTTTCTTGCTGTTGGCATGTGTAAGACATCTCATCCCGCTGCTGTTTGTTCATAGGTCTTTGTCTGGAGAAAGTGCCCATGGCGTCCCCATCACTGTCCAATCGTAATGCAGACAGAGACCAGGAGATCATCACTTGTTATGAGAAGTCTGGAGACATTGCCCTGCTCTATCTTCAAGAGGTAGAAAAGGTATTTCCAAATGTTCATTCACAGCAGTTTTCACTACTGTTTCGTCATGTTTTTTTTAGTCAGATGTACATCGATGTTGTAGCTGAGGACAGATTTGCACAGTACTGCCGCAGAGGGTCAGCCATCCGTGAGACTAATCTCTTCCTGTCCCACCTGTGAAATTTAAAACACAATCAAAGCCTTTTACAGGTCAAAGTTCATTCTCTCACAGAGTAGGATTGTTTTCACACAACTAATTCTCTGTTGCAATAGTAGCGCACAGATTCATCCCCCTGAACGCCGTTTAGTATTTACGGCTTGTGATTTAGCGTTGGTGGGGAAGGGAGGGAGAGTGGAGAGACGGAGAGAGAGTGAATGATGGCAGGAGAGGAGAATGGTAGAGCTTGTGTTCTGCTGCAGTGTTGACGCTGCATTTTTTGGGTGCAGCCGAAGTTTTACGGTTGACCTTCATGCATGGCACACTCGTACCCTCCTAACCGCCGTCCTATTTAAAGTGTTTTCCAGGTTAATATAGCAAATCTGACTCTGCATCCTTTGAAGATATGGTCTGAATTAGCTAAATAACTAACAGGAAGTGACTGGGGAAAAGATTTTGAGCTTGTTTCAGTAATGATTGACAGTAATATTTGATGAGGTGTCCTGTCTTCAGGCTCTTAGTGCTGGCATTCAGAACCGCAGTCCAAAGCCTGGCCCGGTCACACAGGAACAGGAACTTGGCTACTTCCTAGAGACTGGACTTCAGAGGGCTCATGTTATTCATTTCAGAAATGGGTGAGTGTGTGTGTGTGTGTGTTTATATTCTCAGTAACTAGGGCTGGGCGATATAACTGAAAATATGTTTTTCAGCCTCTTGACGTTATTTGATATACGTTTCGAAAACGAGTTTGAAAAGGGATGCATTTAATTGATCAAGTGTGACAGTAAAGACATTTATAATGTTTCTTAAGCAGCAAATCAGCATATTAGAATGATTTTTGAAGGATCATGCGACACCGAAGGCTAAGTAATGAGTTAAGCATTTTTAAAATATTAAAATAGATTTATTGTTATTAACTGTATATTTGATTTAAATACATTTCTCAGAGAGGTTTGTTAAATAGTTTGCCTCAGGTAAATAGAACCCCTACTTGTTCCACATTTATTAAGCAAGTCACAGTTCTCATGCAATATGGGAAGGAAGAAAGATCTTTCTGAAGATGAAAAGCATGAAATGGTGCAATGTTATGCAAACAACTAATATTGTGTGAAAAATTTAATGGAGATTAGCACAAGAGAACTGTCAGATAAAGGCTTAAAGGATTAGTTCACTTCAAAATGAAAATTTTGAATCATTTACTCACCCCAACGCCATCCAAGATGTTCTTGTCTTTCTTTCTTCAGTGGAAAAGAACTTAAGTTTTTTTGAGGAAAACATTTCAAGATTTTTCTCCATATAATGTATTTCAATGGCAACCAAAATGTTGAAGGTCCAAATCAATGCAGTTTCAAAAGGTTTTGAAGTGATTCAAAGGACTCTGCACAATCCCATGTGCATGTTTGTTTAATTTATATTTAAGCATCACATTTTCATTTTTGGGTGAACTATCCCTTTAAATCATTGAAACTGACCGTTTGAACTGATTATTATAAACTCTAACACGGCTTTCCAAAACCAGTTCAATGGCATGCTTTTAATGAAAGGTAATAGTCAAATAAAATGGAAAGCTTGGTGATAATATCTCCAGCAAAACAATCTCAAATATGTTATGTATATTCTGTGCATATAGAATTCCATATATATCGCTCAGCCCTGTCAGTTATGTAGCGCGTTATGATTCACAGCCCATACAGGCTTCCTCTAGGGACACCCGAGTCAACGGTGTCCATTCATTTTATAATTCCATCAGTTCGTACATCCCTTGTTTTCTCTCTCCACCCCTCTTCCCCCCAGACATGTGCTTCAGTGAGTGGTCTAGGAATCTGCTGAGCTTTTTGTCTGCCTACTAACTCCCCGTTTGTCTTTGTGCCTTTTTTTTTCTTCTTTCAAATGCTTCATTAACCCTCTGTAGTTGTCTGCATGTGTATGTCTGTGTGTCTCATGTTATTTGTGTTCTGATGCAACACTCTCCCCCTGCACCGTGGCCTCTGCACCATGGAGCCGTGTGTTTGACGACTACTCGTACGTATCCCTACACATTCTCCATGTAGAGTAGTGCCTTGTTTTTTTTGTAGCAGCTTCACACAGAAGCCAAAACCTAGTGAGCTGCCTACATAAGCAGTCTTTTTAGGCAGCATAGGCACGCTCTCAACGTGAAGGCTGCATGATTACGCTGCATTCTAAGTTTTTTGGGCCAAATTTTAAGATGGTATTGTTCATGAATCCCAGAATGCATTGAAACTAATGAGAAAAAAACTGTCCAAGATTGTGGACAATGCAGTATACTTATTTATTTAAAGCCAAACAGTATATTACAATATACAATATATTATAATATATAACAATATATTAGTCAAGATAAATCTATTAAAGGTGCACTATGTAAATTTTAGCGGCATCTAGTGATGAGGTTGGGAATTGCAACCGCCCACCGCTCACCCCTCCCTTTCGAAGCACATAGAGAAGCTGCGGTGGATGACACAGGACAAAGATGTCATTGTCTGAGACAGTAGAGTAGCTAGCGCTCTCTAGAGCAGTTTGTCCGTTTAGGGCTACTGTAGAAACATGGCGGTGCAAAATGGCGACTTCACTGTAAGGGGACCCGCGGTGTATGGAGATAGAAATGGCTCTTTCTAAGGTAATTAAAACATAACGGTTCATTATTTAAGGTCACATAATAATGTAATGTATGAAAATAATTATTTTATTTAAAAATAATTTATACACCACTGAAAACCTAGTTATGCATATTATATTGCATTTCTGTCAGCAGATTATGGGATTCAATTCCTGCCAAATGTACTGCGTCACGGATCAAAAAATAATAAGCTTGATTTCAAATTTTAAAACACAAGTAAAAATATATTGCACAAAATGAAAAAAATAATGCAAATAATTATTATAAGCATGAGTCTGAATGATGCTCACTCTTACAGGGGAAGATAACGGTTACATTTTTCGAGCTGGGGTTACAGGAAAATTCTTTTTTTGAATATAGGCTCAGCAGGCTCAGTGATATTACCCAGCGCCTGAAAATAGTCCCCTGTGCAAGCAGGTTGTCACGTTGGTTATGTTGATGGAAGTTAGCCTATTTTCTGGCGCTGCGTAATATCATTGCGCTGCTGCACCCATGGTACAGCAGCAAAGTTCTATTACTACGCAGGAATGAGAGTATAGTTCCTAGCCATATCGGTCTAGAAATACACTATGTAACTACAGAAGAGTCAAGTTTTAAATATAAAAAATATCAAAACTCTTTGGTCATTTTTGAGCGAGATGCTAACGGTCTAATCAGATTCAATGATCTATGCTAAGCTATGCTAAAAGTGCTACCGCCAGAGATCGGCTAAATGGATTCAAACACAGTAAAACTCTTGGGGAGTTGGAAAATTAGAAAGTGGAGTGTTTTTTTAAATCGTTCTGTATATTACTGTATATGTGCCTGCAACTCAACCTGTCACCGGTATATAAGTCTTACATGCTCGGTTAAAAAGAAAAAAAAAAGCGCTTTAAATTTTTTGATTTACGTTTATAATAATACTATTTGCATTTTTTTTTTTTTTTTCATTTTGTGCAATATATTTTTCCAAGTGTTTTTACATTTTAAAATATTATTTTTTGATCCGTGACTGCAGAGCATTTGGTGGAAATTTAACCCCATAGTAGATCCTCATTAATATTACACAATGCACCTTTAAGTCTAATCAAATGTAATGGAAATAAAATATATGAATAAATATTACAATATAATATTTACTACTGTTTATATGTTTGTGTGCGCTTTGTCAAGATTTTTTAGGGAAAAGAAATGTATAATCTTACAAAAGACTTCTAGTTAAAATAAATACTCTTTTCTCAAACTTTCTATTCATCAAAGAATCATAAAAAACATGCCATGGTTTCCATAAAGAAATTTAAACATTGATGATAATAATAAGAAATGCTTCCTGACCTCAAAAGCAGTATTAGAATGATTCCTGAAGTAATGATGCTGAAAATTCAGCTTTGACATCACAGGAATAAATTATATTTTAAAATGTATTCAAATAGAAAAAGTTTGTTAAATTACAGTAATACCTTTTTCTCCTCTCACAGTATTACTGTTTTTACTGTATTTCTGAACAAATAAATGCTGCCTTGGTGAGCATAGTCTTATTTCAAAAACATAAAAAAATCTTACTGAACCCCAGCTTTTGAATGGTAGTGTATCTATAAAATAGATTAAAAGTAAAAACTTTACTTAAATTACTTTACATTTACATATGAATTTGCCATGTGTACTGCATTGCATTCAAGGTGCACATTTTGTCGGTTCATGTATTTCCTGGGATTCAAACTGATGACCTCTGGGTTGCTAGCACCATGTTCTACGATTTGAGCTACAGGAATGCAGATTTTTTTTAAACATTTTCTCAACATTTGTTTATTTTTTTGCTCATGAATGTATCAAGCTGTTAGCTTAGCAACATGCTAACTTTATAGAAATCAATTGACCTATGGGTAAGCCCCGTCCCCTTTAGTTACTGTTGCTAACTCGGACAAACAAACGGAGATGCTATATCTTACAATGACATCTGTCCGTGTGAAAAACTTATCCCAAGATGTTTTTGGACACAGAATGTAGCCAGTCCGAATGATGGCCAAACTTTACTGTTGGTTTATCAAGTTGATTATGTCCTTTTTCACTCCAAAAAATCATCGTAAGAGCTGAACAAACAAAGCATAAGAAGTGCGCATTAACGTCTCATTCACAAACTCTCTCTCTCCGTTGCATTACCATTAACATACACAGCAAATTACACAAAAACACTCAAACAACTAACAGTAAGCAAACATATACACAGAGCTTATGACTTTTCGGGGGTGCAGTTAATAACTGGTAAACTTTGTATCTGGAAAACAACTCCGATAAACTGCGTGCAAGCTCTTCCTTTCACTACCCGTAGACTATAATAACCATCAGTAGGACAGATAATGTAGACTTTAAACATATCTAAACTTAAATTAATTTACATATAATCAGTTTAATATGGAGAGGCACTGAAATGTAGACCTTCGTGTTTTTGACCTACAGTGTTACATGACGTGAGAACAGTTAGTTATTTTGGTTTGTATGTTAGCAGGGACTTTAATCATAACTTAATGGGAGTATGACAAACAGAAAATCCTCTCAGGATCCATGGAATCATTTTGGCATTTTTGTAGCATAAACACCATCAAACCGATGTGAGCTTCGGATTTTCCAATGTTTCTCTATGGCGCTGACACCTAAAGATGTCCGAGTTCCGGTCCCAGCGCAACTGATACTCTACTGCTATTGGCTCATCTGCGTTCGAGGGGAGGGGCTTACCGAAAGGTCAATTGCGAGACGAGTCACAGTGGCAACAAGACAGCTTACAATTTTTTTGGGGCAAACCAAATCAAACAGAGAGAGGGAAATGAAAAGTCTAGAAGATAGTGCTTTGATGCCCAGGTGAACTAAACATGGAGGATCTCACAGGTGGATTCATCTCTGTCAGCAAAAATGTGATTTTGTTTACTCTTGAGAGACCTTCTGATTGCAGAGAGTAACATCTAGTCAGTGATCTTCCTGTTGTAAAAGGGGAAGGGAAGGCATGGGAAATCTGAAGGAGTAGGAGACCAGTTTATCCTATATCCTAATCTTTTGTTCTAACCAGAGGTACATCTTTCTTTTTGCAGCACTAGCGTGAAACGTGAGGTGGCCTTACACGTGTCAATTCGAGCTTGTGTTTATGAGAATGTCCATCATTATTTATTTGTGCAGTGAGTGTGTGGTTGGGGAGGGATCTACCATATGGATGCAGGTGGGGCATCTCTGTCAGTGCTTGTAATGCATCTGTGTGAAATATGACCGCTGCAGTGGTGCATTGTGGGTAATGTATCTGTTAGGCTCATAAATGATTGAAAGCAATGTCTTTAAACCTCATGCAACATGCAGTTCTTACAGGACAACAAGTGTTCAGTGCTCAGTCTGCTATAAAACACTGGTTTAAAGGTATTAAAATGATAGCTGTTTTTTTTTTATTCTGTGGCTGATAAAAAAATGTCTGAATGAATAAAAAACAATATGTTTAATATATTGAAACATATATACAACTAGGTTTAAAGTCAGATAAATAGTTGTGACTATTTTTGAACTAATTCTGTTTCTCTCTCTCTCTCTATCCTGCTCACTCATCACTATTTCGACACTTTTGTCTCCCTGTATTCACGTGCACCTCAGTTTGCACTGTCAGTTTGTGGGAATATTGCAGTCTGATGAGGATATTGTACAACGCAGGTTGTGCAGAGATCAAATGGGTGTTAATTGTGACTTGCACGGTATCCAGAACTACTGTTATCGATGTGCCCTACTGTCCCTGATATCTTCCTGACTGATTTAGTCTGACCGCTTGATGCTAGAGCTCATTAAATCATGGCAGAGGTCTGACTTGTCCTGAGGGTGTCTGTGCATGTGTTTGTGTATAAAGTTTGATGTCGCTGTGAAATTTGTTGATGCCAGCCGTCAGGTTTCTGCAGCTCTCTAGAGGTGATTTAATGGATCGCTTTTCTCTCTATTTCCCGGTGCTGCAGTAACCTGACCCGTGGTGTCGGCCGCTTCCGAGAGATTCTCCGAGCCGTTGAGACCAGAACCACTCAGAACCTGCGTATGGTGAGTAGTGTGCATTCATGGCTTTGTCTTGTTGTCTTGATCTAGAACAGTAGTTGTCAACCTTTTTTGACCCCGTGCAGATTTCTGTTACTTCTGCTGTAATGGCAAAAAGCTGCTTCTGTTCAAAATTTTCAATTTACAAACCACGAGTGTCAGTGTATTACAATAATTAAATTAAATAATCATCATAATCCATTCATCCATGGCTTTTTCAAACAAACGTCAACGTTTGTCTACATACTTTTCAATCTAAGTAAATAACATAATTATAATAATTATATTAAAATTATATTAATATGTTTATATGACCTTTCCATTTGATTGTCATTATGGGAGACATTTTTTAAATAACTTTTTATTCACAAATATGGCAGTTTCTCTACAGTTTCTACTAAATAAAGTATGTTCGAGTTTGGCATTATTAGAAGGAAAAAAAGTATATTCATTAAAGAAAATGAATCTAGAGTCTAGAAATTACCTAAAATGACTTCTTATATCCAGGTTTTCCAAGACTTTCAAGCCTGGTTCTTAAATAAAACTGATGGGTGTTGAGGCCACAAAACAATAAAGAAATTTTGTCCGTTTTCATCTTAATTTTTAGTTTTATTTTTTGTCTTATTTTAAATCAAGTTAAATTGTGTTTTCAGTTCGCCTTTTAGTGCTTAATACACCCGGTGACACAGTTCAGTAATTTTACGGGAGTGACAACCACATTCTACAACCATATTAAATGAAAAATGCAGTTAATGACAACCACATTTACAAAGATATAAAATCTTTGTAAATGTGGTTGTCATTAACTGCATTTTAACTGCATTAACTGCACTGTGGGGTTAATGACGTGTTTAAACAAGAAAGAAAATCACCGGGGAAGAGGCAGAACTTTCACTCATGCGTGTTGCCAGATCTTCCTAGGGGAAAAAAAGAGAGTGAGAACAAGCCTATAGTAAACCAAAATAAATCCAAATGCTTAATATTGAAAACAAGACCAAAATATAGCAACCCACACACTGCCTACTTTGTTAACTCCATAAACTAGATTGCTTTGAGTCAAGCTCAAACAACAAGCCCAGAAACGTTTATAATAAGTGGCTGGTCTGCGAAGATGCCATAGCGGATACCAAACATGCGGCACGGCAGAATGTTGCTGTTGTTTACCACGCTATCAATCATCACAATTTTGGGAATGGGTCGTGTTCTGTACACACACGGAATGATAATTTAGTGGATTCACTCATGTATTTAAATGCAGTTGTCACTCCTGAAACTTTATAGGTTGTATGTGGCTTCTACGTCATCTTGGATGTTTATGTGTGTTTGTGTTTAGACTATTGCCAGGCAGCTTGCAGAGATCCTGCTAAGGGGCATGTGTGAACAGAGTTACTGGAACCCACTGGAAGACCCCCCTCACCACTCCCCGCTGGACGATCCGCTCAGACACTCCCCACACACCAAGGACTACGCCCTCAGCCGCCGCCCACGCATCTACTCAGGAGAGAAGTAGGACATATCTCCAGCTCTCCTAGCCTGTGCTTCTCTCTTCCCATTTGTATAGTGGCATGTCTAAAGCCTGAAGTATAATTAAGTTGTGATTCAAACACTTATGCCTGGTTTCAAAGGCCCCAATAGTCTAGAAATCTAGATGCACCCTAGCGGCAGAACATTTATTTTGTCTAGCAACTCTCGGTAGACCTCAGAGCTGGAAAAACCAAACTCTGGTCAGGTCAATCACATCGTGTATAGAGTCGGTGGGCGGGCTAACATTTTTGGGGTTTTTTAACGGTTTTGGCCGCTACTCTGGAAGACTTGGAGTTAAGCTTTTCTTTGAGGAAAGAACAAAGAACGGCACTGAAGTCATTCGTAAGAAAGGAAGATGTAGTTTAATCTATCAACTAACGTTAGCTAGTTGACAACCGTTTATCCCGCCCCTCGGATTGAACCCTGTCAATGGTGATTTTCCAGACCAAACATCTTGATGTGGGTCTGGCTTGTCAGGCTAAGGCCCCAATATACTCGCAGCAAAATTATTTTTCGTTCTTTGCTTAGGGGTAAAACGAAGTTCGAAATACGTGAGCAACACTGCCCACCCTGCCGAGAGCAGCGTTTGAATATGAATATGTAAATACGTGCGGCTCGCTTTCCTCTCAATAACAAATTAAACGCATAACAAAATAAAAAAAACAGCAAGCACTTTTTTAATAAAGAATAAGAAAAGCGTCTGATTATAGCAACAATATGTTTGCACGAGCTCTGCAATTTGGCACTCTAGTAAAGTCACTTAACGTTTATTTATATAGCACTTAAAATAGTTTGCTTAAAATCGAGCAGATTTATCTCATTAAATATAACAAGGGTTTCATCAGAAGTACAACTTCCTTTTCATATGACCTTGACGGACTGAACAGGAGAAATGAAGCGGAAAAGATTTCCATGTGGAAGTCAAGTCAAGTCACCTTCATTTCTATAGCGCTTCTCACAACACAGATTGCTTCAAAGCAGCTTTTCAGTGAGAATAGGAAATTAATTTTGTTTTAGATGAAAACCTTAAGTAAGTTTTTGATTGATTAATTTCTGTGTTCTGGACCCCATCCTCACCGCAACAGCACCTAGCGGCCGGAGTATGTAACCATGAAATAGGTTTGAAATAGTTTTGAAGCTATACCACCACCATCCCCATGCAAACCCCAAAAAGAGTCTGTGAAAACGGCGACGGCATGTACGCAAGCATTACGTGTTTAGCCTATAGGCAAGCACGTTTGACTACGTATGTGTGCATGTGTTTTTATCTGTACATCTGAACAATGCTAGGAAGACCGTTCCAGAGTTTAGGTGCTAAATAGGAAAAGGATCGACCGCCTGCAGTTGATTTTGATATTCTAGGTATTATCAACTGGCCAGAATTTTGAGACCGCAATAGACGTGATGGAATATAATGCGTTAAGAGCTTGATTTCTTGAATTTTAATTGAATTAAATTGCATCAAGTCACAGAAATTCAGTTTGGCCAACTGAAAAATTTTGATGTGATCGGTCACTAGAAAATTTTCAATTGGAGACCTGAATTTTTTTTTACAGTGTAAGGTGGAGCCTCCGTGCACACCTGTCTATTACATAATCGCCATGGACCAATGGCAGTACAAAAGTGTTTACCAGCCGTAGCGAACTTTTGCCGGAACGTTCATTTTTGTTCAAAATTACGTCACATCAGTTCGTTCTTTGATTTTAAACTTGCACTGACAGATCTTAAAATATGTCTGCCATTGTTTTGTCTCAAGATGCACACCAGTAATGTGTTTTTCTAAGGCAAAAATACATTTAAGTAGTAAAGCTACTTAAATGTCCTAATTGAACTACGGCCTACTCTTGGCTTCATCGAAGCCCTGTCTAAAACCAGGCCTAAATGTACAGCGAATGCACCACCTTTCAGAGCTAAAGAGCTACATTTCTAAAACTGAAATAAAAATAAATAGAAATATTTAAGGAAAACACTTATAAAAATGACAAAATCAACATATCTAAAAGTTCAGCTAATATTGAAATGAAAAGCTAATTTAAATATACAAAAAAAACCTCTGGTTTTGTTGCAATTTGGCAACAATTTGTCACTGCTATTTCATATTCAGTGTGGACAAATCTATTAGATTTCTTGCTCTTGCATCTCGTTCCTGCTTTTATTTTTATGATGTAGCATAAAACATGTTTTTTAAAAGGGGGGAGAATTTATTGATCAGAATTCTGGTAGTTTGTTTCTTGTTACTGTATTCATGATGACCTTTCTCTCTCTGTCTAGTTTGTTTTGCCCACAGGAGAACACAGAGGAGGCCTTACTTCTGTTGTTAATCAGTGAGTCCATGGTGAGTAGCACTAAAACTCCTGTGACCCTTTCAACGGCTGTGGTTTGACCACCAGCACAGGCGCTAGAACAAGGAAATGAAGTTAGAAAAAAAAATTCTGTCGCTGCAGGTGTTTCGCCATGGAAGGCCCATTATAATAGCACTGAAAGCAGTGCTAGAGAATGCCTTTCGCTTTAACTCCGCAGAATTAAACCATTAGCTCTCTTGCTCATGTGGCATTTCTTTAATTTTCTTTAAACTGATGGTTCAACAGCTCAGGGAGTGACTGTTCCGAGTTTTTTTTTACTTGCACAATGTGATCAAACTGTTTTATTTTATAGCTTATTTCCTTATCCTGACTTTGCAGAAGTAAAGTAAATATTTCTGTCAAATATTATCAGTAGCATCTATTATTGATACTGTAGTTTTGGTATATGCTATACGTTCAAATGTTTGGGATCAGTTTTTTGAAAGAAAGAAATGAATACTTAATTGATTAAGGAAGCATTAAATTAATCAGTTACAGTAAATACATTTATAATGTTATTTGCTAATAAATATCCATTAAAAATCCTGAAATAATGTATAACGTCACTGTCATTTATATAGATCAGTACAACTGTTTACAACATTGATAATATCATATGTCAAGAAATGTTTCTTGATCAAATCACCAAATATGCATATTCAAATTATTTCTAAAGGATCATGTGACACTAAAGACTGGAGTAATGATGCTGACAATTCAGCTCTGCAATCAAAAGGATACAATTAAATTAAAAAAATTTGGAAAATAGGAAACAGTCATTTTAAATTGTAATATTTCATAATGTGACTTGTTTTACTGTATTTTTTATCAAATACATGCAGCCTTGGTGAGCATTAGAGACTTCTTTAGAAAAACATTTAAAAAAATCTTACCATCCCCGAACGTTTGAACGGTAGTGTGGTGTGTGAATGTGTATTTTAACTTCTGTATTTATCGTAGGCTAACAGAGACGCCGTGTTGAGTCGAATCCCTGAACACAATAATGACCGAATCATCAGCCTCCAGAGTGCCTCGCTGGTGTACGACCTGCTGACCATCGCGCTAGGCAGACGCGGACAGTATGAGATGCTCTCAGAGGTGAGATCCTGCCCACACTCATCGCTATGGGAACGTTCAGGAATACTCCCTCAGTGGGACGAGTTAAACCTCCTGGTGTGGTTAAGTGTGTGACTGCTCTAGAGGTTATGCACAACATTTATTTGAGTTTGTGAGCATATCATTTATAATTAAATAATTATATTGCTTTTATGAATTCAAAACTAATTGCTCTAGTACTATAGCAGCATGTCACAGTTTTGTTTAAATCTTTAAAGGCACAATATGTAAGATTTTTGGATTGAAATATCCCAAAACCACTAGAACAATGTTATATATTTTGTTGACTTGTGTACTTACATTATCCCAAATGTTTCCAAGAATGTTTAAATCCAGAAATAAATATATTGTGTGTTTTATGAAACAGGTGAGCAACTGTTTGGATACATTCATCGACAGAAAACGCATCATTGTTATATAGCTCAACACAGTTAGTCTTATTGTTTAAATCTTGTTTTCTTGTTTTACCATGCCTGATCTCGATCTAGCTTACTGCAGTGTGCAACAAGTGTCTTTTATAGTAGACAATAAGAAGCGGAAGCGGTCGCCAGTGGCATAATAAAAGCTCCGCTGCTCTCGAGCCGTGTGTCGCGCTTGTCTCTTTTTAGCAAACGCTCCAGCGGCCTCGTTCCGCTCCAACGGCTTTCAGCCCCACCCTGCTTCATACTACAGTAATGTTAATAAATTATTAATACATTAGCTCATCCATGAATATGATTTCTGCCCGAGTCCCGTCAGATTATTTTCCACCGTCTGTAGAGGTGAAGACAACAACAACTCCCATGATTCCACAAAATCAAGGCATCATCAAGCTAAGCCTTTGTTTTGAAAATTATTACGTATTGTGCCTTTAAGTAAATGGCATTATTTAATAACTTTCTTCTTGTTTTAATTTTTAAAACATACCTGACATACCTGAAATGTTTGTTTTCAAAAGCCTGGTCTATTTAGGACGGAACAGGCAGATGAAAAAAGTGTGTGTGTCTGTGTGTCTGTGTGATGTTTTCATTAGTGTACCTGGGCAGAATTTTCTCTTCCATCTCCATCTGTTGATCATGCTGTTGTTGCTAATGTTAGACTCGGCATAACTTTTGCTGTGTCTTTTATGTTCAAGGATTTTGCGGTTGTGCAATCACAGGCCCCAGGAGTCTGCCATATTTATTGTGTGTGCCCTCTGCAGTGTCGTGTGTGTGTGTAGCTGTTTGTTATATAGATCTAATTGTTCGATGAATTGCTCTCTGCTAAGCTGCTGGTGTGATTAACTGAAAAAGCCTCAGAGACATGCTGAAAGCCTGTGGCACTCTGGGTAATCTACAGTAGGAGACATGGCCTGGCTCTGTGTTTGACCTTTGTGTGTGTATCTGTTAGTGTCATAATTATTGTTCTCAACTCTTATCTGGGGTTACCTTAATGTGTCCTCTCCACAGTGTCTCGAAAGAGCCATGAAGTTTGCCTTTGAGGAGTTTCATCTCTGGTTCCAGCTCGCTCTCTCCCTGATGGCCGCTGGGAAGGTTAGTTTTCCTTTTTACAACTCCTATGTACCCCAATGGCCATTCAAAACCTGGAAATATCAGGCAATTGTGAAGCCCTATAAAAAATTATGAAAATTGATAATGAAGTAAATGAACGAACATTACTTTTATATAGATTTTAAATAAAATCTCATATAGGCCTATATATATTAAGGTTGTTACATTTTGTACATTTTTGAAAGAGGTCTTTTATTTTATCATGTCATAAAAACAGTAAAAAAAAACTTAATATTGCAAGAAACTATTTCTTATTGTTGAAAACAGTTGTTCTGCTTAAAGGTCCCGTTTTTCGTGTTTTTTTGAAGCTTTGATTGTGTTTACAGTGTGCAATATAACATGTGTTCATGTTTCGCGTGTAAAAAAACACAGTATTTTTCACACAATTTACTTATCTGTATACTGCTGTTTTCACTGTCCTCAAAACGGCTTGAAAGATTTCCCTGTTCTATGAAGTCCCTCCTTCAGAAATACGTAACGAGTTGTGATTGTGCCAGCGGTTCCCGTGTTGTGATTCGACAGCAGCATAGCGCACGCAGAGCGCACGTTACCGGAAAGGTCACGCCTCTCACCATAACGGGGATGCATGCGCTCAATGATCTCTAAGTACAGCGTCCCTGGGAAAGCCAAACAAAGGTGACTTGACTCCGGGATGTAAATAACAGCGTCTCGACGACATGGCAACAAACAAACTATACAAACGCAACCGAACGCAACACTTCCTATTCTCCACGCGGGAGCAACAAGACCACGCCCCCTTTTTCGCGTGTTCTTGTGGGCGGAGGTTAGTCGACAAACTGCTCTACTGACGTAATTAAAGCAGGAAATACCAGGATGTAGTCCTAACCAGCCGTTCGCTGTAGGCTTTGAAAGGGAACTTCTGTTAAATAAAATATCTCGCTTGGCATTGAACTTTGAGCTTTATAATTTTACAGGTATTATAAATGCTCTAACAGCAACATTACACACTAACTAAAGTTTGAAAAATGGGATCACGAAGAACAGGACCTTTAATATTTTTAATGAAACCATGATACATATTTTCAAGTTTCTTTGAATATTAGAAGATTCAAAAGAGCAGGATTTATTTAAAAAATATTTTTTGCAACATTATAATTGTCTTCACGGTCACTTTTGATTAAAAAAAAAAAAAGGGTGTCAATGCTGAATAAAAGTACTATTTTCTTTAAAACTCACCCCAAACTTAGGCTATGTTCAGACCGCAGGCAAATCAGATTTTTTCAGGCAGACTGTCTGCACTGTTAATTGCAAGTGATCATATAAGATTTGTGTGTCCAGATGTAACCAGCCAATCCGTATGGGTTGCTTTGGTAATGATGT
Source organism: Gobio gobio (assembly GCF_949357685.1). Taxonomy (NCBI): domain Eukaryota; kingdom Metazoa; phylum Chordata; class Actinopteri; order Cypriniformes; family Gobionidae; genus Gobio; species Gobio gobio. The sequence goes on from NC_137106.1 coordinate 13,096,686, forward strand.
AGGCATACCCACATATGTGACAAGGCTTTCAAAAAGGTTGCAGGAAAAATTGAGGTGCATCATCTCACTCTCCAAATAAGCACCCTGTCAAGTCGCAGTATTGAACTCCTCCGTCGCTGAGTTTTTCTTGTCCGGCGGAGGAGTTCTTCACCTCCACAGGATGCTTATTTGGAGAGATGGTATATATTGTGATGTTCCGGATGCAATCTTTGGACATAAAGTTTGAATACCTCCTACTTCCGGCATTTCTGATACCTTTCTTGATGTTATCGTTGTGTGTTCCATTAAGCGCGATGCAAAAGACTATTTAAAATCCGATTTGAGCAGCCAGAACGTCCAGACTGAGATGCATCTGTAAAAATGTGGCTTGAATAAGATTTTGAAAAAATCTGATTTCATATGTTGTTGTTTTTTGTTTTGCTGTCCAGACTTTAAAAAACTCATCTGGATAAAGTCTGCAAAAAAATCAGATTTTTGCTGGCAGGCTGAACATAGCCTTATATACTAATTATAAAATATATCTAATATTTCACTAGAAATTACTGCAATCTCTGTGTTTGTGTGTGTGTAGTCTGCTCGAGCAGTGAAGGTGCTGAAGGAGTGTATCAGATTGAAGCCGGATGATCCCACCATTCCTCTACTGGCTGTCAAGCTGTGTATTGGAAACCTGCACTGGGTAATGAAAGCGGAATCATGGGAAATATTCACAAGCTCAACCGGAGAGCTGACACTGACCTGTTTATGACTCTGCAAATCCATTACTGTAAGACCGTCCATGAACAGTGAGATGGTGATGACATGGGGTGTGTATTTGTGTGTTTTAGCTGGAAGAAGGTGAGCGCTTCGGTAAAATAGTGATTGATATGGGTGAGAAGGCGGCTGAATTCAGGGCCAAAGGCTATCTAGCTATTGGTCTCGTCTACAGTCTAAGAGCCACAGATGGTGAGCACACCTGCACTAGGACACACTGTATATACCATTTCTATATCTTTATAATAAGATATAAGTAATTTTTACTGTATCCTCTATAACACACTCTGTATATTTTCTATAATCCGTTTATAATACTTTATACCTTGTTTCTATCCTCTATAATACCTCTCTATAACACTATATTTTCTCCTCAATTCATTTATAATGCTTTATACTTGTTCTCTGCCATCTTGCACACTCTCTTCAATAGTCTGTATTTTTTTCACTGTACCTTTCTCTACCTTATATAATATACTCGGTACCTCTCTATAATCCCTATACACTGATCAGGCATAACATTATTACCATTCCTAATATTGTGTTGGTCCCCCTTTTGCTACCAAAACAGCCCTGACCCGTCGAGGCATGGACTCCACTAAGCCACCGAAGGTGTGCTGTGGTATCTGGCACCAAGATATTAGCAGCAGATCCTTTAAGTCCTGTAAATTGCGAGGTGGGGCGGATCAGACTTGTTTGTTCAGCACTCGATTGGCTCGAGATTGCTCGATTGGCTTGAGATCGGGAATTTGGAGGCCAAGTCAACACCTCAAACTCGTTGTTGTGCTCCTCAAACCATTCCTGAACCATTTTTGCTATGTGGCAGGGTGCATTATCCTGCTGAAAGAGGCCACAGCCACCAGGGAATACCGTTCCCATGAAAGGGTGTACATGGTCTGCAACAATGCTCAGGTAGGTGGTACGTGTCAAAGTAACATCCACATGGATGGCAGGACCCAAGGTTTCCCAGCAGAACATTGCCCAAAGCATCACACTGCCTTCACCGGCTTGTCTTCTTCCCATAGTGTATCCTGGTGCCATGTGTTCTCCAGGTAAGCGACGCCCAGCCATCCACATGATGTAAAAGAAAACGTGATTCATCAGACCAGGCCTTCTTCCATTGCTCCGTGGTCCAGTTCTGATGGACAAGGGTCAGCATTGGCACCCTGACTGGTCTGCAGTTATGCAGCCCCATACGTAACAAACTGCGATGCACTGTGTATTCTGACACCTTTCTATCAGGACCAGCATTAACTTCTTGAGCAATTTGAGCTACAGTAGCTCGTCTGTTTGACCGGACCACACGGCCCAGCCTTCGCTCCCCACATGCATCAATGAGCCTTGGCCACCCATGACACCAGTTCACCTCTGTTCCTTCCTTGGACCACTTTTGATAGATACTGACCACTGCAGACCGGGAACACCCCACAAGAGCTACAGTTTTGGAGATGCTCTGACCCAGTCGTCTAGCCTTCACAATTTGGTCCTTTTCAAACTCGCTCAAATCCTTACGCTTGCCTATTTTTCCTGCTTCTAACACATCAACTTTGAGGACAAAATGTTCACTTGTTGCCTAATATATCCCATCACTAACAGGTGCCGTGATGAAGTAATAATCAGTGTTATAATGTTATGCCTGAACGGTGTATAATATATTATACCCTTTCTGTCCGTTCTGTATATTCTGTATATATATATATGGATATATTCTATACTTCTACAGATATCTATAATCTTTCTTTACCCTTTACAATGCACTCTGTACCCTTATTTTAGTACTCATTACCCTTCATCTATTCTTTATAACAAAATGTATCTTCTTTAATCTTTCTAGAATATTCTCCAGCCTCTGAAATACGCTATTTTATCTGTATTACACATTTTACACTTTCTATATATAATCCTTTATAGTGGTCTATTTGGTTTCTATACATTTTATGACATACCAGTGGTTCTCATCCTTTTTTAATTGAAGGCCCCCCTTCATTGTCTAACACAGTATTCAACCCCCTTTCCCAAACACACATATTTTGGCTAAGGTATTTCCTCTGGTTTGTATTAACAGAAACTGGAAGTGTTAAAATATGTTAAAGAAGTTTGTGTCCCAGGCTTCCTGGTTGAGAACCACTGTTCTAAACCCTTTCTGCAATCGATTTGTACTTTCCCCTTTCTCTGTTCTTATATAACACACTCTTTAAGCACTCTGTACCTTTAATGCCTTTTGTAATGCTTTGTAGGCTTTCTCTACGTTCTATAACATGCTCTATAGCCTTTCTATAATCCATTTATACTTTCTAACCTCTTTCTTTTCTTATATAACACACTCTGTCTGTACCTCTCTGTAATGACAATTACATAATTTATAACGCTCTCAACCTTTTCTCTTTATAATCACTCCATAATGCTCTATACATTATCTCTTCCCTCTATTACACACTCTATAATCCCTTGATACTATTTCTCTAACATTTAAGGTATCTGAAACCTGAAGATTTCTCTTTGTTTCTTGCTTTATCTTGTCCTTACCATCTTCTCACATCTCTGTGGTCTCTATTTTACAGCATCTCTTCGAGGAATGCAGGAAGAGTATCAGAAAAAAGCGCTCAGTGCTTTCCAGAGGTGATTTTCAGACTCACTCTCTCTTTCTTTCTCTCTCTCTCTCGCTCTCCCTCTCCCTCTCGCTCTCTCACACTGATGAAATACTCTGTTTCTCTCTCAGGGCACAGAGTCTGTCCCCCACTGATCATCTGGCTGTTTTCTACCTGGCACTGCAGCTGGCTGTATCTCGACAGGTAGGAAAATCAACATCTGCTCCTTACACACAGGTAGTGAGAATTAAAACATCTCAACATTCAGATGATGGAACTCTGGTCAGACTGGTTGTTGTGACGATACATTTCTCCTCCAGTTTGCATTATGTTGCCTATGAGTATTTGCATACGGCTAAATCAAGCCACACATAGGGCTGGGCAATATGGCCAAAAATACGATGATATTTATCACAATATTCATTTCAATACCATTAATGAGGAAGGACATGCACTACACATGTTTGTAAGACCTCAGGAAAGAATGTACCACCGAATAAACTACCTTTTTTAGTTTAGGGCTTAATTAAAACTATTTTTTATTTTCCCCAAAATTTTGACATTTTGAATTCTATGTTTTATGAATTAGTACAAATGTATTATCAAAAATTGTGACTAAAGAAATTAATTCATAAAAGTCGCATAAATAACAATTTAGTAAATCTTTTAATTTGCAATTAATTTACACCAACAAAAATTATATGTTATATGTTATGTTATACTGTATGAATAAAAACATGGATCTTGGTATGATATTTGTTAATATATAATAATAATATTAATGAATGTATGCTAAATTACTCAAAAGTTAATCAAAATTATGGTTTTAATTTTTTCAATAAATATCAGTATTGATTTATCTCCCAACCCTAGCCACATCTCACTTGAGTTCTTGGCAAAGGAAGATTGTCCTCATTTCCCTCTCAGTCTATCTCGCTCTGTTATTTTTTCCTTCTCATTTCTCGCTCACCCTGTTTAAACAATCATCTTATAAAAGCATCTCTTGTGTGTGTGTACGTCAGATTCCAGAAGCTCTCGGTTATGTACGCCAGGCGTTACAGCTGCAGGGCGATGATGTTCATTCACTGCACCTGCTGGCCTTGCTGCTGTCAGCTCAGAAACACTACCACGATGCTCTCAACATCATCGAGATGGCCCTCAGCGAATACCCTGAGAACTTCATGTGAGTCCAACACACTCAGTCACTGTCACGCTTTATCTAACCTCTCCAGCTTATAGTTGGATGTAGCCTTGTTTTTGGACTGTGCTGAGTTGCTACAGATGTCAGCAGCCAATCAGAGAAAGGGAAGGAGTCTATTCTTGGATCAGAGAACCAATCAGATGATTCCATGCTTTTTTGCACAGCATTTGTAAAGCCTTACACGCACGCACACACACACATGCACACAGAGCAGCAGGCAGTGTTTAGACATTTAGAGGCATGCCACAATGGCCACTCTAATGAGAATGTTTGTGTTCGCTGTAGCAGCTGAGATAGATGGGTACATATCTGCTGCTGGCATCTTCAATTAGACGAGTTAGAAGTGTGTGTGTGTGCTGGATGTTTGGAGCACTGGGCAGTCCCAACGCAAATTCCCTTCACATTCGATTTGATCAGAGTCTCCTCCATCTCTGTGTTTATGTGTGTGTGTTGTCGTCCTCCTGGCTGTGCGCTTCAGCCACTTACATAATAGGGAAAAAAATACAACAGCTTTCTTTTTCCTCCAATCCTGTAGCCCTCTTTTTCACCCTGCGCGTGCGTGTGTGCGTGCGTGCGTGCGTGTGTGTGTGTGTGTGTGTGTGTGTGTGTCCGTGCATTTTGCTTCATTGCCTTGAATGGAAATGCACCAGAACATCCAGCCCTCCTTATTCCACACACACGGACACATACGACAAGATTAATTCAGTGCTTGTGTGGGCGTCCTAGCGGTGTAGCGTGCAAATACAGCAGAGATGAAAGAGGGGCTGATGAGAGTGTGCCTTCAGCGCTTTGAATTGGCTGAACTCAGATCAGCATGGCCTTCAGAGACCGCAGCGCATGTATAAAGCTCAAACTGATCTCGGTTCAGACTGCAACGACAACGAGCTGTTGAAGAGCAGCCTCAATATATCTGCTTCACACACACACACACACACACACACACACACACCAGCTGGATCTCCTCACAAGCTGCCATATCTGATTATGGAAATGCCCATCTGCACTCTCCATGGTGGGATGTTCACTCAGTGCGAGCAGATCTACTATCCGCACAAATGTGTGTGAAATACAGGTGTTACCAGGGGATTCTGTACACTCATTAGCAGAGATTTGCAACACGAGATAGGATACAATAAACCCCATACACACATACAATATACTGTACAACACAGCACTAAATATAACACACATACATCATTTGCATTATTGGATATATATTGATTTATATTGAATTTAATTGTGTATTTCTCCTATTTTTATGTTTAGATTATCTTTGCTGTCATCTTATGCTTCCAACTGTTTTCTAATGTAATGTGTTTCATTCCTGTAATGGCAAAGCTGAATTTTCAGCAGCCATTACTCCAGTCTTCAGTGTCACATGATCTCTCTGTGATAAATAGAAACTTCAAAAGAACAGCATTTTTTTCATAGAAATAATTTCTAAAATATAACAATTCTTACCTACCCTTAATGAATTTATGTATTTAATGCAATTTTAAAATCGGCTATTTATGGATTAACAAATCTGAATTGATTTTTTTATACACAACATACGAATGATATACAGCACAACACTCAATATAACACAAATACAAGGGATGCACCGAATCCAGATTTTTGGGGTTCGGCCGAAAATCGAATCCACTGGTTAAGATTCTGCCGAATCCGAATACCGAATCCTACTCCCATCCTCAGTCCATTATCACAGTAAACACATTATGAAGTAAACAACGTCCACAGCAGTGTATTTTTTATTTAATTTAATTTTAATTAAGAATAGGCAACATTATGCCAGGATGACTGTCCTTCCTTTGCCGTACCTGAAGTTGCTGCATTTTGGCAGATTCCTTCATGCACAACTCGTATTATTTCCGATGTTTCATACGCAAATGTAAAGTGGCTATTGTTTAGGGTCCTTGCCACCACGAGACAAATCGCCATTGCAAATTGAACATGTAGCTCGACTTGAATCGCCTTCTTTTGACTGAAAGTACTGCCAAACAACACGTTTTCTGTTCACGAGTTCCATTTTCACTTTCTCACAGCCCACTGCATTCAAACGGTCCACCTAGTAAACACGTTCCCTTAATCAACGGCGGGTCATTACGTTGACCAGCGTAGCGTGCGTAGTGCAATCCTAGGGTTCGGTTCAGTGGGAAAAAATTTTTAAGGTTCTGCAGAAACCGAACCCCGTCAAAAAGCCCAATATTCGTCCGAATCCTGGATTTGGTGCATCCCTAACAAATACATAACACAATATGCAACACAATACTTCATACATTCACAATATACAAAACAACACACAATATACCACAAAAACGCAACGTACAGTTGAACACCGTATTCATTTTTCCTTGTTTCTTAGTTCACTATTGTATCTTTTTTTTTTTTTTTTTAAGTTATCCCAGCTGAAAAGGCAGAATCATTTTGACCCTGATTAAAGTTTTGCATTTAATAGGGCTTTCAGAGGAGATTTACACTGATTCATCTTTATCTGTGTTCAACAAACTCAGCTCTTCTCTGTTTATCTTCACTCTCCTTCCATCTGAAAGTGTTTAATAAACTTTTTTTTATTTGTCTCTGTAGTCTTTTATTCACAAAAGTGAAGTTGGAGACGTTGTGTCGAGGCCCAGAAGAGGCGTTACTCTCCTGCAAACGCATGCTGCAGATTTGGAAATCATGTTACAACCTCACCAACCCCAGGTAAACACACACACTATCTCTCTCTTTCTCTCTCCAGCTGTTGACACATGGATGCTAGAAGCTCAAGTGTCGGCACTCACCATCACACATAAGACAGCACAGCATGTCTCTCTGACTGTGAGGAGCTAACCACACCTTCATTAAAAATAAATAAAAGCACAGCTCGTACCAGTGCTGCATACTATTGTTCAGTCCTGCTTTCTCTCGCTCGCTCTCGTTCTAATGGCCGAAATCCCAACCCCCCGCTTTCAGAACACTCCAGCTCTTCCTGTCAAACTGTCCTGAACTCCGTACCTGATGACAATCCACCAGAGACCAATTAGTGTCTGGACACTGTAACCAGACTCTGCCACTGCCACATATTCAGAGTCCCTCCCTCCAAACCCTGGGTAGCGCCACTGTGTCAGGACCACTTGAGCTCGTCCACACATATTCCTCAAAGCTAATAGATATTCAGACTCATCCTCAAACACCAAACAGTTGCTTCTCCATCAAAGGTTGTTGGGCGCCCTACAGAGACCGTATGATGAGGAGGAGGACGAGATGATGTACTGAAATTTTGGTCAAATTTGTCAAGGCAAAAAATTGTTGTGAGTAGTGTAGCAACGTATGAAGCACGGCTCACATGGAAGTCACTTCCAAACCAAACAGTTTTCTTTTGGTCAACACAGTGAATTTGCATAACCAACTTGAACCTGTTGCAGAATCCCTGATCATGTGGATTCCTATTGACTGGATTTAGAAAACATTTGCCTAATATCAGTAAATGTGACCGCATATTAAGGTGTTGGAATATAAGCCCCACTGTTCAGTTTACCTTTTTGTTTACTAGAATATATATCTCTCTTTTTTTTTTTTTTGCATGATTTGAGCTCCTTGTCAGAATTAATTGAAATATGTTATTGAATATATTTGCCTGGAAATGTTTGTCTCCCATAGAAGTAGATAACTTTATTTCCACATAGAAGATAGTTGGGGTGCACAAAATATTGTTTGTATTGTACAGCTGTTGGTTATTTAATTTTGCATTCTCCTTTTCTTCATTTAGATTGCCATCATCTAACTCTCACTTAAGTTAATCTTTAAAAACACTAATAATTTATGTAACCATTTATATAACGACAAACAAACAAACACGACTAAAACCTAAACGTACTTCAATGTCCAATGTATATATAGGATATACAAGATATGTTAGTGTCTTATGGGGACCTATTATATGTTTTGTTTTGTTTTTTTTTCTATAAATCTTGTTAAATTAGATCTAGGGTTTTGTATGTTTGTTTTTACTTGGTTAATGAAATGGGTGAAATTTTATTATACTTACCGGGGATACACGATATATCGAAATATCGCAAATGAAAATGTGCATATCACAACGGCATGAGATATCTGAATGATTTTAATCGGCTACTTACTTACGGAAAACATCTCATTCATCACGGCACCTGTTAGTGGGTGGGATATATTAGGCAGCAAGTGAACATTTTGTCCTCAAAGTTGATGCGTTTAGAAGCAGGAAAAATGGGCAAGTGTAAGGATTTGAGCGAGTTTGACAAGGGCCAAATTGGGATGCTTTGACCCAGTCATTTAGCATCTCCAAAACTGTAGCTCTTGTGGGGTGTTCCCGGTCTGCAGTGGTCAGTATCTCTCAAAAGCGGTCCAAGGAAGGAACAGCGGTGAACCGGCGACAGAGTAATGGGTGGCCAAGGCTCATTTATGCACATGGGGAGCGAAGGCTGGACGCTGTGGTCCAATCAAACAGACGAGCTACTGTAGCTGGTTCTGATGGAAAGGTGTCAGAATACACAGTGCGTCACAGTTTGTTGCATATGGGGCTGCATAGCCGCAGACCAGTCAGGGTGCCCATGCTGACCCCTGTCCACCGCCGAAAGCGCCAACAGTGGGCACGTGAGCATCAGAACTGGACCATGGAGGAATGGAAGAAGATGGCCTGGTCTGATGAATCATGTTTTCTTTTACATCACGTGGATGGCCGGGTGCGTGTGCGTTGCTTACCTGGGGAACACATGGCACCAGGATGCACTCTGGGAAGAAGGCAAGCCGGCGGAGGCAGTGTGATGCTTTGGGCAATGTTCTGCTGGGAAACCTTGGGTCCTGCCATCCATGTGGATGTTACTTTGACACGTACCACCTACCTGAGCATTGTTGCAGACTGTGTACACCCTTTCATGGAAACGTGGCTGTGGCCTCTTTCAGCAGGATAATGCACCCTGCCACAAAGTAAAAATGGTTCAGGAATGGTTTGAGTAGCACAACAACGAGTTTGAGGTGTTGACTTGACCTACAAATTCGATCCTCGTAACCGATCCATGGAGACCCCACCTCACAACTTACAGGACTTAAACTAACATCTTGGTGCCAGATACCACAGCACACCTTCAGTGGTCTAGTGGAGTCCATGCCTCAATGGGTCAGGGCTGTTTTGGCTGCAAAAGGGGGACCAACACAATATTTGGAATATTCTGTCATAATGTTATGCCTGATCACTGTACATGATTATATCATTTTCAGTTTTTAAATATAAAAAAAAAAAAATTGTAATTGATTTTACACACTTAATGCAACATCGTATTGCATATTGAATATCGCATTATTTAAAACGGTATTGCATATCGTGCAGCCCTAATACTTACATTCCCATATGATCTCATATCTTGGGATCATATTATCATCATCATCATGACTTGAGTTTGGGCACTTTTAAATTGGACCAATATGCAACCACTTAGCAATTCCCTTTCAGCCATTCAGAGCACACAGGCAACCACCTGGTATTGTCCTAATAACCACCCTTAACACCCTAGCATCCCGGCGCCAAGTCTACTCAAGCTCGCATTTTCTTATGATTTTCTCTATTTATTCTCTTATTTCGACGCTCCTTTTCAGATGAACAGTGTTGCAGGACCATTGTGGTTGTCTGTGCTATAGCAGTGTGCCATGAGTGAAATTTCTGAGGGTTTCATCATTCTGTGTGTATTGATGTGCTAGGATCACGTGCTTGACTGAATCTCTAATTTTAATGTCTTAATTACCTCTTCTTATCTTCTGTGTGTGTAGTGATTCTGGGAGGGGGAGCAGTCTGTTAGACAGAGCTGTTGCTGACCGTCGCCAGCTGAACGCCATGACACTACCTGACTTTAGTGATGCAGAGACAGGTGAGCACACACACACACACACACACACACACACACACACACACACACACACACACACACACACACACACACACACACACACACACACACACACACACACACACACACACACACACACATTAATGTCCCTACATCTATATCTCTATAATTATTGTGGCAACTTTAATGGTGAGTTTGCATAACCATGACAACCGACATTAGCTTTGCTGTCATTTTAACTGTATTTCTTGCATCTCTCTCTCTCTCTCTCTGTCTCTCAAATGTATCTCTCTCTCTCACTGTAATGTACATTTTAACTTTTTGAATTTCTATAGCTGTAATCCTTGTAGATGGGTCATATTGAAGGACTTATATTTTGTTTTTCTATGAAAACGCACTGTATGAATAATGCTTTGACTCCAACTTTCGCATGAAATTTTGTTCCCAGTATCTTGTGCAGCGAGTAGAGTAATTAGATAAAGAGGGCTGAGATGAGTGCAGGTGTTTATTTGCTGCGTTTGCACAGCAGTGATGGCGGAGGGTTTCTCTGCTGTGTATGCAGACAGTAAACATGTCATCTAGTCTCCGTGATTCAGCAGTTACCCATTTTACTTTACAATCTGAGCTTCCTGCTCCAGCTGTTCAGTACTGGTTATTAATTTTTGTTTGGTTTTATTATTCTTTTAACCTTTTCCATTTATTTTAGGGCTGTCAAACAATTAAACATTGTAATTCATTTTGATTATGTTTAATGTTGTTAAGATGCATGTTGAATTAACGCTTCCCTATGACAGCCCTAAATATCTAATGTCTTTTTCCTTCTGTATTCTTAGTTTTTGTTTATTTTATATCGCATTTTCATTTTCTTATATTTATTCCCAGCCTCTCATGCCTCTTCCTCCCTCTCGGGGTCAGAACCTGTATCTCCTATTTTTCCATCCTTCTATTCTCCACCTCCACCCAAGATTGAATCCACTCAGAGGCGCAGCAGCCATGCTTTCTGTGACCACGCCCCCTACCGACGCTTCTCCTCAGCCAGTAATTCACTGTGCACCTTGTGTGTGTTTTTCAGCCAAAGCCTGGCATGAGTCTCCTCTCACTAGCCAATCCCCTGCCACTAACTGCACTGCTCTGCCTGAACAGCCCCACCCACCATCCCAATTCATTTGGGATTTGGTTAAGTGTGTTTGGTGGCTTGTTTGCTGCTGCAGTTTGAATTGGTATTGAAGCAGAGTTTGCCTTTTGAAGGCCTCGTTTTGAAGATTCCAGTCTCTAAAAACCATCAGGCACTAATGGAATTGTAATATGATTTGAACCATTCCAAGAAGCAATTTTAAGGCTGTGTTTAAAAAATGTTTCTTGTTGAAAGTACAGTGCACTGATGGCAAGTAGAAAAAGAAAATGCTATTATGTGAATAAGTACTATTGTTTCAAGATCTGCAGAGGAGTTAGATGTAGCCTATTGTTATGGTGTGTCCAGTTATGGCTTGTATCAGCTGTAAAAAGACATTCATTGAGTACAGGGCTGTTATAAGACTCGAAATGTCACTGGCAGGATGATGTGATGGTGTGGGTTCAGGGATCCAGTGGCCCATGAGGCTGACACTAAGCTCTTAATCTCCACTGGCTCCTGGGGAACCGAAAGACAGAGAAGCAGTGACACTTGCTATCAGCTAGCCGTTTAAGATCTGGGATCATATCCACACTTGTATCATCAGAGAGAGAGAGAGAGTACATCAGATTTCCTATGTTACTCAAACTCACTCATACTGCCGTTTTTTCACCTTTCTCTTCATCCAAGATGCTTTCCTCCTTTGGCCCTGTATACGTTTTATATAAACCATCTGTTTTGAGTAATCCGGTCAGGCGAGACAGATTGCTGTTTACATCTGGTATTTTGTGACAAGATTTTGATGGGAGGGTCTTTGGTTTTATCGTGGAATACTCTACAACTTAGTGGGGTCAGTAAAATTTTGTGGTCACACTTTAGATAAGGGTCCAATTCTCACTATTAACTTAAGACCTTTGCCTCAATAAACTCCTAATCACTGCTTATTAGGCCTGTCGCAATAATCAATATATTGCACATATAAATGTCAACGCAGAATGACGAGTGTTAAAGCCGTTTCACAAGGGAAAATGTTTATTTACTATTCATTCAATTTTTTATTTTTTTATTTAGGATCATATATTTTTTACCCTTAATTTCCATGATCTAAAGAATTAAAAGGTTGTCATTTGAAAGTGTGTAGGTCTACTTGCATTATTATGCTGTTATATTAGGATTAAATATTCAGTGGCATAAAATAGTCTTAAAATTACAATAATATCATTTATCGCAATTATTTCTGGGACGATATATCGCGAAACAAAAAGTAGTTATCGTGACAGGCCTACTGCTTATTGATAGTTAGTAAGGTAGTTGATAAGTTTAGGTATTGGGTAGGATTAAGGGATGTATAATATGGTCATGCAGAATAATGCATTAATATGTGCTTTATAGTACTAATAAACAGTCAATATCCTAGTAATATGCATGTTAATAAGCAACTAGTCAATAGTGAGAATTGGACCCTAAACCAAAGTGTTACCAACTATGAATTAATACTTTTATTCTGCAAGGACACATTAAATTGATCAAAAGTGACAGTAACAACATTTATAATGTTACAAAAGATTTCTCTTTTTCAAATAAATGTTTTTTTTAAGGAATCCTGAAAAAAAGATTAGTATCGTTTCCACAAAAATATTAAAGCAGCACAAAAATATTTCAACATTGGTAAAAATAATAAATGTTTCTTAGCACCGAATCAGCATATTAGAATGATTCCTGAAGGATCATGTGACACTGAAGACTGGAGTAATGATGCTGAAAATTCAGCTTCGATCACAGGACTAAATTACATTTAAAAAAACGTAATAAAATAGAAAACATCTATTTGAAATTCTAATAATATTTCACAATATTTATGTTTTTACAGTATTTTTGATCCAATAAATATTGCCTTGGAGAGCATAAGACACTTTCAAAAAACGGACAAAAAAAATTGTCAACTGTTGCTTCCAAATGTACTTCGTGCAACTTTTCACACAAATTGATATGCTGAAAATATTATTTGTCCTGAAAAGTCTATTAAATTAGAAGAATAAACAGTGGACTTAAACGATTAGTCAAAAAATGTGGACAGTGCTGAATTTAGGCCTAAATGGAGTGCAAAACCAAAAGGTTATTCATCCTGCACACTGCGTCTTGGACAACAGTGAAGAACTGCCTACTCACCTGTCAGTTATCTGTTGGGCTACAACATTTAAACTTTGCCGGTTGCCTTTAACTGCTTAAAATTGGTTATTTTATAGTGAAAGGATTAGTTCACTTCAAAATGGAAATGTCCTGATAATTTACTCACCCCCATCTCATCCAAGATGTTCATGTCTTTCTTTCTTCAATCGAAAAGAAATGTAAGTTTTTTGAGGAAAACATTCCAGGATTTTTCTCCATATAATGGACTTCAATGGCAACCAACAGGTTGAAGGTCCAAATCAATGCCGTTTCAAAGCACTTCGAAGGGCTTCAGAGGCTCTGCACGATCCCAGCTGAGGAATAGGGTCTTATCTAGCGAAACCATCACTCATTTAAAAAAAAAAAAAAGAAAAAGAATCATTTACATACTTTTTTAACCTCAAATGTGTGACTTCTGTACTCTGCTTCATGGCGTATGTCATCTCATGTTCTCCTCCAACTTTAAAATGGTCCAACATCATTGTTTTACCTTTATTTTTGTAAAGGGCGGTTTGATCTAGTCTTTGCACGTTCCAGGGTTTTTTCATCATATAATAGTTTTCAGTTGCAACCAAAATGCTGAAGGTCCAAATCAATGCAGTTGCAAAGGGCTTCGATGGGCTCCAAAGGCTCTGCGTGATCCCAGATGAGGAATAGGGTCTTATCTAGCGAAACCATTGGTCATTTTAAAAAAATAAAATAAAATGAATACTTTTAACCTAAATTGTTCATTTTGTGCAGCTCTGCGAGGAGCTAAGGATGACGTAATTACATCAGAACGGTCACATTAGACGTAGGCAGAAGTCCCGCCCCCGTGTTGACAATGCGCTCGTATGAAGAATAATACAAACGCCCTTTAGCTAAAAAAACAACAACGATATATCCCTAATTTTGAAGTTGAAAATGTAGTGTGTTTTTTTTAATGACCGATGGTTTCGCTAGATAAGACCCTAATCCTCATCTGGGATCACGCAGAGCCTCTGGAGCCCATCGAAGTGCTTTGAAACGGCATTGATTTGGACCTTCAGCATTTTGTTGGCAACTGAAAACTATTATATGATGAAAAACCCTGGAATGTTTTCTTCAAAATACTTAGTTTCTTTTCGACTGAAGAAAGAAAGACATGAACATCGTGGATGAGATGGGGGGTGAGTAAATTATCAGGAAATTTTCATTTTGGGGTGAACTAATCCTTTAACACTGGGTCGGTACTTCCACCTACGTCACGAGTGTGACCTTTCCAACGTGATGGCATCATACGTCGTGCAAAAGCAGAACACCGAAGTCATGCATTTGAGGTTGAAAAGTAGATAAATGTTTTTTTTTATTATTAAGAAAATGACCGCTGGTTTCGCTAGATAAGACCCTATTCCTCAGCTGGGATCGTGCAGAGCCTCTGAAGCCCTTCGAAGTGCTTTGAAACGGCATTGATTTGGACCTTCAACCTGTTGGTTGCCATTGAAGTCCATTATATGGAGAAAAATCCTTGAATGTTTTCCTCAAAAAAACTTACATTTCTTTTCGACTGAAGAAAGAAAGACATGAACATCTTGGATGAGATGGGGGTGATTAAATTATCAGGACATTTCCATTTTGAAGTGAACTAATCCTTTCACTATAAAATAACCAATTTTAAGCAGTTAAAGGCAACCGGCAAAGTTTAAATGTTGTAGCCCAACAGATAACTGACAGGTGTGTAGGCAGTCCTTCACTGTTGTCCAAGACGCAGTGTGCAGGATGAATAACCTTTTGGTTTTGCACTCCATTTAGGCCTAAATTTAGCACTGTCCACATATGATCAGAGCAACCGAGACCAATATTAATACCAGGTGTAAACTTTATTTCTCTCTGTCTGTCTTCTGTAATGCTGTGCATGTGATCTGCTACAACTATCCTCGCTGTGCAGTGTTTGTGCATCGAAATCATTGCATTAACTCACACACAGTGTCACGCACCTGCCAGTTCATGTCCACAGAGCGTGTGAATCACAGATACAGGGCCATTACCTGCTCAGGACTCATGACACTTTGGTTTGTGGTATATAGAAAGTCAGACAGAATCAGTTTCTTTTTTTTCTATTATACTTCTCTGTATCTGCGTCTCATTTTGAAGGCTGCGTCCTCCAGAGGTCGCATTTGAAGGCTGCATACGCCATCGAGGCGGTCTCGTTTAAGAAAAGTAGCCGTTAGATTTCAAAGTAAGAAAGAAATTACAGTATTTTACACCTCACGAGGATAACAGTCAGTTTTATGGTTACTTTTCTTAAGGAATAACAGTCAGTTTTATGGTTAGTTTTCTTAAACAACACATCCTTAATGTTGTATGCAGCCTTCAAATGTGACCTCTGGAGGACGCAGCCTACGAAATGAGATGCAGGTTTCTGTAAACTTTCTGTTGTTGTGTTTGTTGTTGTTGTTTTTGTTCCAAATTTTTATGAGTAATTGCCCCCTTTTTGTTGTTCTTTTTGGTTTCCAAGGCAACCTTCCAGATGCTTTCTTTCATGGTTTTGACTCATTTTTTGGGGTTTGTAAGTAGCTCTTGCTGTTACTGCTCTACCTCCACACACACTTTTAAAACACTCACCTGCTTTTTTGCCTCGCTGGCCTTCTCCCCCTTGGCAGAGTGCACCCACCACCTGTCACCTGTCTGTTAAAAGATTCCAACACACTCCGGCATAATGTGTTCAATGGGCGCGTTGCGTTTTACCTTTTGTTTTGCCCTCTTATTGTGTGTCCTCTCCTGGCGTTTTGTGTCCCAGGCCTCTGTGTGCTGGAGAGAGACATAAAAGCACTCTTTGGCCTCAGTTCTTAATAATTAAAGAGACAGTTGTGTTCCTCCAGGCTTTTCAAACAGGGTTTAACACATACTGCTGCTTAAAGCCAAACACTTATGGGTACAACTTAGTTTAATTATACTTTTTATATATATATATATAATTACTATAGTTGTTATCATTTTTAATGGTATGGCAAGTATTATTAAGTATCACTTTGAAACTTGTGCTGCATTTATGCTACTGAGATGAATGACACTTTAATCTTGCATATATATATATATATATATATATATATATATATATATATATATATATATATATATATATATATATATATATATATATATATATATATATATAGTGCTGTCAATTAAGTGCTGTCCATTAATTGTGATTAATCGCATCCAAAATGAAGGTTTGTGTTTAAATGTATACATGTATATGTGTGTATTTAAATATACATCATAATTATACATACACATATATTATGTAAACACAAACTTTTATTTTGGATGCGATTTAATATTAATATTGTGTTTAATAATAATGTTAATATTATAAATGTCTTAAACATCACTTTTGATCAACTTGATGCATCTTTGATGAATAAAAGTATAATATTCATTAAAAATCGGACTGACCCCAAACTTTTGAACGTTAGCGTACGAGTAAATGTACACACTGCTTGTCTCTTATCACAAAATCCCTATAAAAGCTGTCCAACATTGACACTATTTGTTTTTCAGTTTAGTTTGTTTTGAAGCAAAACTTTCAATGTAATATGAAACTACAGTTTTGTGATTTTAAAAATTCATAAAGTATTCTAAATAGATTTGGTGTTTCAGGAGAGCATTGACCTTGTCTGAAATGTGTTCAAATTTTTTTAACCATTAATCCAAAATTGGACTTAAGCTATATTAATTCCTTTTGATAGTCCACAGTTTAATCCCAGTTTAAGATTATTGTTTCATTTTATTTGAAACCTGAGTGAAGTCGACCACATTTAGAGCGACTTTTACTGATCCTCTAATTATTTTAACAGTTATTATTTATATGTTGATGATTTGTCCTTAGGGACATTTGATATAAAGTGTGTGTGCAGTATCTGATGGAATAACACCCAGGTCTCTGGACCGTAGATTACGAGCTCTAATTTCCTCTAGTGTCTCATATTTAGCAGCTGTTTCTAAACTCCTGGCTCTGTTAACAGAGCGATGAAACGTTTAAGAGGACGGGAGCACTGGTGTCATGGTCGTGCTGAGAGGTGCTCATTTAGAGCCAAATGCGATGGACACAATATCCGGAAAGAATCGTAGCCTGTAAAAATCTAATATAGGTATACTGTCCCACATAAATGGAATTAATTGATTTTAGGGACTTGACAAATTGATTGCAAATTGCTGGAGAAAATTGAAAATATTCGGAATTAAGAAGTTGACTTTGTAGGTGAATTTAATGGGGGGGGAAATGTGCCCTGTGTTTAATAGAAATAAATTCATAGGGTAAAAGTATTCTAACTTGCCAGTAATTATGAATTTGAATGTGCCTATTTGCAACAAAAAAGTTGATGACATATGCTGTGTACAAGTTATCGTAAGCTTCTAGGAATACAAAAAGGGGGGTTGCATTACAAACAAATGTAGACTTGCTGTAATTTACAGTAGGTTCTGGTGAAGAAAGTACTGTCTCTTTAAAAACACTTCTGCTTTTTAAATGTGTGTAATGATGCTTTCTCACTCTTAGCATGTGGCTCCATGGTCACGCTCTTTCTGCAGCCTGGTCTGATGCATCATGGGTGTCTGTTTGAGTTTGTGTGTGCGCACACGCATGTGCTTAAAAGAGATGTGAAGTTGCTGACTGTTTATCTAGAAAGTTCTTGTCAGTCATCAACTTCAGCCCTACAGAGTGACGGCAGCTCTTGGACCTATCGACAGCCTCCCCTACTTCAGTCAAGTATGAGGATCATTTTAAGTAGAGACTTGAAGGGATAGTTCATTTGGAATAATTTATTCATGTTGTTCTAACCTGTATGAAATTAGTAGTTTAGGAGAATGTCCAAGCTGCACTTCTATTCAGTAAAAAAATGAATGGGGACAGATGCTGTTAAGTTCCAAAAGGATAAAACAGCTTGATTAAAAGTAGTATATTTCACTTTTTAATTATTAAATTGGAAAATAATGGTTTTCTTATGTAATATATATTAAATAGTATTGTCAACATTAACGCGTGCAGTTGATTTTTTTCCAGTTTAACACATTCAAAATATTTAATGCAATTGGCTAGTGTTACATTATATGATCGCTCTCTTATTCATGCAAATGCTTTTAAACCATTCAAGTGCGACGACAAAAGAGAATGCACTGTCTATGAATGTCCTGACACACGTGATGCACCGTAATGCCGCAGTGACACTGGACTGAGCTTACGAAATTTCTTTGGACACTGCAACGGTCGTGATATGACATCACTATCTGAAGTGTCTTTTTAAAAACATGAATTCAACATATAACAAAAAAATATATACTATCTACTCGACTTTACTGCAAAAATATTGTTCTTTTAATTAAGCCAAGAGGTCATGCCGTGACGCATCTATTTTCTACTGGTCACACGTCATCACAAATTCACCAAGGGGGTAATCCAGCACCCGGAAAGCGTACCTTCCATAGGGGCAGCCATTGCTAACCAAGCCATCACCTGCTGTTAGCATCCCATTGACTCCCATTCATTTTGGCGTCACTTTGACAGCGAATAACTTTACATCTGAGGTGTTTAAAGACTCCATTTGACCACTGTTTATTTCTAAAGAAACACGACCGTGTATAAAAGGCTCCATTACCTTGTATCTTACACTATCGCCCCATAGAAGCCATTTTTGTAAAAATAGGCTAACGATTGCGTCATAACCACGCGACTCTCTGTCGCATTGTAGAGAAATGACCGTATAGACAGGAGGAGAAGCTCGCAGGCAATCTTTTACTGTCTATGAGGCAATCGGGGGGACGTGGAGGCA
The DNA here is from genome assembly GCF_949357685.1 of Gobio gobio. Taxonomy (NCBI): domain Eukaryota; kingdom Metazoa; phylum Chordata; class Actinopteri; order Cypriniformes; family Gobionidae; genus Gobio; species Gobio gobio. The sequence goes on from NC_137106.1 coordinate 13,116,155, forward strand.
TAAAGTCAGATAAAGTCAAGGGAGAAGCATGGGGAGAAGCCCATAGAGAGCCAAAAGCAACGGGACAAAATATTTCAACAACGTGATTCAGATTTCACTTTGCACAACTACTACAAGACTTACAACTGTCAGACTGGTTGCTCACGTCACATCTACGTCGTCAAGCTCAGTCTGAGGCTGCGCAGTACGCTCAGCCATCAGGAAGTGAGTGCTTCTAATTGACTTCACTTTTCCCCGTCGAATAAATATTTTGTAACATTATACATATCTTTACACTCCTTTTAAATCAACAGCGGTCATAAAGGTTTGGAACAACATGAGAGTAAGAAACGTGACAATTTTTAATTTAACAAGAGATTGTTTGTGTACAAGTACAACCTAGGACAGCCATTAATGATCGTTTGCTCATGTATTAAATGTCCTATTTCACAGTTTAAATTGGTTCATTCTTTTGAGGGTTTTTTTATGGCTGGTGGTATAGGACATTCATGAAGAGATCCCCTGGAAGCCTTTCAAACTCAGTACAGATGAGGTCAGATTCTCAGTGTTTGGTCCAGTGATCCATGGCTTTTTCCCCGGTCGCTATAGAAATGCTAAACACAGGAGCAGCAACTATGGTTTTGACTCAACAGGCTCATTTCTAAAGAGAAAGAAACTGAGATGTACTGGGATCGATTTCAGTATGAATGTGTTTTATGTCCTGCTGGTCTGGTCGATAAAGTCCAGCCTATGACTCATAGAGTCTCTTGAGGATTCTTAATATGTTCCTCTGAACCCCGACAGGGACTTTAATGACCACACTGATGCCCAGACCACAGCTCTGCTGGGCACTGCACGTCCAGACAAATAGGGACTCTGTGATCGCTGAACTGCAGGGGGCAATTTCATTTCGGTTCACCCAGTTCAGGAAACTGATGTGGTGTCTTCAGTTCATCTCCTGGAATCTGGCAAATTGAAAAGGAGCTGAGGCCAAATCTGGAATTTATTGGTAAATCAGTTAAAGGAATAGTTCACCCAGAACTGAAAGTTCATTTACAAACCCAAATGGATGGGTACTTTAAAGGGATCTATATGACTGACTTATGGACTGTATTTTTAAAGGGGTCTTGAACTGCATTGTTTTATAATGTTTCCTTTGGTGCACTTATAATGAATTTTACACCAAAAATTGTCATAATTAAGAAATAAATGGGATTTTTCCTGCCCTGATTTTAGCCCTTTGATTTGAATGCTCTGTTTGAAGGTCAGTGTCTGCTGTGAGACTTCAGTGTAAACGCCCACTGCTGTGATTTGCTGACATCTTTGCATATGAAATAGCTAGTATTGCATGCGGAATTCTCTCGAAGACCTTTGGCACGTTTTAACTATTACAGCTCTCAAGGTTAACTAACCGTGAAAAGTGTTGATTATAGCATTATATTTAGCTATATGGCATTATTTTTGGATTGTGGAATGAAAGGTTGCAGTGATGAGCATTAGCCGATCATAGACATGTTGAGCGCATGAATACAGTGATCTCATTCAACTCGATTTCTGCCCACTAACAGATGCTTTCATCATAACTAACAGTGCAAACACAATGTAAATTAGAGATTCGTTGATTACGGGAGTTTTGGGGCGAGTCTGATAAAGGGTGCTTTCACATCTCTAGTTCGGTTAATTTGGTCTGAACCAAGGGCAAACAATAATACATTGTAGCATTTTTCTGCTTTTTTGGTTCCTTTTCACATCACACGGATTGCTTTGGTCCGAACCAGTTGAAACGAACCAAAATACAGTCACATGACAACATCCACATCGCTCATTGGCCATTGCGTATTTCCTGAACTGCACTGCGCAGGCTGGTTTTGTCCCTGGCCATAATCTATTACATTGTTTGTATACACCACATTATGCAAACAACACATTTCTATAATTAAGCGCGGATGCGGCTTGAAAACAACGTTCTAATGCACTGCAAACAGCGAGTGTGCATCGCTTGTCACTTCAAGAGAAGATCGCGCCATTCTTGTGAGTTTTTGAAAGTTGGGACCTAATATGGTCATCAGACCAAATTTCTATGAGGCTCCGCACCTCCTCACTACTCCAACTTTGTCCGCGAGCTGCCATGCTAAAGTGCAAACTGTCAACAAACACATCCTCATCACATAATGCACAGCGCAGCTGACTACGGCAGCTGGTTTAGTCCAAAAATGATCAGTACTTTTTGCTGTTGGGTCTGTTCGAGGTCGGATCACGTTCTCACCACAAACGAACTGCTCCAGAGTTCGTATGAAAGCGTACCGAGAACATCTCTTCAAGGAGGTCTCGGTACGCTTGTTTGGTCCGCTTTTGGTGCGCACCCAAGTGCGATTGCTGCTTTCACACCTGACCAAACGAACCGCACCAAAGGGGAAAACGAACTCTAGTACGATTCAACCGAACTAAAAAGGCAGTTGTGAAAGCACCCAAACTCACGCTGTCTGATTAACAGCTCCAGCGTAAAGGGAGGGTTCTTTGATCGCTTTCTGTATATAATTTAATCACAGTTTAAATACCAGATTTTCATCCTACTGAGAGAAACAATGTGAAGTTGAACGTTTAGTCCCTGGTTTGATTTACTGACACATAGACAAAAAACACCTGACTGTACATGAATCATTACATATCAGAAATCACTGATCACAGATCAGGCATTAGAATTAACACGGTTACTTAAATGTTGTCGAGTCCATATCGTAAAAGTCTGTTTGCAAAGCCTGCACCAAAATTTCTACTGATTTACCAAAGAATCCACAGTGAAATGTACAGAATAAAAATAAATAATGCTCAACTGAGACATTCACATTGCATTAGGATCCTTTGGAAGGTAACGTTATTTGTAGTCCCTCCTGTATTGCTCTTCTCGCCTCGTCATCTCACTAACACACCAGTAGGCGTGGCCAAAGTTGCGACGATGAAGTAGGCGTTGATTTTCTTCTGCAGAGGCGGTCTTTCACCTATCTATAGGCTCATTGTCTAGGAGTCATTATCTTGGCTTGGTTACAATGAAAGCTATTTTTAGACTAACAAGGAAGTTTTCATTTCTGAAAGTTACAGGATATTCTTATAGTATGATGACCTGTATGTCAAAATCTCAAGGAAAATTTGATTTCTCAGTTCATGACCCCTTTAATTCTTCTGATTCCTTATGATACCTATATGTGAGGAAAAGACCTATAAATTGAGTTGGTATTCACTGAATATTATGAATATTTGTTTTGTGGGTGGATTGTTTTTTTCAGTCTGATCATTTGATCAGATCTGCAAATTGAAAATGATGGTAAAGGATGATCGAAATGTCATTTTGGGTGAACTATCCATTTAATTGAAGGCACTCGTATTTAAGCTGAGCCGACAGGAAAACAACCTCATTTGCTTTGATCTTTTGTTCTAGTGTTAAATTTGTATGGAATTCAAGTTAAAATTTGTAATTTTAAAATGCAGGGTTTAGTAAATTTGTGGAAAGTATCAGCAAATGTGCTTTATTGTTTACTATTGATAATCTTATGCTGTTTGTACGCGTTTTAAGGTGTGTGTGTCTAAAGGCCCGTTCACACCAAGGACTATAACGATACATTTACATTCATATTTATGCATTTGGCAGACGCTTTTATCCAAAGCGACTTACATTGCATTCAAGGTACACATTTTACATTTTGTCAGTTCTTGCTTTCCCTGAGAATCGAACCCATGACCTTGGCGTTGCTAGCGCCACGCTCTACTATTTGAGCTACAGGAAAGCCTGTAGCTCACGATAATGATAAATATATAGTTTTACAAATAGTTCTAAATTTAAAAGAATAGCCGTGCCCACACCCCAACTATAACAATACGATATTTTTGGAATCACTTTCAAAACAATTGTTTACATGATGAATGATGAAAACATTGAGAGCCAATCAGTCACGCATTGGTATGGACCCTAATATAGTTAACGGTATAGTTATCGTTCTTGGTGTGAACGGGCCTTAAATGTGTTTGTAAAATTGTTGTCCACCTTTTGGAACCCTGAGAGTTGAGTCCATAGTGTTGGATCTCTGAATCTTTGCTGTTTCTTTACCCTTGTGTTTCCTAAAGACCCTCTGACATGTCTAGATGACTGGTGTTCATTTGTCGTAATTTTTTTAGAATGAACATTAGAATTGAAAATCCCTGTTAAAGATGATCCTCTTCATATGTATCCCATTGGAATCAAGATATTTTTAAACCCAAACTCTTGTGTGTTAAATGTATAAGAAGAACCTGTGTTATTTTACTATTATTTTACACACTTATAGTATTTATTAATATTTTGATAAATTAGCTGGGGGCCAAGCACCAAAGGTGCGTAGGCACCTATTGTAATCCTTGGCATTCTTATTATTATTCTTCCGTTTGTTGTTCTTCTTCTTCTGTTGAGGAAGTCAATGGAAGCCCATATAAGCACTTGTGGGAAAGTTATGAAATTTGGCACACAGATAGAGGACAGTCTGAACTGTCTCTAACTCAATCCCTGTAGCGCCACCAACTGTCCAAACTTTCATTCACATTTATGGTAATAACTTTTGAACCGTAAGGACTATATTTTTCCGCCATTTTGAATTTTTCTGGGGAAAAAAATACTTTTCCAAACACCTCCTAGGCCGTTGCTCTGATTTTCACAAAAATGTAACGAGATCATCTTCAGACCATGCTGACAAAAGTATTGAAATTCAAGTTGATTCGTCGAACTGTTCTAGAATAACGGACAAACGAATTTGACAAAGAGTGCGCCAAAATGGACGTGAAGCTATATATCTGCCACGCTTTAGCGAATTCTAATCAAACTTGGTGTGTTATGACAACCATGACCTTTCGGCGCTGTGCCACCTAGTGGTCAGGAGATATAAAAACGTCTCTTTTTGCTTATAACTTCTAAACAATTTGGCCAAAGATCACAAAACTGTGGGCTGTTTAGATTCAATGCAGCATGCCAAGCTGAAAGATATCAGTCATTTTGGCAATTTTGTTGTAAAATACTATATTTTACGAACGCATTGGCGTATCCATGCCCTTGACCATAAAAGTACTCAAAAAGCTTTTGGGGCAGCGCCACCTTGTGGTCAACAATTATAATTTATATTTGGATTTTTCCAAAAATGTGATTAACTTTTGAGTACATTAGCCTATCGTAATGAAACCATTACAGCCAAACTTCCTGTCTGCCATTTTGATGTTCTTTTTAAAAAAAAATTATTTCAAACTCCTCCTAGACGTTTGTCCGATTTTCACCAAATTCTAGTCAGATCATCTTCAGACCATGCCGACAAAAAGTTATGGATTTCGTGTCGATAGGCGAACTTGTTTTTGTATATCGCAGCAACAAATTTGAGGCATGATGCCAAAATTACTCTGAGGCTGTATCTCTGCATTGCTTTGGCATATTGACACCAAACTTTGCATGTGTCATTGTCACCTCACTCTGACTGCAACCCATCAATTTGGTCAGAGCGCCACCTATTCATCAAAAATTATCAACCATTAAATCAAATTACCAGTGACTGTATTAGATTTTTTGCCTAAATCATCTAAATGTCTTTAATTGCTCATTGTTGCAGTTGGTCTGATGCTCCCAGCTATGTTGGCATGACTTATCGTGTTCTTTGTGCTTGGCCCCGATAATTGCAGCTTGCAGCTATATATTTTTTTAAATATAGTTAAAGTTGTAGTAATTTTGTAATGTGCTTGTCATTTTTATTTATTTATTTTTGCTTTAATTTATTTTTACATTTTATATTAGTTTTAGTCATTTTAGTACTTCAACTTAAACATATTTTATTTCAGTTGTCAAGGCAACAGTTTTTTTTTTTTGTATTTCATCTAATATTAACAATTTTTAGTTTTAGTTAACAATAACAACACTGCTGAGAACAGCGTTTAGTTATGATCACCTGCTTTTTGGCCTTCATGTGAAAATAAACAAAATACTAGATGACCCCTAAAGGCTGGTGTGTTGTGGATTAATGGCATATATGGGCTGGCCATATATGTAGAGACGCTCCATTGTACATGTCATCGCTGACTGTCCGTATTTCCACTGCAGGTTCCGTCCACGCCACCTCCATAGCAGCGTCACGGGTGGAACAGGCGCTGTCTGAGGTGGCATCCTCCCTCCAGAGCAGCACTCCAAAACAGGGACCCCTCCACCCTTGGATGACCCTCGCCCAGATCTGGCTGCATGCTGGTATAAACCACACCCATAGCACTCATTTGCATCTTGTTAACAAGCCATGCCCACCTCATATTTTACACTGCATATTCTGCACAGCATATTCTGTAGCCTTGCTATAAAATACCTACTTAATTTATTTTTAAAAAACTGTAAGAGTGCACCATGTTCAATTTTAGAAAGCTTATTCCTCAATGCTTTGTGAACCCAGGTTGTTATTAATAGCTGCCTTTGTCCAAACAAGTACATTAGGAAAACCACATCCAGCAGGATCAAATTACCCATCTGGATACTTTTGCTCTCTGTCTACAATCAGCATTTACAGATAGACAAGCAATTGTGCATATTTGTGAATGTGGCTGAATTTTAGCAATAAAGTTTAGGAAAGTTTTGCATCTTAATGGATATGATGATAGCAACTCCAAGGTCATGGGTTGGATTCCCATTCCACGATAAAAGGGGGCGTGTGTTTTTTATGCTCATACCTTGTGAATTAGTTTGTTCACAGAAGTGACAGATGCAGTGTCATCGGCAGTGCAGATATGGCTTTTGTTGATCCTGGTTTCATTTGATTGGTAACAGCCCTATAGTGTCTTACAATTCTAACTGAATTTATTGTTTAAATTTTAAGAATATGGTATAAAAGATGATACATGCATTTAATAAGGTATATCATCTTTTATGCCATATTCAGTAGGAGTCAGCACGTCAGTGTCTTAATGAGTCATTGAATAAATCATTCAAACTGCTTCAAATTCAAATTCATTTAAAGGGGTGGTTGATGTAAATGTCAAAATGGCTGAAAAGCTAAATTCTAAATTCTTTCTTAAATATTATCAAAATTTGAATTATATTCGAATACTAAAGGCAATAGGGGGAAAAAGTACTGTATTGTCTCCTATGCCCGCAAGAGGGTGCAAGCGAGGGCAACAAGCAAATGTAAACCAAATCAAGCATCGCGTCTTTTATTGAAATGAAATGACATTCACTTTTTACAGTGCATTAACTTTTCAAACAATTGTTATTAAATAAAATATAATTTCATTAATGAGCATGTAAGGAAAATTAGTTAAAGAGCACCTATCATGGCATTTAAAATGTTCCAAATATTGTTTTAGAAGTCCCCAACAACAGTTTTGCATGCATGCAATGACAAAAAAGACTTTAGTTTTCTTATAATATGCATTTATTTTTACCTGTTTTGACAGCGATTCTCAAATGATTCCTTTAGTGATTCACTTTTCAAAACCCCGCCTTTACGTGACGCTAATCTGCGGTGATTGGTCCGATGACCCAGTCAGTTGTGATTGGTATAGTCTGTGCAGATATTTTCGGAAACGGAACGCCCATCAAAGTCTTATATTGACAGTAATTTGTTAATATGTGTCAGGAGTTATGAATATGAAAACCGCGTCTGTACCGTTTGATTGTAATATGAGCCTCGGCTGATCTCATTCATAAAAAAACTCCTCTATTCTCCTCACGAAGACTCGCGACAAATCAACATCCCTCAGGGCTTTTTGTTCAAAAGTGTGCAGATGAGGAGACATATTGATGAAGTCCATAATAAAAGCTTCCTGAGATCGCGAAACATACATTTGACGACTAATAAACACTCAATCGCGACGATGTATGGTTTGTCTTCAAGCCACTTAGTCTTCAAATGCTCATCCTTGGGCAGATGAAAGAAGTTTGCTTTTGAGTGGCACTTCAGAACACAGCGTCTCGTCGCCATGATGTTTTCTAGTTTTCACTGGCGTCTTGGAGCGCAATAAGTGGGCGTATCGTATTCAAATAACTTGACAAGTTGACGTCATCTAGTCAGAGAAAAAGCTTCGGTCTTCTAACAATTCTTAAAAATGACTCAGAGTCGACTCTTACTTTTGAAAGAAAATAACTATATATACGGTGCACTGTCATATTTCAAACTATGCAGGATGTTTTTGTTCACTTAGATCTATGTTACACACTACATGAAAGGTACATTTCAAAATTCCTTGATAGGTGCTCTTTAACAAAAGTGCATAAACCTGCAAGTGCATCAGTAACCTGAGAAAACGCACTTCAACAGACAACGTAATGTGAACACTAAATGGCAAACTGACAACTGACAGAAACAATCCATTTCCACTCACTAAACATCTACATATTGTTCGTCAAAAACACCAAACAGTCAACTTGACCTGCAGCGAGTGCTGAGCGTTTTTTGCTGAGGTATGGTCAAGTATGTCTTTGCCAGCTGCACAATATGTGGATACATATAACGTTATACCGCATGATTGTGCCACCAACTGAGAGGATTTTCGTCAGCAGGTAGCGCATCTTCTTTCATTTATATCCATCTCATGCTCCAAAGCCTGATTGCCTTCTTCTGCGCTGCTCTGTCTGACTATATACACCAAGGTTCTCCAAACTCATTCCTGGAGGGCCGCTGTCCTGAAGAGTTTAGCTCCAACCCCAATTAAACACACCTGAACCAGCTAATCAGTGTCTATAGGGTCTTGTAAGACACTGATTAGCTGGTTCAGGTGTGTTTATTTGGGGTTGGAGCTAAACTCTTCAGGACAGCGGCCCTCCAGGACTGAATTTGGAGACCCCTAATATACACTGTCGAACAGGTTGCCCATTTTCTCTCTGACTGCGAGTCCTCACTGTTTTTTCTGCCTTTTTTTTTTTCAAATTAACAACACAGCTGCACTGCGCTGTACTGGATAAACAAACCGCAACAGTTCGGTCTCGCGCGCCTCTACCAAAAATTCGAATGCACAGTTTTTGCTTTTTTTTTTTGTAAATTCGACAAATATTCGAAATTCAAATTTTTATTTGACAGCCCTAGTCCCCATAGTGTGTATGTGAAGTTTTAGCCCAAAATACCCCACAGTTCATTTTTATAGCATGCTAAAATAATCACTTTTTTGAGGGCGAGCAAAAACGTGCCGTTTTTGCGTGTCCCTTTAAATGCAAATGAGCTTCTGCTCATTGGGCTGATCTTCAAGAACTCCAGGGCACTGATCAGGGAGTCGGCCATTTTAAGGGCTGTCTCAATTGCAGAATCTTTCCAGTGCACTGAAATATTCACTCCCTATAAAGTCCCACAATGCACCGCAAAACCCAGAGTGCATCGATGCTCACTATGCTCCCTTAACGGAAGTTCTGAAGCGCAAAACTCAAATCACGTGAGCCAACTCTCTACACATAATGACCGATAACCACACGCGATATGTGTTTTTAAAAACAGAAAGTATTATTTTATTATAATTCAGCATAAACATATACATAGTTGGATAGGTAATGAACACAATTTAGCTAACATTTATAATGTATTTGAAGGCCCACTGAAGTGCCTTGGAACGCGCAGCATTATTCAATGTGTTGACGTAATTTCCCCTCAAACGGCTCCAGCTGTTAGCAGCTCCTCCCCTTTTTTGAAACAGCCAATAGCGTTCCGTTATTACCACAGTTTGACTAGAGCCTTTCTGTTTTTTTTAATGCCAGTTGAAGTCTTGAAATCCAGTTGAAATGTCCTCTGTTTATCATCATAATCTCCTCCATATCTCCTTGAAATACAGCATTTTGTGCAGCATATAAATGGGTCCGATATGTTTTGTTGTCTGCGCCGACTCGCGCATATGATCCGCGCTGCGCTCTCCTGTCTGTAGTCAACGGCTCTGGTCTAGACTATGTGTGTGCGCTGCTGCGGTGCGCGTGAAACTATCGTGAACCCAGACTTCATTCGCCTCAATTGAAAACATATTTACACTGTCTGAATCGTTTCCTATCGCATATATAGTGTGCCATTCACCATGTAGAAAATAGTAAATGCGTGAACAACTGACCTTTTTCAGACGCAGTTCAGGGTCTATTTATAATGCAGGGGGCGGGACTTCAGATTCTAGAGCGCATTTGATTGGACAGAAGATTTGATGAGAAGGTGAAGTCTGCGATGATGTCATTAAAATCTGTGATTTGTTTTAATGGAAGTGAGAGACTAAGTTTTGAATGCTTAAGGCCCGGTTTCACAGACAGGGCTTAGACTAAGCCAGGATTAGGCCTTAGTTCAATTAGGACATTTAAGTAACTTTTATAAACGTGCCCAAGAAAAAAACATTACTAGTGTGCATCTTGAGACAAAACAATGCCACTGACATATTTTAAGATTTGTCAGTGCAAGATTCTTTCAGTTAAAATAGCTCAAACATGCATTTTAGTCTAGGATTAGCTTAAGCATTGTCTGTGAAACTGGGGGTATATCTCCTAAATGCAAATTTTGTCATTGTTTTGGAACACACCAGCTTATTCATAAGCTTAAGGCTAAGATAATCATACTAAAAGCTAAAAAACTTTATTTTGATTTCAGTGGGCCTTTAAGACTGAAATGTTGCACGTATATGTAACAAGCAAAGTATTTATCATAATGTACTTTAAATAACATTATAAGTAATGTCAGACAGATATCAGCTCTGCTGTTGTCCATAAATACCAGTAATGTTGTTGTTCAATGAGAGGACGTTGTCACGTCGCCCGGAAATACAGTCATGTGTCCCAATGTGTAGTGAGTCAGCGTCTTTTACTGTCCTTAACAGTGCCCGAACTCGTGTACACGATGTACTGATCCACAAGCTCGGGAGATAGGGAACTGAATGAGACGCACCCAATGAAACTGTTCAGTCTTTTATGTTCAAACTGGAGTTGGACAATGAAGAGAGACTCCAGAAGAAGTGACAACATGTAGAATGCAACAATATAATCCTGAATGGTTAGTTGATGGATTTATGTAGCAGTTGTGGAGTTTACTATTTTTCAAATCATTGATTAGCATATTCTGTCATGATAATCTATAAATTCTCAACATGGCCTCACCCCCTTTGTTGTAGTCCTTAAAAAGCTGAATTTTTAAAGGGAAATATCTCCCTTTGCCGTGAACTTTGAGCATTATAACTTTGCTGATATTGTTTATGCTCAAACGGCAACATTACACACTAACTAAAAAATCATATTCAACCACCCCTTTAAAATAGATGATTCATTAAAAAAAATTAGGCAGGTCACTGTCTTTAGTAATGGGTCAAGGCAGAAATGCTGCCTTTGTAATTAACCAAAATAAAAGTTCAAATTCAAGTGCTAAAATGACTGAGAACTAAAACCGAAATAAAAACTAATAAAAATGTAAAATACACATAACACAATTACTAAAACTAATTCAAATGAAAACTGAGAATAGTCCAAATATGTATAAATACTATAACAGTACATGAATAATACAAAATTTGGGAGAAATTGAGGTACTAAAATTGGGAAAAGCATCTCCCAAATAAAAATCCTTTAATCTGTGATCTCAGGATAAGGCAATCAACTTGGTTACTAAGACTAATTATTCTTTAACCAGCTTGACTGTCGCTGAGCCAAGTAAGGGAACCTTAGCAGGACATGGCAGGGTGAGAAGGGTGTCAGCATGCTTAGTAGTCACTTTCCCTGAGTTTGTTGGTTGAGTGAATAGGCAGCCATCAGTTCCTCTGTCTCATCACTGTTGTTGAACTATTAAACGCTTGAGGATAATAATGTAGCTGACGGCCTGTCTGAGAATCCCATTTCTTCTGTGACTCGAGATAAGAAATAAACTCAACGATCAGTCACCCCAACAGTGCTTCTTTCTCTATTTACTCTTTATCTCAAATTTTTCTTTCTCTCTCTCTCTCTCTCCATAGCGGAGGTGTATATTGGAATGGGAAAGGCGGCAGAGGCGACAGCGTGTACGCAGGAAGCAGCCAACCTGTTCCCCATGTCCCATAACGTGTTGTTTATGAGGGGTCAGGTGGCAGAGCTGCGGGGGAACGTGGACGAGGCCAAGCGCTGGTACGAGGAGGCGCTGTCCATCAGCCCCACCCACGTCAAGACCATGCAGAGACTGGTGAGCACTTTTTCTATCCGCTAACACAAACCCTTTTGCAGTTTTACATATTCATTAAGGCAGGATTTTGTGTGTTGATTTAGCCATTAAATTGGCTGCTCCCCAAAATGACTTCAGATTTTACTCTTCTTGTGGGAATGTTTAGTGTGTGTTAGATTGGCACGCTGAGATCGAGGAGAGAGACAAGATCTCATCCCGTGTCAGTATTTAGCAGACAGCAAGTCCAGGATGTTGAGACTGTGTGTGTGTATCTGTCTGTGTTCATGTTTTTCTATCCCAGCGGGGACTATGACTCATGGGGACTTGTGTCACCTAAATGGAAAATGTCAAATTTAGAATGTTTTCTGTGATGGGTTGGTTTATGGGTAGGGTTAGTGTAAGGGGATCGAATATACAGTTTGTACAGTATAAAAAGCATTACGTCTATGGAGAGTCCCCACAAAGATGGTGAACCAGACGTGTTTGTGTGTGTGTGTGTGTGTGTGTGTGGTGCTGTCTCCGGGAGGTGTGTGCATGTCTTAATAGTAAGCAGAAATGTCATGTCTCATAAAGGAACTCCCCTCTGTCAGACAGCAGCAGGATGAAGTATTGCCCCTGTCTCTGTCAAATCTCTCTCTCTGACCTTCCTTTGTTTGTGTGTGTCTGTTTATGTGTTTGACACGGTACTAACAGCAGGACAGTGAATGGTATTTGAACGCTCAGAGCTGCTCACAGTACATTAACCCTTCATTTGACTTTAGCTCATTTTACTCTGTGTCTTAAATAAATACCTTATTGTAGTGTTTATTTATCGCTCTAATTAATCCCAAAGATGTTCTATCGGGTTGAGGTCAGGACTCTGTGCAGGCAAGGTCCATCCATGTCTTTATGGACCTTGCTTTGTGTACTTGTCATGTTGGAAGAGGAAGGGGCCATCCCCAAACTGTTTGCACAAAGTTGGGAGCATGAAATTGTCCAAAATGTCTTGGTATCCCCCCCTCCACCAAACTTTACACTTGGCACAATGCAGTCAGGCAAGTACCGTTCTCCTGGAAAACGCCAAACCCAGACTCAACCATCAGATTGCCAGACAGAGAAGCGTGATTGGTCACTCCAGAGAACACGTCTCCACTGCTGTAGAGTCCAGTGGCGGAGTGCTTTACACCACTGCATCTGACGCTTTGCTTTGCACTTGATGTAAGGCTTGGATGCAGCTGCTCGGCCATGGAAATCCATTCCATGAAGCTCTCTACGCACTGTTCTTGAGCTCATCTGAAGGCCACGTAAAGTTAAGGCCCTTTCACACCGGACACGTAACGAAAAAGCTAAGCGGAAAAACTAATATTTTGTGTGCGAATAGTTTGCGTCAAAACCATTCACATCAGCCGCAACACGAATTTGCGACGTCTGTGACGTTTCAGAGCTCCAACATTCCAAAACATTCGCGGCGACAGCTGAGAAAACATGGACACTTCCTCATCCAGTGAAGACGAGCTTTTCATTTTATTTAAAAGACAGAGAAGAAGGTTTTGGGTGCACCCAGTCTTAAAGAACAGAGAGTCTGAAGTGGAGTATCATGCTAATCTTGTACAGGAGCTAAAACTTTATCATGGCCGGTTCCGCACTTACTTTCAAATGTCTGTGGGACAATTTGTGGAGCTCGAGAGAGAGACCGTAGCACCGCATCTGACGAGACATACACATTCCAGTTGGGTCACAATGTAAACTTTTAAGTGCCACAGTCATACTGCCGGAAACACATTCACTTTCTGTAGTCGCGGACACAATTAGGTTAGAAAAAAAATCAACGAGTTTTAACTCAAAAGGTTGTTATTGATGTCTGTAGCCTACAGTGGGCAAACACAGCTGCATCTGTACAGCTGTAAACACAACTACAGCTGTAATCTCATGAGAAATGCGATACCTGGCAATGGTTAATGTTGATTGAATAGCTAATGACATCAACTGGACATTTCGTGACCTTTGTTTTCTTGTATGTGATTGGTTTAAGCCTTTTCTGTCGCTGCGAGTGTTAAAAAAAAAATCGGCATCGCAAACGAAAAAAAATTGCATAGTTTTTTCACCGCAGCACATCCGTGTTCAGTGTGGAAGCACTCATTACACAAACAGCTGATCAAAAAATAAAAACCATTGCGCAAATTATTTGTGCATCAAAATCACGCCCAGTGTGAAAGGACCTTTAATCTGCAGAAATTTGGTCGACTTCTGTGCACTGTGTGCCTCAGCATGCGCTGACCCCACTCTGTGAATTTTTTTTTTTTTTAATGGGCATACCACTTCGTGGCTGAGTTGCTGATGTTCCCAATTGCTTCCACTTTGTTATAATACCATTAACAGTTGACCGTGGAATATTTAGTAGTGAGGAAATTTGGTGGCACACACTTGAGTTCACTGAGCTCAAGAGAGCGACCCATTCTTTCACAAACGTTTGTAGAAGCGTCTGCATGCCTAGTGCTTGATTTTATACACCTGTGGCCATGGAAGTGATTGGAACACCTGAATTCAAAGATTTGGAGGAGTGTCCCAATGTATACACTTTTTTTTTGTAAACGCATATTATATAAACTATAATAATTATTATTAATATTACGGGGGGTTTTTTCCGTTTTTTTTCCCCCCATTTTACGAATCAATATTAAAGATCAGTTTCACAATTTTACAAAATAAAAGATAAACCGTTTTCTGAAAAGGCAATGTTGTACTCTAATTAATGAATTTTGAATTATTTTTAATCTCAAATTTGAGGCTAAAAGGTATGTGCAGTTGTCTTTTTTTTTTTTAAAGGGTTTAATTTATCCAGATCTTGATCTTATATTTCCTGGAACCTATCTTTTTTTTTTTACTTGCAGTAGTTGAAAACCCTCCTTCTCTTTTGATATGTCTCTCTCTGTCTGTCTTTTTGCAGGGTCTGATATTGCATCAGCTACAGAGGTACAGTCTTGCGGAGAAGATCTTGCGTGATGCGGTGCAGGTGAACAGTACGGCACATGACGTGTGGAACAGTCTGGGCGAGGTGCTGCAAGCCCAGGGCAACGACACCGCCGCGACCGAATGCTTCCTTACTGCCCTGGAGCTGGAGGCCAGCTGCCCCATCCTACCTTTCACTATCATTCCCCGCACCCTCTAAGACACTCCGAACAAATACCTCTGTCCGAGAGTCGTGCATGAACCACAGCCCTTCACACACAAACGCCCAGCCCTAAAACGTCTCTTCTATCCTGGAATGCCTTTCCCACCCCTCTAAACTTTTGATCTGTTCTCAGATATGGATCTGCAGAAAAAGAACTCCGATGGACATGGTTATCAGTGTGAACTTTTCTACACTGCTTCGCTCTCGTTCTTTTTCCCTTCCCCTCTTCCTTCCTTCTTTCTCTGCTAGAATGTCCTCCTGCTTTGTGCATCGTAGTGGTGCCGCCCATCTTAAATCCTTCAGCACTCTCATTGGTCAGTTTCACGCCACTGTATGATTGGACCAATGAGAAACCTATACAAGCTGTTGTCACAGTGAAGCGAGGGATTGATGCAGCGGTTTCATCAAAGCACAGTGCTTCCTTTTTGCCCGAAACATGTCCTGAAACATACAATCTCCAGATTCTAGTAGCCGTGTGTCATACGAACCAGTAATAACACTGACGCAGAGACGGTCAAAAGTGTCTATATGTGTGCTGTGTGTTAAACGGACGGTCAGAGTGTGTGTGTCCTTTATATGTGTTATTATCCAGAGTATGTGGCGTGTGCGCGTGTTTATTTTGAATGGAATACTTGACG
The DNA here is from genome assembly GCF_949357685.1 of Gobio gobio. Taxonomy (NCBI): domain Eukaryota; kingdom Metazoa; phylum Chordata; class Actinopteri; order Cypriniformes; family Gobionidae; genus Gobio; species Gobio gobio. The sequence goes on from NC_137106.1 coordinate 13,132,039, forward strand.
CTGTTACAGTGGATCACTGTTACACACACACACACACACGCATAATAAAGATTGTGTTTCCATGCTGTTGTTCGTGAGGGCAGGTGTGTCAACCTTGTTATGACTCCTAGAGAAACATTACGCCCCCCTCTGATCAAACACTCTATTGTTTATATACTGTACAAAAGAATCACCTAAAGCAAATGGAACAGATGCCAAAAGAACAACTATTCTAAAAGCAAATATTTTATCTTGGTTCTCGTTAAAAGAGAAGATAAATCTAGTTTTGGACATTTCGTTTTGTTTGTTGGTTTATTTTTCCACATGTCTCATGATTGAGAGGTCAAGATTTATATTGTTGATTTATCAGAGAAGTGTTATATTAGATGTTTATTTATCTGTGTCCCGGTGGCCGTGTGTTAGACGGTTGAAAACATGTATTCTGTGTGTGTGTGTGGTGCGTGTTCCTGAGAAACGAAAATGAGGGGTGTTGGACTGTTATAGACTGACGCATTGAACTCTCAGATATGCAAACTATCTTCATAATGGTCAAAGTGATTTCAGCCATGAGAGAGAGAGAGAGAGAGAGAGAGGAAGATTATATGTGTGTACTTGAAGTCTTAGCAGTGTCAATCACAGGGGCAAACACAACTGGAAAAGCTGTTTTATGATGTCAATAAATGATCGATTGTGAAAAGTCTGTTTTTGTTTGTTCCTTTTTTAAGGACGGCTAATATCGACTCTCCCAATTGTGACTTTATTTCATACAATGTCATATTTTATCTCACGATTGTGTCGTTTTCATAGTTTCATCTTTTTTGTTCGTTTTTATAGTCGCTGTGTCAAAACCAGCGATAACAAGAACTTTGTATCCATTCTCTTCTTTCCTCAGGGAATACTTTGGTCTACTTTCCACCTACTTTCTATAGCGTTTAAAGGGTTACTTCAGTGATTTAGCATTAAGCTTTGTATCAGTAGAAACCCGGTAGTATATTCAAATGATGGTACTTTCCCCTCCTCATATCCCCCTGAGATGAGAGAATTATACATTTTATTTCTGGAAAAAATCCTCTGATGACCCAAATATCGTCATTTTGCGTCATCGGAGGATTTTTGGCCAGAGGCTAGAGACTACAGCCAGTAGAAGGAACTGTTCCGCATATTTTCAACCCGCCCACAGGGGAGGGATCTCACTTACAGAATGTAAATGCGCACGGCCGCTGCCACTCGGCTCGGGCATTCATGACGGAGCAAAGTGGGTGTTTCAACCAAGCGGCAACCTCACACAGTTTCTCTTGAAGCCAATACGGAAGTGACATATACTGCAATTCATCGACTGGCCGCTAGGGACAGGCTCCAGAAGGGAGCACAATCTCATTGAGCCCCATGTTAAAATGCCCAACTTTACAGCAGAATAAAACATGTTTACAGCCTGGTACAAATTGTGGTTTTGGTCCATACGGCTAATTTTGCCCTTCATGACAACTGTGAGGGGGGGGGTTTATAACTCATTTGTTTACATTATATAAAGCCTTAACGTTCTGCATAATTAAGGGCGTGGTCACTTTGAGTGACAGGTGGATAGCCATTTATCTACTGTTAGTTAGTCATCGCGTCACTTCAGCTCCACCCACGTCCCGCCTTTTTGCCCATTTTCTGTTATCAGGGAGTGACGCGCTGCCAAGATGGCAACGGCCAGCTCGTCCCTACTTTACGCTTCCAAACTGCTCATCAGAATCCTATGGGTGACTACGTCCATGTTTTTTTACAGTCTATGGTTTCAACTTTTCAATGAGTTCCTATGAAAGTTTAGCTTCCACATGCGATCAGAAAACACGCCACACTGGACACGCGCCGAGAATGACAGCCACGCTTACCTCAGCTCTGCTCAGCTCTTCTCTTCTCATGATGAATGAAATCTGATTTCTGCTGTGACGTGACTTTCGTTCGGCTCACTCACACTTTATTGAAAAGACACGTTCAGTTTTTAATTGTAGTGTCTATTCTCTAACTGAATGAAACGATTTTATTACTATGAATATCAAAACAATGGTTGGGGCGGTGCCACGGTGGGCAAGTGATATCCAATAGTTGTGGCTTTGGGAGTGACCTCATAGGGCAGCGAAGCAAGTGCATTCTGAGTTGTTGTCTTTCATCCACATGAGACAAAAATACATTTTCTGTCTTTTCTCGGTCTAGAAGGCACCAAATTCAAAAATAATTTCACATTTCTACTACATAAATGACACCGTTTCCTCTTCCCAGCGCTGAAGTGCCCCTTTAAACACTGGTTTTTCAAAACAGGTCTCTGTGCTACAGCATCACCAATCTAATTGGACGGCCCGTCTCGTCATGGAATCGACCGGGGAAAAAATCGACACAGGTAAAAAAAATCCTTGCTTTTCCGCGTCACGGATGAAAAAGCGAGGCGAATCGCAGAAGAACTGACCTTTCACGCTGAACGTGAAACGACTGACTGGCTTCTGCGAATTCACGCCTGCACGATAGGTGGCGCTGGTCAAGAATGCATTTACGCCTGCACACTAGGTTGCGCAATGCAGTTTTAGCTGATCGACCCCTCATCATTGGCTCCTGGGAAGAAGCTCCTTTTTCGTGTCGCGAATGTTCGCGCAGGGTGTAAATAGCCTCATAGGGATCTATTGTTTTGATTTAAGAGCGTCATCTAGCGTTCAGTGTGAAAGGGCCATATCACATAACTTTATCTGACCTGAAAGAGAGAAGTGAGAGGGGCAATTTGAGCTAATATTACTATAGCGTCCCTTGTGGCAGTTCGTAGAATGTATCGCTTATTTAGTGCGAATTAATTGCGTTTGTTATGACCATCAGGAAGCTGTGGCGAGAAGAAGGTACACACGTGACAATGTTTATTTTAGTACACTTCACCAAAACCAGATCTCTTAAATATTTTCTAATTTTACTAAACATTTTAATTTCGCTCATTTTGCGCGAACTCAACACGCACGACCGCCCACACAACATTGACTTCATTTTTGTCGCACGCGCACCCTCGCGTTCTGAAGCGGCCGTAAAAACAAAAGTTCATGCGGACGTGGCGAGTATAAACCAAGCTTTATGAAAAGCTTAGAGTATGTGTCGGCCCCTACTTTGCCCGTTTCATTTTTTTCCTGTCACTCACGCACGTTTCCTCACATGCGCTGCTGACATCAGCTCATGCATGTTAAATGAGCCCACCGTTTCCTTGACTTATGGTACGGATGAATACCTTAAAAAGCTCTCAAAGATTTATGAAGGTCCTGAAGCTCAGAAGCAGAAAAAATAAAACCGAGAGAAAGGACGAGGGCAACTGCCTCTGAACAGCGAATGAATGATGTGGCCTGATAAAAAAGGAGTGAGGGAGAAAGAAGAATGCGAGGTGGGAAATGTAGAAGGTGAATTATTTAATGCACTTACAGGCCAGCCTTAAACTAATGAGTGCTTGCCGCTTTACAGGACAGCCTGCACTCCCAGGAAGAATCTGGGACGTAAAAAGAGCTTCAGCAAGAGTTTGGTCGTTATTAAAGAGGTGTGTTTAGTGTCTGCCAAAGTGTTTATGCCTCTTGAGAGCTCTTCTTTGCTTCATTCCTGCTGTAAAGTGGCGAACATAATAAACAGCCCAGCATGCATCTGGGTCAGGAGCATGTTGAACCCTAATGAGCCCTCAGTGACAGCATTATTCCTCTGGCTTCTGTAAACACTAAAAACTAGTCCTGACCAGTGTATCTCTGAGGGGTTTCCTTTGATCATTTTCAGTTGCAGAGCATCAACAGGGCCTTAAAGATCGTTGAGAGGTTTAAGCTGTATTTCACTGACCATTGTACAGTGTGGTAACAAATAAAACACAGAATTTGAAGTGATTACTAAGGCAACCGTCACTAATATCACTGCACATACTTGTGGTTAGGGGTTTGTCCACATCACTAACCCTGAATATTAAACTTCAGTGTATAACTCATCCCTTACAAACATTTCCAAAGTCCAAGTTATCATTCAAAATACCCTTAGCAATACGCTTAGCAACACCCAAGAAACCACCTAAAATACCCTAACCAACATATAGCAGCCTAGCAATCCCCCACAATACCAAATAAATGCCGGAGAAATCACACAGAACACCCTAACAAACCCTTAGCAACACCCTAGCAATCATTCAAAATACCTTAACACTTAGCAACACCTTAGCAATCATTCAAAATACCATAACACTTAGCAACACCCTAACAACCACACCCTATACTCTAGCAAATACTTATCAACTCTCTGGCAATCATTCAAAATACCAGAACACGTAGCAACACCCTAGCAACCACCCAAAATACCCTAACCAACATATAGCAGCCTAGCAATCCCCCACAATACCTTAGAAATGCCGGAGAAATCACACAGAACACCCTAACAAACCCTTAGCAATCATTCAAAATACCCTAACACTTAGCAACACCTTAGCAACCACACATAAACACACAATACCCTAACAAACCCTTAGCAACACCCTAGCAATCATTCAAAATACCTTAACACTTAGCAACGCCCTGGCAACCACCAAAAATACCTTAACAAACAATTAACAACACCCTAGCAACCACACCCTATACCCTAGCAAATACTTATCAACTCTCTGGCAATCATTCACAATACCAGAACACTTAGCAACACCCTAGCAACCACCCAAAATACCCTAACCAACATATAGCAGCCTAGCAATCCCCCACAATACCTAATAAATGCCAGAGAAACCACACAGAAGACCCTAACAAACCCTTAGCAATCATTCAAAATACCCCAACACTTAGCAACCACACATAAACACACAATACCCTAACAAACCCTTAGCAACACCCTAGCAATCATTCAAAATACCCCAACACTTAGCAACCACACATAAACACACAATACCCTAACAAACCCTTAGCAACACCCTAGCAATCATTCAAAATACCCTAACACTTAGTAACACGTTAGCAACCACACATAAACCCACAATACCCTAACAAACCCTTAGCAACAGCCTAGCAATCATTGAAAATACCTTAACACTTAGCAACGCCCTGGCAACCACCAAAAATACCTTAACAAACTATTAGCAACACCCTAGAGACCACACCCTATACCCTAGCAAATACTTATCAACTCCCCTGCAATCATTCAAAATACCAGAACACTTAGCAACACCCTAGCAACCACCTAAAATACCCTAACCAACACTTAGCAATGCCCTAGCAATCACACAAAATATCCTAATAAACAGTTATCAATGCCTGTACCAAACACTTTTGCTAAAAACTTCTCTAAAAACCTTATCAACTGATTAGCAACACCCTGGTGACCACTCAGAACACCCTTGCATTGTGGCAGTTTTGCATGGGCAAGAATCAGTCACGTTTGTGATGATTTATTGTGAGGTCAAATGTAATGTGAACGTATTTAGAAATGGTAAATATCTAGTGATTTATAAATAAATATAATTTATGTGATATAGAATAAGCTTTCATTTGAATCTCATCTCTGCAGTGGTTTCTCTCTGTTCTCTCTGGACGGTGGCTGGTTTTTCATTGGTATTACTGCTGTGATCCTGTCATTGATTGACAACCCAGCTCAATTCTCACATCAGACAACACTGAATCAATACGAGAGGGATTTCGATTTTTGTAGGGTGAGCTCACATTCTCACACAGCAATGGGAAAATCTGCGGCATTCGGGATGATGTGCTGTCAAAGCGTATACACAGAACCATTAGAAGCATTAAAGGAATAGTTCAATAAAAATAAATTTGTGTCATCGTGTTGCTATGGCTTAATTTATTCTGTGGAACACCAGACTTAAATGAACAACCCCTCATTTTGGTTCAAATACTCTGTTTCTGCCACATTTCTGCAATATAATCTGCAATAGTGATTGCCCAAGGATCCATATGCCCTCTCCTCACATGCCCGTCCACATGTTTGCTGGCGATTATCCCAGTGAGGGGTGTTGACATTGCACAAGGACATTTACTGTCATTTGTCCCAACAGCATTAGCTCCGCATGTACCCAAAGTTTGCACTGGCTTTTGGACATGTAGGGAAAGCATGTTTTAATGAAAGTTTGTGAGCTAGTGAAACTGTGTAAGGTGACACCTCCAGCCGTGACTCCTGCTGTTTCACAGACTTAGAGTGTTGATAGCAATGTGTCATCTATCACCAGCAGATTAGTCAATATATGTGAGAGAGAGAGAGACGTAGAAATGTTGTTCATTGTTTTGTGGCACGACAGTTCTTGGTGTCAGTGTCACACGTTGAGCATTCTTGGGGATCGTGACCCTTCACGCGGTTCATGGGATCTGCGGTTTATGCAGTCTCGCATTACCGTTTGGATCAGTATCGCAGTTCCAACTGGGCCTAACCAAATGTCTTCCTAATATTTAGGTATCAAGCATCATTTCAGAGATTTTCAATGGCTTAAAGGTGACACTAACAGTATTGGAATTTTTTTGTGTGTGTTTGGTTTGACCCAAGTGCAAATTGGGTATGATTTATGAATAAATAAATAACCAGCAGAGACACTTTATTTACTGAGAGGGTTTTTGTGCCTTTGTGAACATCAATATCAAATTATCAATAAAAATGATCATATATATATATATATATATAGTAATTATATTATCATTTTTGGTACTTTGTTGTATCTTAAATTGGGCAAATTTGGATTTAGAGCCAGAAAAAAAAGAACCTCTGCTTTGTCAGTTCTTAACTTGGGGAGAAAATTGCATGAGAACCAGGATTTGATCTTCTCATCAGTCTAAAAGGGAAGAAGAAAGAAGAGTAGAATTAGGCTTGGGGGACAAATAGAACTGAGTGTCATCAACATAGCAGTGGAAATGAATACCAAATTTCCTAAAATATGACCAAGAAAGAGGTAATAAGTGGATAATAAGTAAAAGAGGGCCCAAGATAGAGCCTTGAGGAACACCAGAGGTAACAGATGAGGAATATGACATTTTTAGGTTGGACAAATTGAGTGCGACTGGAAAAATAGGATCTAAAAGTGATACCAAGTAAAAGAGATTATTAAAAGAACTTGATGAAAAGTGGTATCATAAGCTGCACTTAGCTCAGGTAGGGGAAGTATAGTTAAAAGTCCAGAATTAGCCGCCATCAACAGGCAACTTTTACCACGGCAGTCTCTGTGCTATGTAATGGACAGAAACCAGACTGAAATTGTTCAAACAGATTGTTGTTTAAAAGTTTAGCATGGACCGGAGCTGCAACAATACTTTCAACTTTAAACTGCAACAAGGTAAACAGGCTTTGACCAAGTGAGTGGGAAGTGGATCTAACTGACAAGACTTGGATTGTCGAAATAAGACCAGATATTTCATCAACATTCAAAACTATAGAGTGGAAGCTATACAGTGCATCAACAAAATGCCCTGTTATTTTGGAAAATAATGCCGCGTTCCAGGCAACCCGTGTTTTTTTTTCCCTTCTTCCCATGAAAGTGCACTGGAACGTCAGTCAAACCCGTGACTTCCCACCCGTGAACTCGTACTAGATCGATGTACTCCCAGTTATGAGCTCTGACGTCACATAGCCCGCGAAGCAACAATGGCAGCCCCTACGGATGCGGTGTTTATGAAACAAATATACAAATAACGTACAATAAAAGGAATAACAGCTTCTCTTTTCATAGGCACAGTTTTTTCTCAAATAAGCAAAGGGTAAGCACATTTGGCAATATGATTGTACATGAGCATAAGCACCGTATGGCCCGCCATGCTTTGTTTACATCTAGCTACACCAAAGGTGACCAGATTTCTGAAATGGAAACCGGGGACATTTCCTATTTGAGTGGTCAAAATATCACTAAAATCTCATTTGTTATTATCTTTTAAATAAAAAGCAATATATTTTTGAATGTGTTTTTGTTGTAGTTGTGGGTTCCCTATATTATTATTATTATTAACATTGATAATTATTATGATTTAGTTTGATTATTAGGATTTTTGGTCTAGATTAAATACAATTCAAGGCACCCGCAATAACAAAACAAAAACAATGAAAACAGTTAATAGTAACAATTGTAAATAACAAGCAGTTGAGAACAATTTTATAATATGACTACATTACAAAAATAAAACAACATAAATATGATAAATAAAACTATTTAACACATATTTTATAATTGTATTTAATATTTTAATTTTCACACGTTTATTCTAGGCTATATACATGCCTTATTTTTACTTCAAATGTTTTGTTACGTTTGTGGTTGAAAATAACTCTTACTATCCTTTATTGGTCTTGTTATTTTGCATTTTAGGCTTATTTTAAGCAGTAATATATTAACAATAACAATAATCAGTGCATCTGTTGTCCTCTAAATGTCCTCCTACCCTACCCCTAAACCTACACAGCAAAGAATATCCGTAATTTTGAAAAAGATAAAAAAAAAAAAAAAACATTACTTCACATTATTTATATGCTTTTTTTCTCATGGGACTAAAAAAAAAAGCCCTGTTATTTTGGAAAAATATCGGAAATGGATTTCAGATATTGCCATCTTTGTGGGGATATTTTGGGTTTATCAGGACCACACACACACACAAACAAGTTCTTCCTGCTGTTCCACTCTGAAGTTACTCAAGACTGCTGACACAAGGTGGTACAAATGATGTATTTCCCACTGGGGTCTCCAGTCTGTAGCAAACTGTTACAGCAGATGACTGTCCTATCAGCACGTCCCACCTACACAAACACAAACATACACATATCGAAACCCTCACAGTCTCCTCATCCATGCATCCATCCATCCATCCCTTGCCTGGAAGCGTGGGAGGAGAAGGAACAGATGGAGACTGGGGAAAGAGATGGACATAGCAGGAACACCTAGTGAGAGAGAGAGAAAGAGAGAGAGGATTACGGGAAGGACTTGCTGTACTCTGTTTAAAAAAAATGAAAATTCAATTCAAGTTAATTAACTTTATTTATAGCACACATAACAGTGGTGATTGTCTCCAAGCAGCTTTACAAAGTGGCAGGACTAAAGGCCCAAGTGAGCAACCAAGCAAAGAAATGCACTTAGACTGACACGAGAATACATTCTGGCAAGGGCTTCTTGAGCTGAATATGGGGAGAATAGATCAAAGAGAAGCTCTGCTGTAGTCCTGGGAGACAGCAAGACTTAAGGGAAAACTGGGCATACGAAGAAATTCAACAGATCAATCTGTATTTGTGTTTTCACTGAACCTTTTTAGCCGCATAGAGGTGAATGATCAATAAAAAGTCCATGGCTATACCAGATTAATCATACAGAGAGGTGCAGGTCACTTGGTAGGCCAACCGGTAGTTAGCATCACTGGTTCCCTCGAGAAAAACCCAATAGGATTTTCACATAGACTTTTGGATTATTGCTAAAAACACGTTCTGTGATCTACAAAAGTTTATGATACTTGCACGTTTTGTCCATCAAGTTAATTATCACAGATGAACACAACTTTTATGAATTTTGAAGCCTAAATGCAGTCGCCAGAAGTAAAAAGCTAAAGGTAAGCTACACTCACCTAAAGGATTATTAGGAACACCTGTTCAAATTCTCATTAATGCAATTATCTAATCAACCAATCACATGGCAGTTGCTTCAATGCATTTAGGGGTGTGGTCCTGGTCAAGACAATCTCCTGAACTCCAAACTGAATGTCAGAATGGGAAAGAAAGGTGATTTAAGCAATTTTAAGCGTGGCATGGTTGTTGGTGCCAGACGGGCCGGTCTGAGTATTTCACAATCTGCTCAGTTACTGGGATTTTCACGCACAACCATTTCTAGGGTTTACAAAGAATGGTGTGAAAAGGGAAAAACATCCAGTATGCGGCAGTCCTGTGGGCGAAAATGCCTTGTTGATGCTAGAGGTCAGAGAAGAATGAGCCGACTACAACAGCAGAAGACCCCACCGGGGACCACTCATCTCCACCACAAATAGGAAAAAGAGGCTACAATTTGCACGAGCTCACCAAAATTGGACAGTTGAAGACTGGAAAAATGTTGCCTGGTCTGATGAGTCTCGATTTCTGTTGAGACATTCAGATGGTAGAGAATTTGGCGTAAACAGAATGAGAACATGGATCCATCATGCCTTGTTACCACTGTGCAGGCTGGTGGTGGTGGTGTAATGGTGTGGGGGATGTTTTCTTGGCACACTTTTGGCCCCTTAGTGCCAATTGGGCATCGTTTAAATGCCACGGCCTACCTGAGCATTGTTTCTGACCATGTCCATCCCTTTATGACCACCATGTCCCCATCCTCTGATGGCTACTTCCAGCAGGATAATGCACCATGTCACAAAGCTCGAATCATTTCAAATTGGTTTCTTGAACATGACAATGAGTTCACTGTACTAAAATGGCCCCCACAGTCACCAGATCCCACATACGACCAAGATGGCGGCGCGAGTAGATCGCGAGGCTCAGCGTCTCTCCAGATTCTGCAATTTTGCGGTATTTTTCTTGTTCATCTCGGGTCTGTTCGTACAGAACAGTTGTGCTTTTACATCGTACACCCGTTGTGAGCTTTTGGATATTGGTTTGCGAATTTCCGACAGTTTTATGGACAATCTTCGACTCCTTCCTGAGATCGCTAGGACGCCCGAGGCGATGCGCTCTGCCCGGCCGGGCGGAAGTGCTAGAAGGCGGCGCTGTGATCGTAAACAAAGGCGGGGTAAGCGTGGAGGTCTAAGAGCTAAGCTAAGGCTAACTCCTTACCGGCTCTCTTTACCCAGCATTTTCCTTGCCAATGTACGATCGCTAGTGAACAAAATGGAGGAGATTCGACTCAGCATTACACACAGTAAGAAACTTTTGAACTGTAACGTCCTAATATTCACGGAAACCTGGTTAAACAGCGGAATACCGGACACCGCTATTGAGCTAGCGGGACTCCACACACTCCGGGCGGATAGAACACTAGATGGCTCCGGGAAGAGCAGAGGGGGTGGATTGTGCATTTATATTAACAAAGCTTGGTGCACAAACTCTGCTATTGTTGGGAGTCATTGTTCAGCTAACCTGGAGTTTCTCATGGTTAAATGTAGACCGTTTTATCTACCGCGGGAGTTCACCTCCACTATTATCACTGCAGCCTATATTCCCCCGGATGCTGATGCCAAGCTTGCTATGAAAGAACTTCACGCAGCCATCAGTAAACAACAGACTGATCACCCGGAAGCTGCGTTTATTGTTGCAGGTGACTTTAATCATTCAAACCTAAAGTCAGTGCTACCCAAGTTTCACCAGCATGTTTCCTGCCACACCAGAGGAAACAAAACCTTAGACCATGTTTATACAAACATGGCTGGCGCTTACGTCGCGACACCCCTCCCCCACCTGGGACAGTCAGACCACCTCTCTTTGTTTCTATCACCCAAATATTCACCCCTCATCAACCGTGTGAAGCCATCAGTAAAGACCATCAAGGTGTGGCCTGCGGGGGTTGATTCCACACTCCAGGAAAGGTTTCTAAACACAGACTGGAGTATGTTTGCTTCTCAAGCCACCAGTGGCGCTCACACGGACATTGACTCATTCACTTCCTCTGTATTGGATCATATCAATACCACAATCGACAGTGTTACAACCCAGAAACAGATCACCACATACCCTAATCAGAAGCCTTGGATGAACAGGGAAGTTCGACTCCTGCTGAAGTCACGCAATACTGCCTTCAGATCAGGTGATGCACAAGCCTACAGTACATCCAGAGCTAACCTGAAGAGGGGCATCAAAAAGGCCAAGCACTGCTACAAGCTAAAGATAGAGGGTCACTTTTCCAACTCTGACCCTCGACGCATGTGGCAGGGCATCCAGGCCATCAGTGACTACAAACCCCCCCACTCCACCCCCGCAGCCACTGATGTCAACTTTCTGAACGAGCTAAATTACTTTTATGCTCGTTTTGAAAGAGACAACAGAGAAACTGCCACCAAGCTCAAACCCTCAGCTGACCACCCACCAATCACACTCTCCTCCACAGATGTCTGCAAGGCACTGAGCCGGATCAGCGCACACAAGGCTGCTGGACCAGACAACATCCCTGGACGTGTGCTCAGGGCATGTGCGGAGCAGCTCGCTGGGGTTTTTACAGACATTTTCAACCTGTCTCTTGCCCAAGCAGCTGTACCGACATGCTTTAAACGCACTTCCATTGTGCCAGTGCCGAAACACTCTAACCCGAGGTGCCCTAATGACTACCGCCCTGTAGCACTCACACCCATCGTTATGAAGTGCTTTGAGCGGCTGGTCCTGGAACACCTAAAAGACTCTATACCATCCACATTGGACTCACACCAGTTTGCCTACCGCAGCAATAGGAGCACAGAGGATGCCGTTTCCATGGCACTGCACTCTGTGCTCACCCATCTGGACCATAAGAACACGTATGCACGCATGCTGTTTGTTGACTTCAGCTCCGCATTCAACACTGTCATCCCATCCAAGTTAATAGCCAAACTTGGAGACCTGGGCATCAACACTTCAATGTGTAACTGGATTTTGGACTTCCTAACTGACAGACCCCAGAATGTTCGTTCAGGATTCACCTGCTCCACATCCATCACACTCAACACTGGTGTACCACAGGGCTGTGTGCTAAGTCCGTTTCTCTACTCCCTCTTCACCGCCGACTGCAAGCCTGTGTATGGATCTGATTCCATCGTCAAGTTTGCGGACGACACTACGGTGATTGGGCTCATCAGCAACAACGATGAGACTGCCTATAGGGAGGAGATCCAGCACCTGGCCACATGGTGCGCTGATAATAACCTGCTCCTCAACACCACCAAAACGAAGGAGCTCATCGTGGACTTCAGGAAGGAGTCAAGAGGCACACACGACACCATCCACATCAATGGAATGGCTGTTGAACGTGTCTCCAGTTTCAAGTTCCTGGGGATCCACATCTCGGCGGACATGTCGTGGACGACCAACACCTCCAGCCTGGTCAAGAAGGCTCACCAGCGCCTCTTCTTCCTGAGGACACTGAGGAAGAATCAGCTCTCCTCGGCCATCCTGGTGAACTTCTATCGCTGCGCAATAGAAAGCATCCTGACCAACTGTGTGGCAGTATGGTATGGGAGCTGCTCTGTTGCGGAGCGCAAGGCACTGCAGCGGGTGGTGAAAACTGCCCAGCGCATCACAGGGACTCCACTACCTGCCATCGAGCACATCCAGAGGAAACGCTGCCTGCATCGAGCTCGCAGCATCCTCAAGGACTCCTCTCACCCAGCCCACAGACTGTTTTCTCTCCTGCCCTCCAGCAGGCGTTTCAGGATCCACCGGACCAGGACCAGCAGACTAAAGAACAGTTTTTTCCCCAGAGCTGTCTCTTTATTGAACTCAAACCCCCGTTGATCCACTTCCCTCATAAACTGATAACTCTCCTACCTCACATCTTCCTTCACTTTGTTATTTGCACTACCGACTGTTTATCACAGTAACAACTGTTTACATATGCATCTTGCACTGCCATATCTTAACTGGATTATGCTCATTTGCACTGCCGACTGTATTTATAGTACCAATGTTTACATTTGCATTTTGCACTGTACTTCTAACTGTAATATGCAACCACTTTCCACTGCACTTTACACTTTTTTTTCCGGATAGCTCTGTCCATAATTTATTGCACTACCCTAATCCACTGCTATTCCTCATATTAGCCTAGCATATTATTGTATACCTCTATCTGTAAAATTCTGTTTATAGTAATAGCCATCTGTATATTGTATTCATAGTACATATTCACCTGTAAATTCTGTTTATAGTAATAGCCATCTGTATATTTATTCACTGTACATATTCACCTGTAAATTCAGTTCTGTTTATAGTAATAACGTCTCTCTATTTATACATATTTATACATATTCAGTACATATCCATGTCCTGCACTTACGCATCCATTGTATATCCTGCACTTGCTGCTATTGCACTTCTGGTTAGACCTAAACTGCATTTCGTTGCCTTGTACTTGTACTTGTGTAATGACAATAAAGTTTAATCTAATCTAATCTCAACCCAATAGAGCATCTTTGGGATGTGGTGGAACGGGAGCTTCGTGCCCTGGATGTGCATCCCACAAATCTCCATCAACTGCAAGATGCTATCCTATCAATATGGGCCAACATTTCTAAAGAACGCTTTCAGCACCTTGTTGAATCAATGCCACGTAGAATTAAGGCAGTTCTGAAGGCGAAAGGGGGTCAAACACAATATGGTGTTCCTAATAATCCTTTAGCTGAGTGTATAAACGAACTACGAATAAGGCAGTAAAAGCGAACTGAGCGTACCTGTTCGTTGTGATGATGACGTCCCCGACAGCCTCTGTTGTCCCATTTAGCCACTTAGCAGCCGCCTTTTTCAAGACACATAACAGCTTAAAAAAAGCACGAGTGGGTAGCATGATTTTGTGTCGTAGAATAAAACGTGAACGTGTCTTGGGCTTGTGTTCACCACAGACCTTATTTCAGCCATTTAACCAAAATCCAATTCAAAAAACCACTTCGGGACGAAGGAACTGGAAGTGCTAAAATGCTAACTCGCTTCCGCGTTTTGGCCTAAATGTGTGTTAGTGGTTTAGTCTGCATGGCTTAAAATAAAAAAAATGTATCATGTTGAGGATGGTTGGCACACGTGCAAATAATAATTTTAGTCATGAAATAGGCTAACAATATTTGAGAAATATTTAGGGGTATAAACACTGAATATGCCAGTATTTTTCTTTACCCAAGGCCACATTTATTTGCACTTAGTTGTGTAATCCTAATATTTGAATATTAAATTAATTTGATGTTATTAGTTAAACCGAATACGGATGCGGACTGTCGAGACTCGAGCAGTCGAGCTCCGAAAATTACGTGAAAAAGTCATTGCTTTCTCTCGTGACCGAAGACAAACCTGGCGCGAATAAACTACCAGAAGGCTATATTTGAATGTAATGAGAATTGTTTTTATTTTTTTTACTGTAATGGTAGAGAACAGTTTTACTACTTTAATATTTGGCTTCAGAAGATTAAAACCGTAGTGCACAAATCATTTTAAACCGTTTTCCGATTGTGTCATTACAGGAGCTTGTCGCCGTCTCTTTCACTTTCTTTTGGAACGGCGTGATGGTGAGTAAATGATAAGACATTTTCAGTTTAAATTATAATAATATTATAAAAATGTGTCCTTCAAAGGTTGAGTGATGATATAAAGATCAGTCATGGCACATAAGCCTATGTCACAGACACACCGTCCAAGTTATTTTGAGATCCTAACAAACTGTTCAATATGTGACCTGTCCTAACTGTGCATGCGTTTGACAATATCAATCAACAACACAGCCTGTACTCTCCATGTGTGTGTGTGTGTGTGTGTGTGTGTATGTGTGTGTGTGTGTGTGTGTGTGTGTGAAGCCTGAACGGTAAACCTTTGTGCTGATTTATAGTGTGTGTGTTCGGTTTCTCCTGTTACTGTAATGCAAGCCTGTATTCTTTCAGTGGCCAGTGTGTTGCTGCCCTGCAGTGTATGTGCGTGTGAAATATTAATGCAGTGTTCCACTTCAGCATCATTTAACCCCACCGTGCAGCCTGTCAATCAATAAGCCCCATCCCTTCTCTAGGATGACCTCACTCTCTGTTCGGCGGTGCGGCAGGGCAGGGACTCCCTCACAAACACAGGCAGACAGTGAAGCGCGAGATGGAACAGGTCAAATGCTGATGCCTGCATTCTTCAACTGCCCACTCGCTATACACTGACTCGATCTCATATTTCATTCCCCCGCTGTGCATTTTTCTTCCGCCATATGGGCTTCCCCACCTCTCTCACACACACACGGCTTTCCCAGACCACTCTGGAGTAGTGCCAAAAGCTCATACACAGACAGTACACAGACTGATAATTCAACTCCAGCGATGCTCCATAGAGCAGAACCTGCAACACGCGCGCAAACTGGACCGACGAGTGTGTGACATGGCGCAGGTGCTCTTAGGGCTTGTCCGAATCCACTTTTGCTAGTTTAAAGGTGCTCTAAGTGATTTCACACATTTTTTAGGCCAACATTTTTTTTGACACATACAGCAAACATCTCCTCGCTATCCGCTAGCTGCCTGTCCCCTGAACACACTGTAGTCCGCCTAAGCTCCACAAACTGCAACAAAAACAAACCTGGCAGTCTGGACAACGAAGCATAACAAACAGTGCTCCAGCCAATAGCCGACAAGAATGATTTGGGGGTGGAAATCATTCTTGTCTGGGGACAGGCAGCTAGCGGATAGCGAGGAGATGTTTGCTGTATGTGACAAAAAAAAATTTAACAATGGAAAAAAACAGTCGTTGCACAAGGCGCATGGTCCAAAAGGGTTGTACCTAGTCTTTTGGCCGTAACATGCAATAAACCAATTGCCATCTCATCTCCCATTCCCTTTAAAAGCCAGTTGCGCTTGCACCATGGCGGATTCGCTATTTGCGAGCGGAAAGACTGAATGCTTCTCCAGAGAGGAATCCTTTTATTTGGAATATTTGAAAATGTTTGTGTGCTGCTGCTAGCAAAAAACACTTGAGCGTTGCATTGCGCCGGGTGTATGATAGGGCCCACTGTGTGCGCGTGTGTTGTGACGGATGATGAAAAACAGGAGGTATTTGTCAAATGTCTGTCCTGTCTCGTTTAGCACATGTGGTGTTTTGTTATTTTGGGCCTTGTGCTCATAGCTATATATAATAAAGGCTAGATGTCTTACGGCGAAGTCTCTAGCATCATCACCGGCGGCCATCTTGTCACAGGCAAGCTTTCTGGCGGGCTGTGTGGTACCTGATGTAAGGCGAGTGATCTGCACGAACACAAATACTCTCATCTCGCTGAAATCTTAACGGATTTACAAATGGTTTGGTTTTTTACAAACGTTATTAACGTGGCTATAATTCTGGAAGCTTGAACAAATAATGAATAATTATTCATAAGTATGCAGTGTCATAACTACATCTCTGACGTTTATAACAAACCAAAGAGTTTGAAAATCGGTAGAAAATTGAGCAAGTTATGGTTATTTAAAAAGTACATGCACCGTTAAAACACAATGTTACGAGTGAGCGAGCTGACTGTGACAAGATGGCCGCCAGGTGCGGCCGTCGACCTCCATTGGCCAGCAGCGTGGACGAGACATCTAGCCTTTATTGTGTATATCTATGCTCTATGCTATCTATCTATGCTAAGTCGTCTGTTTCCTGTTACCGATTTCATGTTCTGGATCCTGGTTTGTTTTTGTATTATGTTTGATTTTCCCCCTCGTGGGTTTTGTTTTGTGTTTATGTTTCTTTTGTTAATAAATTCCATTCTCCGCAATTGAGTCCTCACTCCAGTTTTTCCTTGGTTAAACGTAACAGTATTGGACAGCAAAAAATAGACCATTTAAAACTATGGGTTTTGGGAGATTAAGAAGGTCGCTGTGTTGACAAGAAAATCTTTTATGAGCAACATGGATACATTTTTACTAAGGTTAAAGGCAGTCAGCCGACCATTATCGCAAAATAAAGCCTGAAGGCATTGTGTATATTGGGTTTATTTTGTGATAATGACGGTTGACTGTAGTGTGCATTATCCCACCAGTGTTACCACGTTTCGCTGGAGAAATAAACAACCCAGTATGGAAATGTCCATAGACCTTATTCAGAGCAGTGCCATGACAATGAAAGTGAGGCTGTGGCCCTGTCCCAAATGGCACCCACCCTAAACACTCGCGGCCTTCGTATGAGTCCACACTTTCGTGACGTAACACCGCTTTATCCCTGCCACAAATGACACGCTTCATATGCATCTTTCTTGCTTGTGGACTTACAATGACGTCCATTAAGTCCATGAGACCGTAGCGTAGCTGAAGCGAGCTCCGCAGCAGACTTCTTCCCGACAGTCAAAGCGCCATTACGTCAAGAAAGTGCGGACTTGTAGGAAGGAGTGTTTAGGGTGCCATTAGGGACAGGGCCTGTTTTCGAGGGCATCCACTGTAAAAAAGCTGTATAAAGCTCCTCGATCACTTCTAATATTCCACAGCTCATGTTGTCTGGAGTTTTATGTCTGCTGAATTTTCTTGTAAAGATATTTTTGTAGTGTTTAGGCTAAAACAAGGCAAAATTTGGGCTGTCGGTGAACATGAACTTGTCAAAGAAATGAAACCAAACACCTTGTCGTACATCTCGCAAGTTATTTGGGTAAAAACGACATGTAACCAAATTATTTTGTGGGTTACTTTTTATTCCCTGAATCGTTTCTGGTCTCATACACAAACATACCACTGCACAATACCATAATTAACCAATCAGAATACATTTTTCATGCACTTTTTGAAATGGATCTTTACATAATAAATTGCTTATTTCAATATATCCTTTTTAACCGAAAAAACATGTGTTTTCTAACATGCTTAACATGTTTTTTGACCATGTAATTTGTAATCAGAATGTCCTAACTTCTGGTGAAACGACAGACTTCTGTCTGGTGAGAGAAGGGAAGTATAAACTTCCCTGTAGCAGTTCAGGGAGTTTAATTACAAAATAAACAACAAAACACAGACTGCAGTAAATACTTTTTCCTACTGATATTTTCCATGGGCCCCCGGGACCTCCATATACCCCTGGTTGAAATCCCGTTCTTTTCATCTGAGCAGGTCGGGGTGTTAACAGATGACAAAAGCTCCTGATACATTTCATGCTGTGTTGCAGTGCGAGTTGTTCTGAACAGGCGTGTGACACATAGTTTGGTTTTCTCTCATGCATCTCTCTGGACAGCTGAAGGGATTTTTTTTTTTTGGGACAACTGCATGTGCTTTTAATGTTGCAGAGGAATTGCTGAACCCTCGGTGTCAGTTATAAATTAAAAATCCTCTGCCGGATGATTTGCCAGCTCAGGGGTCGAGAGGGAGCCGTTGGGATAAGATGACCTTATTGGCACTGTGTGAATACAGAGTAAATGACGGGCCTTTAGTGCGTCGTCTATGCGTGTGGTTTAAAGCGGCACACTTGATAGAGATCTTGCTTAGAGGGAGGGGACTGGGTCCTAAGAGGTAAAAAGCATTTGACGGAATCTGTTCGCCCATGCATGAGTAAGCCTGTATTTTGAACAGAATATGCCACAAGACAAGACCCCTGCCTGGAGCAACACGAGTTAAAGCTGCAGTGTGTCGTTTTGACTCTATAACCTTCCGATTGCCATGTTTCATCTACATAGAACCACATTATATTTCCCAACCCACTATGTATTTGTGTCTTGCTGAATGCTCAGTTGAATGAAGCTCTTGTGTTTCTGAAGGCAAATGAATCAATGTGATTGAGTATTATCTTTCATCTGTTTACTCCACTAACAAGCTCTTTACAAACGTTTTGTGTCCGTGATTATGTTCAGAATTGCACTTCCATACATGGATTGCGCAGCAGTATTCAAATTTCTATATGCATGGAATGCTTGAATGACTTGCTATTATTATTAGCTCAGTGTGTAATACTGTATCCCACAATGCAATGCACTCAGTTTGACGTCCTATTATGTAATGGATGAATGGACCAGAAGTAACATCAGCTGCAATCTCCTTTTTTACTCATTATTTGATTGCAATGACATGGGTTGACACTTGACCTTTACACAAATGAATTAAAAATCCCCTAAAAAATGTTAGATTATGCAAAATAGACCACAAGTAAACAAGTTCATCTACTATTTCTAATTTAATAAAAAGTATTTCGGGTAACACTTTATTATGGGGAACACATATTCACTATTAATTATGACTTTTGCCTCAATAAACTCAGAATTTACTGATTATAAGGTAGTTGTTAAGTTTAGGTATTGGATAGGATTAAGGGATGTAGAATAGAATAAGGTCATGCTGAATAAGGCATTGCTTTATTAGTAATAATAAACAGCCAATACACTAGTAATATGCATGCTAATAAACAACGTAATCGTGAGAACTGAACCCTAAAATAAAGTAGTACTGTGAGTTTATTTGAAAAGCTAACATTTGATTAGTAAAATTGTGTAGAATATTTAATATATTTTTAAGAATATTAATGATATGTTAAATATTTTGTATGTATACGTGTGTATTATCTTTGTGTGGTGCAGAGCTGTTGGGACATTTTGGCTGTTTTTGCTCAGAGAAACTGGGACCAACCAGCGCCTGTAACCAAATGACGACAAAAAAAAACAAAAACAAAAACATCCTGCCATATCTGAGGCACATCTAAATGACCAGGGGCATTTTCTGCAGACTCAGCCGAACATTTTCTGAAGCCTTTAGCCATTCTCTGATTATTCTCCTTGGATTAATGTATTTAATACACATACACTTAGCCACGTGCAGCTCATAAGTCAGAAGGGCTGAGAGACGTGGGCTGTTAGCACTCTCCTCCCACACGCCTGTCACTGTATCCTGTTTCTCACTGCTGAGCACATAGTAGACGCACAATCATCTCCACACACCCCTCTCCACACGGTCACTGAGCTCAGGCTTTAAATAGCTGTAAATTAAGAGCGAGTCTGAAAATTGTGTGCAAAACACTCAATACATCTGATAGAAAAATGCAAATTAATAATTCCAATAATAAAGGGACGTACTGTAGATCTTCTGCAGGGATGAACTCTGCCTGACTACAGGAGGTGGATCTAATCAGCTGTGGACTCTCTCACACACACACACTCACACGCTCGTTCTCCCTCTCCCCATCTCTCCAGAGTCTCTTCTCCAGCTCCCACATGGTTTTTGATATCTCCCTCATCCACCCAGAGCCATAGATCCAGGTTGCCAGGCAACCCCTAAAATCCCTAAAGACAGACGCGCTCAAGCCTGCGCTTGGATAGATCAGTGCTCATGCTACATGACACATATATACCGAGACGTACAGAAAAAGAGAGCAGTTGCCATGGTGATTTCT
The DNA here is from genome assembly GCF_949357685.1 of Gobio gobio. Taxonomy (NCBI): domain Eukaryota; kingdom Metazoa; phylum Chordata; class Actinopteri; order Cypriniformes; family Gobionidae; genus Gobio; species Gobio gobio. Next base: position 13,152,961 of record NC_137106.1, read on the forward strand.
GTAGGCTGGCTGCAAAAGCTTCCCTAAATGTTTGTTTCAATAGATGACAAAAAGGACAAACAAGGTTGACAGCTTCAAGTTCATGTTCTTTTATTGAAAAAAAAAAAAAAAAAAAAATCAAAAAAGACAAGCATATACAACTTGGAATGAACATAAACAGAACTGAAGGTGGGCAGTCGAAACAAACCCCTGGCGGCCGAAGCCCTCTTTTGCACTCTCCAGAGTAATCGACATGCTCACAGTCAGAGCCCAGAGAAAAAAAAAAAAAAAAAAAACATTTATGGTACGGTCACCATTGCCCTTACCCGAAAAACGCTTCCACGTAAGGTGAAAGGTCACGCCCTGAAACTCCAAAGCCACTCCCTCCCACTGAACGCCCCTACTAATCGGGCACAACGCACAAAGAAACAAAAAACTCCAAATATCTTGACATGCCAAACATAGTTTTAAAATCTCTTAACTGCTCATTTTTCTTAAAAATATCTCTTTATTTAGTTATTGAAGCAAACTGCAAAGGTCCCATTCATTCGTCCTCTATGCAGATTCTGAAAAGCCGCCCGCCACCCGAGCCCACCTCCCCCGAACAATATTAAACCCTCTTTTAAATCCACCCCCTGAACACTCCGACAGACATCGCTGAGGTTTCCGCCCCAATAGCGGCTCCGGACTCAAGCTGCATGCATGTAGAACAGAAACAGGAAGTAGAAGACGATTGGCCAGCCCAAACATCGCCACTAGCAAATGGAACCAGTTAAGCAGTTCACCAGATGCTTTTACTTTAGTTTCTGAAGGTTTGATATCAGGATTAATTGATTGATCTTTTTGTAGATGTCTAAGCAGTTCTTTGGGAACAGGACCACTAACCAATACATGCAGGTCATTTATGTTTGTTTAGGTTTTGTTTTTTTGGGGGGGGGGGGTTTATTTCATATATTTTTTCTATATATGGACATTTTCCTTTTTTAACATTCAGTTTTTTTCTATACAGAAACAGTATGAATAAATGAATATTTTTGCGTAAGAGGTAAGTAAAACATTTGACTGATTTTTTTTGTCTTCTAAAGAGGTCAGGAGAGAACAGAAGAGCTTCACTTTGCCGTCATCATTTGTACAAATTCTGTGGACAGAGAGAGGACGACACATCAGACATGACACTCATGAGATCACCACAACTACTAGGTTCCAGACTGCCCCTTTAAATTCTTAACATACACGCAAATAACCTTGCGTCATCCAAATCCAAACTACATTATTGTAATTGAATTGGCGATTTATAAAAGTAATATTTAATCTGCATAAAACGGCGACCCTTTCCTGGTAATCTGGAAAGCACACAGCTGCGACGTACCTTCGTAATTGACCTGACCGTCACCGTCAATGTCAGCTTCTCTGATCATTTCGTCCACCTCTTCATCCGTTAGCTTCTCGCCCAGGTTTGTCATGACGTGGCGAAGTTCTGCTGCGCTGATGTAGCCGTTACCGTCCTGACACAGATAGACAAGAACAATAAATCAGCCGTGTCATGCTGTTAAAATATTAAAGCACTAAATCTAAAGTGGGCGATTTTGAAATCAGTAATGACATGTTGTGGAGGCGCAATGCCGAAGAAAAAGGGGCAACACGGGTAACATTCAACAAATGGAAGCAAAAGAGGCTAATGATAATTTTTCTTAAACGTTTGACAATCAAATGTCTCTGCAAACCTATAAGGAAATATGTCTGACTGTAGAAAGATTGCACCATGAATCGCTTGAAACCAGCTTTATGTGGAACAAGGGCTTGTCATTTAGTTTTCCAAGTTTGGTTTATTTTTTCCTGCCTTCTCACTCTTTCCATGGAAGCAAGAACATCATCTTTCCCTGTTTTCAGCACTGACCTTGTCAAACACTCGGAAAGCCTCGCGGATCTCCTCCTCGCTGTCGGTGTCTTTCATTTTCCGGGCCATCATTGTCAGAAACTCTGGAAAGTCGATGGTTCCATTACCTAAAAGAAACAGAGAAAACCATCAGATCTGGTCCGAGATGTTTGAAAACTCGGATAATGTATCCAGGAAACAGAACGCAGGAGGAAAGCGGGGCAGTCAACAAGGCATAATGAGGAGTAATGAGGTCTAATAGCACATTTAGTGAGTTTGGATCTAGCTGAACCACAGCAAACACTCTCTAGGATACACAAAACACCATGTGGGAAAAATCAGGAATGAACGTCATGTTTATATTCCTATATTGTGAGATAAAACATTAACTTAGTTCATGCTCATTCCTTCCATCTTTCCTTCTATTAACATTGCTGTCATCTTGTGCTCATTTAAAAGGTGCTGTATGTCATTTTTTTGACTGTACTAAAGCATAAAAATACCATGTTTGCAGAGATTTAGGAAACATTTTAAGTTCAAATGAGTGTAGGATCGTCTGTTTTTGTCTGTGTGATCCCGCCCACTGTCAATTTACCCAATAGTATTTTGACACCCCAGGTTGTCAGTTGGCGAAAAACTCCGCGTATTGCAGCCATGGAAGCCAACGAACTGGGTCAGAGATCGCAGTTTGTACCAGACCTAAAAAGCATCAGCAATAAGACATTGCAAACGTATACATTATCTGATCAACTTACAGTGCAGGGCTTGTCGCCAACTTAACTGCGCTCGTTCCTGTTGCACGTCCTCAATTTGGCAACCCGCATGAGGGGGAAACAACCCTCTCTAGTATTTTGAATTTGGACTGCAGTACCCATCTCAACCACTAGTAGGGTTGGGTATCGGGTTTTTTTTTTTTTTTTCGATACCGGTGCGAAACCGATACTTTTAAAACGTTACTGGTGCCTTAACGGTGCCTGAACCGATACTTAATTTTTTTTTTTTTAAGCCACAAAACGAGGTGGATGAGATTGAAGAATGGCTTTTTATTGTTGTTTTTTTTATTAATTAAATGTAAAATGTTATTACAAGTTTAAAGTATAATTAAATATATAAATATAAATAAATACAAAACACAATTTACTTAACAAATTCACAGTAAAACTAAAGCCACCTAACCCAACTACAACTAATTTAACTCTAAATAACAGTTACAGTAATAACAGCAGTAGTTTGTATTCTTGGTATGCTACAAACCAGCTTCAAGCTTCAGCTTTATTTTGCAGAAATATGACCATATTCTCTGGCTAAATATTTTAGAACGCATTGCCTTATTGTTTCCATGGCAATGCGTCGTGCCTTTCACATGACACACCTCAATAGCGCTGTATGACAGCTCAGCTGTATCGGGTTTATTTCACTTTTTCTTTTTTATTCAAACTTGCAAACTATCTCATGAACTATCTGATATTCTGATTTTCAAATATGTGTAAGTGAATGTGTGTTAGTTGATCTATACTGCGCGATGGGCGGCGCCATGTTATTTTGCGCCTCAGAGAATCGGATCTGTCGGATTTACATCACGTAAATGTATTCACGTCTCACGAAACACATGAAAGTAAGTGACCGCTGAACTGGGAGAAGAATGGAGTAAACTATATAGTTACTATATAATGTGTATCTGATATGAATAAAACACGTAGTCAAGTTATAACTGTCTGAAAGGATTGTTTTTGCCGCTTCCATAGACAATGAGCATTTAAATGTCTGAAACCTAAAATAAACATTATGTGGTTTAAAACACTGAATAGTTGTGATATGTGACGAGCGCTGAGCGTGTCTGTCTCTGGCTCGGCGCCAGCCAAAGTGCGAAAGCACATTTGAATTTAAGTGGCACCGAAATCTGTGTTCTGATTTGGTCCGGTACATACCGGTTGGCACCGGGTTTCGGTACCCAACCCTAACCACTAGCTATCAATATTACATACTGCACCTTTAAAGTTAATGTTTAAGACAACCACTAGCTATCAATATTACATACTGCACCTTTAAAGTTAATGTTTAAGACAACCACTAGCTATCAATATTACATACTGCACCTTTAAAGTTAATGTTTAAGACACTATTAAGTTAAATGAAATCTTTAGCCATCTCAAAATTAATATCCATTTTAATGTTGTACATTATAATGTGATGCTTAATTTCACTTGTAGTATTTAATGTTTAGACTTTCATGTGTAATTTATTTTAACAATGCAGAATTTTAGCTGGATTTTAATATTGGTGCATTGCTAATTTGAATTTAAACAAGACAGGAAAAATAACAGTTCAAGGGTTTTCAGGCTGAAATGTGTGTTTTGCTTCCCTTGAGGTTTAAACAAGCTAAGGTGGGACATTTCCATTACACAGAACAAATATGACATCCTCCTGTGTGCATGCGTGTGTGAAAATTATCACTACAGCCATTCCCACAGGGCTCACACTGCGTGTGTAATCTGACAATGTGGGTGTAGACATGTGCTTGCGTATGTGTGTGTGTTTTTCTTCACATTGCATGTTCTCCTTACTGGAGCTCTTGACAAACATTTTCTCGATTCCATCGCCGCCACTGCCAAAGTGGATTATGTAAAGGATTCCATGAGGTCTTTATTACCTGCTGTTATTCAACGGGCTTTACTGCTGTCTGACCTACAAAAAAACGACTCCATACTGAACAATCCCATCTGCAAATAATCAGTATATCAGAAATCCAACAACGTGCTGCGCTCTGCAGGATCTAACAAAATGTTTGCACGATACTAGCATTAAAAGACACCCTAGCATACTGGAACACTAATTACATCATCTCTGTAACAAGAAAGGCATCCAAGGAATATTGCATTTGGTGCTATTTGAAAGCTTGCATGCACACAAGCTAATTGTAAAACAAGACAAAGCGAGACAGGTTAAAGGTCAACCTTATGAGGCAGGAAACATTTGGTGAGGTGAGGTTCTCTGTACAGAGATGTTAGGATGAGTGAGTTTAACAAGTGTGTCAATAATAAAGTGAAAATATGATAAGGGTTTCATTTTTAAAATAAAATAAAAAGTGAATGTAGTCATAAAAATAAAAAAACATTCAGAATCAGATCTGTGCATTAGAACTACGGTAGTTAAAGAGATAGTTCCCCCCAAAATAAATTCTGTCATTAATTACTCACCCTCATGTTGTTCCAAACCCGTAAGACTTTTGTTTATCTTCTGAACACAAATGAAGATCTTTCTGATGAAATCTGAGATCTTTCTATCCCTCCATCGACAGCTACGCAACTGAAACTTTGACGCTTCAAAAAGTTCATAAAGAGATCGTAAAACTAATCCATATGAATTGATCGGCTTAGTTCACTTTTTTTGAAGAGACTCGATCACTTTATATATGATGAACAGATTGAATTTAGGCTTTTATTCACATATAAACATTCATCAACGCACACATCAATTATGATAAGTGAAAGCTCAAGTGTGTTTGCTTGACGTGCGAGAACCAGTGAGGTTCATTCTCGTGTAACTCAGCAAGAACGTTTGAGCTTCCATAAGAGGTTTGTTCTCGCACATCAAGCAGGTTCGGTTGAGTTTGTTTATGTTGGCTGATCAATGTTTAAATGTGAATAAAAGCCTAAGGGACAGAAAGCTCTAAGATTTCATTAAAAAGATTTTTGTTCCGAAGAAGATGAACGAAATTCTTATGGGTTTGAAACAACATGAGGGTGAGTAAATGACAGAATTTTCATTTTTGGATGAACTAAGTAACCCTTTAAAATAAAGACAAATAAATCATTTGTATTTTTTTTTAATACATCTGGACGTTTACTTGAAAACTTGATATTGCTGTTAGACAGCTAATATATAAATTTACATAAAAATAAAAGTCAATAACATGCAAGTTGTGTGATAAAAAAACACCCTAACCTAAGTATAGCATTGGTTGCATGCACACAAGCTAATTGTAAAACAAATCAGATAAAACTGATAGCATTACGTTTTGTCGCAACTGGATCCATCAATGATTTCTTGAAGAAGAGATTAATTGAGAAATCAACTTTCCTTTGATATATAAAAGTTCATTGTGATATAAGAATATCCTGTAAGTTTCGGAGCTGAAAACGTCCTTGTTAATCAAAGAAAAGCTTTTATTGACACCAGGACCAGAAAACGTGAGATCTCAGAATATGTCGACCATTGACATCACAGAATGCAAAAGCGCCACCTCAAGCACACCCACCGACTCGTGGAGCTAAACGGGTCACTAATGATGTGATAGTATTGCATTGTTACAGATCGTATTGATTATGTGTACGTGTCTAACTGAACATACCTTATCACATTTACATTTACATTTATGCATTTGGCAGACGCTTTTATCCAAAGCGACTTACATTGCATTCAAGGTATACATTTTACATTTTGTCATTTCTTGCTTTCCCTGGGAATCGAACCCATGACCTTGGCGTTGCTAGCGCCATGCTCTACTGTTTGAGCTATAGGAAAGCTATATCACACCGTCACAGGCTGGAGAATCCTTTATTTGAGGTGTTATTGGTTCATTCGTGATCAGACTCGGACTTGTAACATTACGGGCCAGGGCTCACAAAGCCCATCGTCCCCGGGCCTATGTGTTTTTCAGACGGGCTACCAAAACACAGCCTGTTGGCAGGCCGGTGATATCTTAAATAGTGAAATAACATTCCTTTCTTACGCACGCGCACGCGGTGTGTGTTTGTGTGCGGTTCGTGGTTATATTCACTGATCGGGCTGGCCAAGTAATACAAAAAAAACATCCCAATCAATCATGTGTGGATGAGCGATATATCACTGTGTTTGTTTGATAAAGATATTTTGCGAGTCCTGTGAGCGTTTCCCAGACGCTTTCAAAACAATTCCCACATGTACTGAGAGAAGCTGAAGCTCATTAAATATGCAAATCTTATCCAATCCTAGCCATGGGCGTTTACCAAGTCTTCAGTGCGGCACGCCCATCAAAACCGACCGTTTTTCTGAGAGCCCCAAAACCAAGGCAGAAAATAGCCTATTACTTATTCATTATGATGTTTTTGAATGTAAAAACCACGCAAGTCGTAAGTTGACCTCAGACAACAGTATAAAAATTTGATGGCCTCTTTAAGTCTGAACTGAATCAAACTCACCGTCAGCGTCCACCTCGTTGATCATGTCCTGCAGTTCGGCCTCCGTGGGGTTCTGACCGAGTGAACGCATCACTGTGCCCAGCTCTTTGGTTGTGATGGTACCATCACCATCCTTATCAAACAAGGAGAAAGCCTCCTTAAACTCTGTAAGGAAATGGACAAAAACAACATTAAAACCTCACATGTCTACGTTTGAAACTTTATTTTCCAAAGATCAATTTTCCTTAAGTGTCTGACTGAATGAAGAAGTGCAGGTGTGCTGACAGTAAGAAGCTAATACATGACTTTCATCCACTGCATTGTATACAACACAAGCATACAGATTGGCTTACCAGCAATTTGCTCCTCGGTGAGTTGGTCAGCCTTGAAATAGAGAAGAAAAAAAAAGTGATGAGATAACGAGTGTAAAACATGTATAACTCAGTTTTATTTTTATTGTACACTTTACTGTGGAACTGAGCAAACCCTAATGGCACAGATGTCAGGAAAAACAAGCCTCAAAAGCAAGATCAAAGCACTGCATAACCAAAATTAAGAACAGAAGAGCTCAACCATAAAAATAATGCAGCATCCTAAATGCTCTTCATAAAGCCTTCATCTGCCGTCACTTTCTGAAATTGACACCTAAAGCTTCCACTTAGAAACTCAAGGTCCAAGATCAACCAATCAATTCCAGCACACAAGACAAAATACCACTTTGACCTCCAATTCAAAAACTAATGGTGAATAAATATCCCCTTAAAGGCCACAATGAAAACAGTTAACTGTATTCAGAGACACACACACACACAAAATTGTCTTAATGCTAATGCAACCTTTATGCCATCAAACTGAATATCAGTCAGGTCAGCCACCAGCCTCTTTGCCTTGGGTTCGTTTTCCCAGCCATAAGTTGCCCTGTCCATTTTTACAGGCGCTTTCCTGGGTTTGACTTCAGCGGTAGGGCTTTTCAATGAAGTCAGGCCTTCCACCGCTCCTCGAACCATCCCCAGACCTTCTGCCAGACACTCGGCCCGCTTGGCGTTTTGCGCTCCCTGGCGCTTGGCATCCCCAAGCTCACTCCTGCACTGCTGCAGACAGTTCTTCAAATCCTGCAAATCTCGCACCACGCCGTCAATGCGGCTGTTGGTGGAGTGCACCAGCATCTGCAGGAATGACTTGTAGTTTTTCTCCTGGAGCTCGATCAGCTCTTTATAAAAGAACTGCTGCTGGTCAAGGAGATCGTACACCACAGATAACGACACCGAGTTCTCCTCAGGGTGGATGATGCGGCGCTTTGGAGGCATTCTGGTCTCTTGGAGCAGACGTTGAATGTAGAATGTAGCGGTGAGTCTGGCTGAAGAACAACGGACCCCAAGAGAGATCACCTGACCCTTGAGCTCGATGTTACTGTACCAACCTCCTGGGCCGCATTGGGTATCGTACAGCAAGATATTGGGACGGTTTTTTTTTTAGAAGCTTAATGTCAGCAGCTCACTACGGTTACAAAGCCGAGGGTCTGGGATCATTTCCATTATTTGACCCGTCCCATCGGGTCACTCAAGCAAAGTGGGATGTATTCTGAGATAGACCGGCAGGTACATGGAGTGACAGCCAAATCAAAAGGAGGGTATTAAGGCCCGTCTGTCAAAATCAAGCAGCTTGTCACTTTACCTGCTCCTGTGGTCATCTCAGTTTACAGCCAGCTGTAGGTTTACATTTAAATCGCCTTGATCATCTGAGTGGCATCGCGTCTCTGCTAATTGTGCCAACACCTCTTCGTCTGCGAACACAATGCCAGGTTTTACCTTTCCTTGCGTGGATGCATTATCGCACCTGTCTCAATGTACTTGTGACCAAGTTTATTTTTCTCACCCAGTCTCTCCCTAAGGGTCCTGTTAATCGGAAGGTTAAGGATCTGGGCTGCTAGCAGGAAAACTGCAATTTCAAATTCAGGTAAGGACAAACTATGACCTGGAGAGTTACAAAAGGTCCCTTCCTGCCTTATTATGACTATGCTGTTGTGCAAGGGATCTCGGCACATGTTGTTCCAATTAGTGTGCAGTGCTTAACTCCCTTGAAATGTAACCTAAATATGAACACACATCCTTTACCCACAAATCATTGGGAAGTCGCAATGTAACGGAAGCAACAACACATTCTCTTTTATATTGCGACTTATGTCCGGGTGAAAAATTAGTGAAAAAAAGAAAAATGTAGCGCAGGGTTTAATTCATCGGTTGTTGATTGGATGGAGATCTGAATGCGAGCTTGGGGTCAATTGTAAGAAAGGGGTGTGGTTTATGAGGATGAAATGATTGAAAAAGACGGAAGTCGATATACTGAATAAAAATGATGAGGTCAACAAAAAATTGCTTATGAATAAGCTAACAATAATATAACATGCATTTAGAAAATAAATAGGGTGAATTCACATTTCATGATGGCCTTAGGAACAAACTTTGTTGTCAAAAGTTGTGATATGATGTGCAAGAGTGATGACTCCTCTCTATCCTTGTTGAGCCAACAGTATCCCTGCAGAGCTCTGCAAAAAAAACCTCTGATAGCTCACCGCCCAAAACAAATTACTCTTATGAAGCAATTCTTTTAAAGTCAACATGAAACAGAAATTGTTATAGTTTTTTTATTGCCTATCGTGAGATCTATTCAAGTCGAGTGAGAGAGCAATGCAGGGTGGAACTTGATTGGAGTAGTCTTGTTTTTTAATTGCTGCGATTGTAAGTGACAGGTTGCTGGTTGGTCTGTCAAATAAAATTTTGAATAAGAATATTTGTTGAATGAAAAAAGAAAAGAAAAAAAAAAAAATCCACATTCAAATGCAAAAACGGTGCATTCGAATTTTAGGTGCGTCAGGCAGCCTTCTTAACGGCGCATGGGATGCGATGATTTTTGTTCACTGCTGCGTTCATTCAAAACATTGCAACCGTAAGCCGTTCACAAAGAGCGTATTTTCTACGCTGCTTTGTTTTCTATGTAAACATGCGCTGGACTGACATCTTTGACCGTTGCACTCGCGTCTCGCACAAGAGGCCTGCATGTTTAGAAAGACGTGTAAAGTTAAAAGAAGTTCAACTTTCAAAAAAGCGTCAAGACTTTGTGTGTTTTTAAACGCAAAAAGTACTCTGGGATCAGCACTTTGGCTCTTTCTGTTAAACTATGCATACGTTCATGTAGTTTTGTTCATAATTGTTTATCCAATTTACGAAATTATATTTTATTCATAAATGTTAGTTTAAATGTTATGCAGACAGTGCATGGCATGTTTTTTTCTACTGTTTTATTTTCATCTTTGAATAAACTATTTAAATGTGGTGTATTAATATGTTGCTCATTGTGCCCTCAGGAGACAAACCAAAAGCCCACCCCAATATTCTCTAAAAAAAAAAAAAGTTGGAATTGTCAACTTTGATTAAATTTTGACTTTCATGAATATTTAAAGATACTTATTGGTTTAAATCACTCTGAAACACACCTCTGTATAATTTATAATATTATTAGAGAGGCAATTGACATTATATTTGAAATATATACCCAAGTGAATCAGAATCAAATTTAAATCAAAACTAATAAGGAAATCTGTAGCAATATCCACACGACTGTTCATCTAATAATCATTTTAACTACTTGAAGCTTTCAGCCATCGATAAGAGTGTGGTACTCTTATCCAGATTTCCCCCCAAAATCAACACAGAAAATGCGCGTTCACAGATTCCCCATTGGCCCTGCCCATAAAGGATAATTTCTTCTCTCGAACTGATGGGGGGAGAACAAGATCCTGCACCTCCACTGGAAACCTTCCAGGCTATTCGCCATCCAGCAAGGCTTCAAACATCGCACAACACTGCCAGGAATTTGGCCTGGATCTGAAACGCTTCGCAACGTTGCCTGGAATCTGGCCTTGATTTAGGAGCCGCCAAGCAGCAGGAGCAGCTGAGAAAAGGCTAGCCTGGCGCTCAGGACACCCAGTGTATGATAATGAGTGTGGTATTGCCACTTTCACACCATGTAAATGGGAGTCCCCAAGGCCCTGAACCATCACCGAGTCTTTCTGCACAAAACAAACACCAATAGACACACACACACACACACACACACACACGTTAGCACCCAAGACAGGAAGATGGCTTAATATAAACTCATGACCACAACTGTGAAGGCGGCTTCCTTGAGAGCCAAACCAACTGTGTGCCGTGAAGACAGGAAGCCCTGAAATAGCCATACTATTAAGGCTAATCTGGCCATTTTAGTTCCCAGGTTTACCAATAAATTCTTTAGGATAACTTTACATGTGTTTTACTCCAGTACTGAACAGCTGCTCAGCTCTTATATACACAATAAAAGACGGTGTAGTTATTGTTGTAGCATTGAAGCACTTCACCATGACTGTGGTTTAACTCTGAAATGACAGTTTTGCTGAAGTGCTTCAATGCTACAACAATAACTACACCGTCTTTTACTGTTTCTAGACCGTTTTACAGGATGGGTGAAAAAAAAAAAGCCTGATTATTTTCCCCACAAGTGCCCAATGAATCCCATGGCACAGTTGCCAGAACAGAACGAAATTAGAGCTGCAACATGGCAAGAAAGACCCTAAAGACGCAACCAGGGAGGAACAGACATCACACACAGAAACTAACCATCATCGATAGCACTCAGTAAAAAATACTTAATACTGAGCCTTCTGTGGAGAAGCTGAAGCAGAAACGTTTGTGTGGACTCATTGAGTCGGTATTGACTTTTGTTGAACTCACTCAGTGCATTCTTTCCATGCTTCACGAACAATGTTTGCTTTCTTGAGCTAAAATGCACCATTTAAACAAAGGTTTGTTTATGTTCTCATTTGGTATCCAGCTGTATGATTTATGCTCTCCGTTGCGAGCTCTTATGAGAGAGAGGGAAAAAATCTAATCCAGAGCACAGATAACAAACAAACAAGTCAATACAACACTAAACTAATTAAATTAAATATGTTTGTGCCAATTTCTGCCAACCTAAACAATTGAACAAAGCCAATGTGTAATTCTAACCCTGCTTATTTGGACAGATCTGAAAGTTATGCAAACTTTTAATTTTAGAAAGCTCGGTAAAAGAGCACTTGAGATTAATAACATGGTCATACATGCATGTCATAATGCTTTATCTTCAAAAATGAAACAATGACCATCTAGAGCCAACACAACTCACATGACAACTGCTTAATAGATCTCATACATTTCATTACAATGGACATTTAAAGAAATATCTCAACCTAATATTGAACTTTTGTCATCATTTATGACGACTTTTTCTTCTTCTTCTTTGGAACACAAAAGGAGATGTTCACAGCCCCAGTCACCGTTCACTTTCACAGCATCTTTTTTTCAAGCAATGAAAGTGAACGGTGACTGGAGCTAACATTACCGTTTGTGTTACAGGTAAGAAATAAAGTCCTACGGGTTTTCATTTCGGGTGAGTAAATGATCAATTAAATATACATTTTGTTTAAGTGAATGAACCCTTTGAGGTCTTTTCATGCTCTCAATTCAGACTGGCCGGATATGTGCAGGCGCTGTCAATTATGTCGATAGCAAAAATAATTTGCTAAAGCAAATATTGTCTTATACACGTTAGTTATGAAGATAAGCGCAAGTTGTTCTTATTCAACAGGAGCACTGATCATCCGTCTTCTGCTGACCAGCACATCACACCATAATAAACGCATATGTCACATTTCCTGCCGCACTATGACATCAATAACACTGCAACACGTTCAAAATAATACACAGACGTAACCATCGCTTGCGAAGTTCATTGAAATTCAGAACAGATTCTATCTAATGCATATGAAATTAAATTTGCTGTTGCACGAGCGCAAAACGCATCAGTGGCATGCAGTTGGTTAACGTTAGCCGCGTCTGTATATTAATCGCATTGCGTTAAATACATGAAAGATTAATTCATAAACGAGTAGTGTATGACAAAAGCCTATACGTACCATATCTGAGGTTGGAGAGTGGACTGGGTTTGTTAATCTACGCTAGACTGCAGCGATGCTCCGCTCTCAGTGAAAGCTCCACCGTGCGACTGTCGCTCGCAGAGTATTGAAGGTGATCCGGTACTATATACAATGGTGTATTCCTCCGCCGTACGACCCCTATCACTCACTTCCGCATAGTGCAGTGACAAGCCCCGCCCATCTAATTATCATAACCACCTCAGTCCCGAGAAGGGAAAGTGTGTAGTTGTAAGAAAAAAGTCAGCAATAATTATATTTGGAGAAATGTATAGGCCTTATACATACTTAAGTACATGAAATCTGACATTTTCTGGCAGTTCTATATGAAAATGTTTTCAGCGCTAGCTGTTGCAAGAAAACAAACAGCATATTTACATTCAACTGCATGTTGGACTAAATGTTTTTTTATGGAAGCCAACAGGTTTATCAGATTACTATTACTAATGTAAGTTTAATACCCTAATTAGTATTTTCTTATAAAATAATATCAATATATGCACACAATACAGACCAATAATGTGAAGCCTATTTGACATGTAATAATTGTTTGGAGCACTTTACACATTGTTAGTCCAATTGTACTAATTATATTAACGTAGGCAAGTAATATGAACACTATGGGAAAGAAATATGCATCTCACTCACAAAGGTTCACATGTCCAGTGTACACTTCATTGTTGTAAGAACAACGCAAAGATGTTTTACTGATAAAACCATGGGATTATTTTAAAACAGCATATGCATTCTCACATGCTGATTATTCTGGTTTTATTTCTAAGCAGACCCAAATCTTTCCACAAATGACGGGTCCATTTTTTTCTGTAAGTCGTGTAGAAACACAGAATTTGGCCTGACTAAAATCTAATGTTAATTCATCCAGTATAGATACATTTGTAATGAGAAGGAAAACACCTGGAGGAAATGAAAATGCAGGGGCTTAATGGACTATTAGCACTATAAATGTGACAAGCAAAAAATAAGTGTAATGAATATAGGACAAGATCATGGCAGAAAATGTACAGCAAGAAGAGTAAACATATTCAACATTTGCAATATATATAAATATGAATTTCAAGAATGAGTTTTTTGTGAATTAGGACTTTTTTTATTGTCACAGAGAAAAATCGTCTTACATAGGCTAAAGCATTCCACTGTTCTCTAAATTAATATATTAATTCATTTAAATAATTCCCAGTGAACAGTTAAATTTGAAATGAAATGTTCATTGATGAGTAATAAATAAAACGTGAAAATTATTATAGGTTATATTAATATGATATTATAAATAATTCTGTTTCAAGTTTATTTCTGTTCTTCACACCGAGTTAAATTAGTGTGTTTTTGAATACATTTAGGAATATAGGATATTATTTAAAAAGTCACATATATATTAGAAATAACAGATTCTATATATAAAAATATGGAAAAATCGACAACTAGAATGTTTTTATTATTATTATGGCCACCTTACTATAATTGGCCTAAGAACACTTTACATCTTGAGGGACTACTTCTCTAAAAGGCACTAGTTTCTTTCGTCGGAATATTACTTATTGCATCAAGTCCACTGTCTTTGTTGACGCTAGAGAGATTTCGACTCAGCATGTCACAGCTTTTATGATTGGCCAGCTGAGACCTGCAATCCGCTCGTGACTGTAACAGCGTCTCTGATTGGTTACGTTAGACCCGCAATGCGTCAAGCCATTGCGCGCTCAGTGTGTCCCGGATCACGCAGCACTGGAGCCGGCGGGCCAACAAGCCCTTCGGTTAGTCAAGACAGGGCTGATTACATTTCTCTCCCGGGATCAGATCTTATATTACAGACTCACCGCAAGCCTTCTTTACATAAAGAAAGTTGAGGTGTAAACGAGTTTTCCTTGAAAGCTGCAGTAAGCACAGAGTTCTGTCCTCTTTGTACATAAATCGGGACAGTCGTAGATTTAAAAAATAAATAACACTTCAAACGGGATGAAATTAAGTTTGCGACAAAGGCAATACATCCATGTATCGACCTGTTATGATAAGAATTAAAGAATTACATTTATAATTACACGTATTGCTGAATGTATGCATAAAACTATTACTATAATAAAATAACTTATGTTCATATTCTACTTTATAAGTACTTAATTATTATATTATGGCGAATTCGCCATGGAAAACATTTGACCCCCAGCCCCAAATTCAGCATCAGAAATCTTAACGATAAACAATTTCCAGCGATGTTTTATATGATCAACTCACTGATACATTGAACCAACCCTATTCGTAATATAAATTATTATTGCGATTATTGGATTTTACGGGTTTTTACTGACGGGGCGAGCAGAAAGGCTACAAATGAATCGAACTGGACAGTAATATGACAATTAAAATATGACTTAAATTGTGACATTTTTATCAACACGTGTGAAAGAAATAGAGTTTAACAAATAGCATTTTATTAAAACATGCAGAGACTTTTTCAGATAAGAGATTAACTTTAGTATTGTTAGCACTGTAAATTATTTTTAGGCTCTGAATTTTATGTCATGACAAAATAATTGCTGGATCATTTTTTTGGAACTGATACTTTAAGACGAATTGTTCGAAAGAACCGATTCGCATAAATGAATCGGACTTCGCATGCTTTCCTGCTAGGTCGCAGACCGATGACGCAATCGGCGCGCGTCTGTTTTGATCTGAATGAAGCAACATGTCTCTGTTTCCGTCCTTCGCTGGACTGTCAAGCAATTACAGCTCTGCCGAGGATAAAGGTAAGCTCTCTCTGACCTTCATACAAGATCAGGTCAGTAGCACTTGATGTCACATTACTGAAAGAGAACCTGTAAACGAAGCCTAACATTTGTGCGGATTATTCTACAACTGCTGCTTGATTTACTATAACAGTATGCGACAGCATTACCGTTGTTCAACAGTAGTAATATGTAGTAGCCTTTATATTAGATTTTAATTATAGTATCGTCTGTAGTATTATACTATTAGATCAGTGATTTGTGGTGAATCTGTTGGATGATACTTCATTGAACTGAATCATGTATCTCTACACCTCAATCCTCATAAAATATAAAAACAGTGTCACATAGATTATTATAAAATGTAAATCATTTCAAGCATAAAAACATGTATCATTGTCTCCTGTTTGATTTTAGCAGTTAATATGTAAACTAGGTTTTGTACTTTTTCTGAAAAAAACAACTTTGCCTGTGCAAAAGGGACTGTGTACATTGACCCACATCAAAGTGCCCTCAAAATGTCTCTGTGATATTTGTGTGCCCAGATATGGCCAGGCAGCCAGGGTACAGACAATATACCAATGTAAGTGTATGGGATATTTTACGTTTTATCGTTTACCTGGTAAAAACACAACTGTTATCAAGAAGTCGCATGTGTCATTCATATCCATACACAAAGTTTAATGCATAGGGTTTGTTCAAAGTGACAAGCACTGTTGGTAGCACATATTCTGCACAAACAAATGATCTTGTATGCTCTGGACTTTTATGGATTTTGGCTATAGTTCAACATGATCAGTCAGCCATTTCGTATGAGTGGTTCCTTTGAGCAGTTAGCTAGATGAAGATGTACGTCCCAACTAATCAATATCAAATCATTGGGAAAGGACCATTCTCACATTGAGTACAGTTAGAAAAGAGCAAACTGCTCTTGCATGCTGATCACCTCTGCTGCCGTGGAGGATTTGTGCAGAATATCGGCCAGGTCAGCAATGCATCTGGCTCCTTCCCAGGCTGTCCACAGAGTAACAGATAGCATCACGGTTCTGTCCTTCTCGCTGCTTAAGGGAATCAACCCTCTTTAACTGACAGGGGTTTTTTTTGCGTGCGAATCACATCAGATGCGCTCCTCTGAGGTTTCGCTTCATTTGGACAGGCTGCCTGTCATGACTGACTGATTTATTCGGTTCTTAAGAGGCCAGCAGAGCTAATTTGGTTTGACTGAATGTTTCTTCTCTCAGCTCCAGCGGATCTGGAATGGCTGAGTAATCAGAGCTTCAACACAGAAGATGCTTTGAAGACTCACCAGCGTGCCACAGACAGAGTGCAAGCAGAGGAACCAGCGGGCACAAGGTCATCTTATCCTTTAAAGCGCAGAATTCATTAAATTCACATTTATCACCTGTGTGGAACTGAATGTGTGAAGAAATTGCATAATAGATTACAAAAGTGGATATGTCAGTTATTATTTAATTTAAAAGTAAATCAAATATGCATTAAAAGAAATACAATTTTAATTTAACTTCAACTGAAGCTGAACTAAATATTTCAGTGAGTGCATTTACATGCACGTTCTTAAGCCAATTATGCTTAATAAGCCGACAACGAACATGGTCATGTAAACGCGGTAATCCGTTTTCTTTTATCGGAGTACGGTCATAAACGGCTTAAGCATAAACCGGTCGGGACAGGTAGTTTTTTGCCTCTTATCCCGATTTTGCGTGGCATGTAAAAGCATTGCCTTGCTTTCTGTCGGCTTATTGAAGTGCGCATGTGTGATAGGTGACAGAAACGCATACTTCCAGCAGATTTAAACACATCTAGACAAAGTGTTTTGCATGAAAGAAAGAAGGAAATATATCACAAAAGCAGACTCTTTTAAGACCCAGAAAATTGTGTGTTCTCATCTCTTGTGCATTAGAAGTGTTTCAGTCAAAACACTGCATGAGAGAGTATTATATGAGCCGTAAGTTTATTGCTGACACGTTGTAAGCTTTATTTAACATCACAACTGACATAACATATGGAATACTCTGAGGTCAGATGCGGAAATTATTATTTTTGACGTCACTACAAGGAAATAACCCGATTTATTAATTTTTTTATTTTATGGTTTGCATGTAAACGGGGAAAACTGGTTATTTCAATAAGCTGATATTTGTGAGTTATCAGCATTGGTGTGCATGTAAACCGTGCTCATTGTCCTTCCCACATTAAAATGTATCAAGTCAAATGAAAATGTCATGCACAATTATATTAATGTGTACATAATGGCTATTTAAGCTTCATAACAAAGTATGCATGTACATTAATATAGTACTATATGACTGTTGTAGACCAGGCTTGAAATGCAGCACATAGTTTTATAATTATGTACACACACACACACACACACACACACACACACACACACACACACACACACACACACACACACACACACACACACACACACACACACACACACACAATTAAACACATTTTAGTATTAACTTTCTTGTTGAAAAAAGTGTCTGTTTATCAGAGAAGATAACTTCCTTTTCTGTGTCTATTCAGTGAGCAGAAGCACAAAGAGAGAGAAGATAGCCATGGCAGATCGAAGAAGAAAAATAAAAAAAAGAAGAAAAAACACAAGAAGAGGAGCAGAGATAACTCGGAGAGCAGTGGTTCTGAATCAGACACCGTTTACCCCAGTGACCTGCTAAAAAAGGACGACGCTGACAGGTGTGTTCATAGAATAATCCTGCAGTAAGATGCAGCACATTTCACCCAAAAAAGAAAATACTCACCCTCATACTCGCCTTACTTTCCTCCGTTAAACATTAAAGTAGACGTTTAACAGAATAATAATGCAGCTCTTTTCTAGACAACAAAAGCAGGATTGGTACAAAGGTTGTTCTGTTTGCATTGTTTTAGGACTTTGCAACGTACTAAAGTCTGTCCGAGACACTTTTAACCATGAATGTGTGTGTGTGTTTTTAATGTCCTTGTCTTTCATCCTCTTGGCTGCAGGGAGGAAGCTCAGGTTCGGGTGAGCGAGACCTTTATGTGGCTGGATGACCTCCAGACCCCCACTGCCTCCCCCTTCTGTATCGACAGGAGAGCTGACCGGGCCAACTGGGAATACAAATCCCTCTATAGAGGAGACATAGCCAGGTAACTTTACTCACCATCTCTGTGTGTCTGTCTGTCTCTCACACACACATAGATGCTCTCCTCTTTCGTTCTTTCTGTTTGGCGGTTTGGCAGCAGCAGCAGGTGCCAGACTCCATAATCCAGGGGAGCACTGCGACTGTGCGTATGAGAGATCTGCACTGTGTATTGTGCTCATGTGTCTCTTTCAACTGCTTTTATAACCCCAGCTTCTGTTTGAAGAGACCCTTTGAAATCCACATGAAATCACCTGCATCTGCAACTCCAAAAGCACCTTTTGGCCTCCCTTCTTATCTTTTTTCTTTTTTTCTCTGCAATTTTTTGCAGTTAAAGGATTAGTTCACTTTAAAATGAAAATTAGCCCATGATTTACTCAGCCTCAAGTCATCCCAGGTGTATATGACACTCTTCTTGCAGATGAATACAATCAGAGTTATATTAAAAAATGTCCTCCTGTCTAATCCAAGGCAGTAGATGGCAGCCCAAAGTAATCAACACGGCTCCGGGGGTTAATAAAGGCCTTCTGAAGTGAATCGATGGGTTTGTGTAAGAAAAATATACATATTTCAAACTTTTTAAAGTAAAATATCTAGCTCCCACCGGACTGCCTTCCGTATTCATGACATTTTCTTGAATTGTCTGCTTTTTATGAGCTATTTTTTCATAGGTTTTGATAGTTCTGAGTGTAAGAAACGTGTTCTAGTTTGCAAGAAACGGCTGAAGAAAGACGCATCTTTTTCGGCAAACACTTGACCAATTACTATATCTATTAAAAAAAAACCTTGCTACATGTACTGTGCTGGACTAACTGGGGACTGGTCAAAGCACTTGCATATTGTTGCCCTATTGTTAATTTTATTGCTTCTATTGCTCTTCTCATTTGTAAGTCGCTCTGGATAAAAGTGTCTGCTAAATGATTAAATGTAAATATACTCACTGCAGCTGTAGTTAAAGTCCTGCGCCCCAGCTCTCCGTAAGTGTCATTCTAGGCCTTATTTACTCCTCTGTTCTGGCAATGCTGGCTTTAGTGCAGGGTTTATTAGCTGCTCGGAGGCAACAAATCTCACGCCTGGCAGTTCTCCAGCTTCTATCAGCTTTAATCTGGTGTCAAAGCTGCCATCTGTAACTTAAGAGACTACAATCAATACTCGCATTCTCTCTCCTGACATCCCCCCTCTCACACAGATGCCCTCATACACACTGCTCTAAAGCTGATAGGTATCATGCACGAAGAGAGTGTGTTCTACCGAGGTGCACCCCAGAACTCTTTTTCTTGAGAAGGTCAAGTGCTGCTCTGAAGAGGATACAAATCCCTCATCTTCGATCTCTTGCCTTCACATTCTCAAGTTATATTATACTCCCTCAGTCACCTGCCAACTCCTGTTTTTACTTTGTCCTTCATCTGTCTGCAGGCCCAGATGGAATCGAAAGAGTTTCTTCATATTTTCTGCACTGATTTTGGGGGGAAAGCGTAGAGGTTCTCCACCAATTTTAATTCAAACGGTCACTTTTTTTTTGCTTTTCAGGTATAGGAGGAAGGGAGCCTCATGTCTAGGTTTGGACTTTAGGATTCAGGCTGTAAACTGGGCCGACAGAGGCCCAGAGAAGAAGAGGGTGGTTAAGAATCCTGAGCGCTATTTCTGTCGTTCCACCCTTCACCGGCTCCGGTCAGATAGTCTGCCGGCTTTGCCAGTACTCTCTGAGGGCAATGCCGCCAACTCTGAGTCCTACATCAAGCTCCCAGCCTGCACTGAAGAGCAGGGCTCTTCCACCCAAGCACCCGTATCATGGGTCAATCCGCTGGGCATCTATGACCCTGGAACCTCTCTGTGGTTGGAGGGCAAGGGTCAACCGGAGGTCAAGGGAGATCAGCAGGGTGTTCAGGTTCAAGCGAGCAGCAGCACTCTTCTGAGCGCACGGGTGGAGGAGTTTAACAGGAAGCTACGGGAGAATCCTACAGACATCCAGATGTGGCTGGACTTCGTACACTTCCAGGTAGGCCTCCAGAAATAAAATGTACCAGTTAAAATGTTTCTTTTTACCTAACTTTTCTCTCTCTTTGTCTCTGATCAGGATGAGATGGCCCTCGGTTCTTTTTCTGCTGCCAGTGAAAGTGTCGGTGACAGTGACATGAGAAAGATGTCTCTTCGTGCTGTGCTGGAGAAGAAGCTGTCCATAGTGGACAAGGCGGTGGAAAGTAACCCTACCAACGTGGAACTGAAACTGGAGAAACTCCGCTTGTGCAAGGAACTATTGGAGCCTGCCGTCCTGCAGAAGGAGTGGAGGAAACTAGTGTTTGTCCATCCAAACAGTGCCCCTTTATGGAGGAAGTACCTCCTCTTCACACAGAGTCATTTCAGCACTTTCTCAGTGTCAAAGGTCAACAGCGTATTCGGAAAGTGTCTGAGCACGCTCAGTGCAGTCCAGGATGGCAGTATGGTGTCTCACCCTCCACTTCCAGGCACACAGGAAGACCTCTTGGGTACAGTGAAATTTTATACCTATCAATTGTAGATTCTTGCCAAATTTATAATTTTCCAGCACGCTCTTCTTAATGTCTCCTAGTGTCCTCAGATAATTTTTGCATTGTCATAGTTTGGATTTCATTTCTTTTGCAGTCGTGGTTTTTTTTCTTCTCTCTCCCTCCCCTCATGTTGCTGTGACAGCAGTTGTGTGGAAACTGTAAACTTGTTTTGATTACATGCAAAAATATTTGTAGAGTTAAGCAGCTCATGTACAATTTGTGCAAGTGTACGTTTGGGCTGCCTGCCCTCTGTGTGTGTGTGTGTGTGTGTGTGTGTGTGTGTGTGTGTGTGTGTGTGTGTGTGTGTGTGTGGCAGGGATCGACTTGCGGGCAAGAGTAAAAGGTGATGATGTGGTGTTTTTGAAGTGGATTGGCATGTTGTTTGTCAGCTAGTTTAGAGGGTGTATTGTGTGTGGGTCTGTTTAGAGAGAGACAGACAATGAGTCAGAACACAAACATCACTGTCCTGGGTTTCCCCGCACTGGGATTCGCCGAAATGAACAGCCGTTAAAATCGCTGTGTGTGTGTGTGTGTGTGTGTGTGTGGATAATTGATTAAATTTTGAGCCAGACCCCTTGCTGTTCTGTGCTCTCTATCACTGGCTTCTCAATTAGCCTAATTAAACAATTACCTCGATAGGTCGGGTCAATGTGCAGCGTTATCTGGATCAGCACTCCCAGGGTCCCACCACGTTTGCTGAGCTCAAATTTACACTCATACAATGCAATTAATTTTACACAGATTGGACCAGACTGATTATGGATTCTATAGTGAAAATACAAATAATGGTCTGACTTTGGCATCTCACGTCACAATGACATTGAATCCATTTGAGGTTTGAAATGAGTTGTTGAAAGGGATAGTTTATCCAGACAACTATCATATTTTGACTAACACCTATGATGTTCTAAATCCTTTCTATGTTTTGTGAAAAAAAAAAAAGCTTTGGAACAGCATGAGGGTGAATGAAAGATTATGTTTGGGGTAAATTATTCCTTGAAGGTAACAGCTCTATGACTCTGTGCTTCCCTCTTGTGCTCAGAGGTGGCAGCGCAGTATTAAGTATTTCAGTGTTTTTTTTCAGGTTAAATCTTAATTTTGATTAATATTTATTCTCACTTCAGGTATATATGTAATATCCATGATCAGAATTCAAGTGAAAAAAAGTGTTCTATCTTGTTTGGCAGATATCTTTCTACAGCAGTGCCATTTCCTGCGGCAAGCAGGTCACACAGAGAAAGCTGTGTGTCTCTTCCAAGCCCTGCTGGACTTCACTTTCTTCAAGCCAGACAGTGTGAAAGATCTGCCCACTAGACAGCAGGTACACACACAAATACAAAAGCATAAAAACCCTGTTGTAAAAGTTGTCCTTTAATGGATCTTATGTAAGCACCCTCTAAGAAATGTGTCAAGTTGACCCAAAGCCCATCTAATTGTACTGGGCGTCCTTAAAACAGAATAATCAAGTAATTATTCAGGCAACCCACCAACTGAAAATATGTAACTGCTTTTACTGTGAAGTAAAACTGTAGTTCATTTAAGTTAAACTTGGGATCTGTGGTAAAAAATATTTAACAATTTAAAAGTATATAGAACAGCGGCATTAGCATATATACTATAAAGGAAGGCATTTGTGTGTTTGTGAAACTGTGGTCGTCTTGGCCTCTTCGTTTTGGTCACAGGATTTGCTGAAGAGGCATATTCACATGCACTGTTGCTTTTTAAAGCAAACTTTTTCTTTAACAGCAGAAGTATCTGTCCCGTCAACCACCACATACACAATCTGCTGAGCAAGACCTAAAGAGTTCTAGAAAGTCAGAAGTGCTCCCTGTCCAGGACACTTTCAACATGAACTTGATATGCTCAGAAGCTGATTATTAAAAACATGATTTGCATTTTAATCTGTGATTGATTGCTCCTGTTATACCCACCCCATATTCTTACTCATGGTAAATAACTTTATCAGAAAATAACCTTTGTTACTATTCATTTCTTAGCCTTGAACTTTAGGAGATATCAATCAGTGACTTGCAAATCACTGTTGCGTTAATTATCCTGTCGACCTGTGATTGGCTGACTACTCCTGGTATCTTTCTCTGATTGGTTGAGCGAGTTCTTAGTGCTAGTTGGGTTTGGTACTGCAGTATGGGGTAGTTTTGGCACTTCACCGTTCAGCCGAGTACACACTTTACAGCACTTTTATGTGAATATGAGTAGTGCTGCTAGTGATTCTACAAATTGATCACTCTGTGAAATCCAGGAAATATCAGTCTTGTAAAATCCAAGACTGAAAAAAGTATAAACCTATTATAGCAAATTTAGACTTTTTATATATATATATGATTGGCATGAATGCATGGATATCATGAAAATCTATTGGTCTAAATGTGTGGGAACTTTGGATTGTTTGCTTTTATTGGTATTACTCTTTGCTATTTTTTTGTGTGTCCAGGTGGAATTTTTTGAGCCATTTTGGGACAGTGGAGAGCCCAGGATAGGGGAGCGGGGGGCTCGGGGATGGAATGCCTGGATGCTTCAGCAGGAGAGAGGAGGATGGGTGATTCCACCTGAGCCAGGTGTTCAAACCAATCACACACACAGATGTAGATAATTGGCAATGTACTATAGTGTAGCTACTGGTTCAAAGACATTTTAATGTTTAGTATTTCTGACTACACGGACATGGGTAATAGCGTATTCTTGTCACATGGGATAAAGATAAAAACATAAGGAGTTGTCAACACAATTTTTTTTCAGTGCTGATACTCAATTACAAGACATCAAAGACTTCTATGATCCCCCAAATCAAAGTGTTTTTTATTGATTCTGAGAGCTAACATTACAGTGAACTCTATTGCCTGCAGATGATGATGATGAAGAAGAGCAGGAGGACTCCGAGATCAAAGACAAGACCAGGCCTAAATGGAATATCTGGTTAGATGTAGAGACGTCCCGTGAGGCAAACCACTGGTTGCCATGGAGACCTGATAAAACCAAGGGCCAAACAGAAGAGGACTGCGAGGACCCAGACAGTCAGGTGCGTTGTTTGTTGACAACATGATGAGTAGGCCCAAATAAAATCTGTGATGATTTAGATTTTTTGGGGGGGGGATTCTGCAAAATTTTGTTTTAAAGGGGTGGTAAAACACATTCTTTCGAAGGCTTGGTTGTGTTTGTGGGGTGCACTGTAACATGTGTTCATGCTTCGTTTTTAAAAAATAGCATTATTTTTCATATATTTGACCTTTATTCTACACTGCTCTGTCCCTCCTTGTAAAACGGTCTGATGGTTTCCAGGTTCTATGAAGCCAGTCCCTCAAAAATACGCAATGGGCTCAGATTGGTTTGCTGGCCCAGTGTGTTGTGATTCGCTAACCGCCTAGTGCACGTTTGTCGGAAACGTCACGCCCCTTACCTTTACCAGTAGAGTGTGCTTTGGTAGTATTAGAAACAATGGCGTCAATAAAACCATACCAATCTGAGCCCGAATCAAACCCAGACAATTTTAGTGAAGATGATCGAGCGGGAGCCGCGCGCCCGTCGTGCATGATTCACACTGGCAGTGTTTGTCTTGCGCAGCTGAACCGCGGCTCATGAATTGCAAATACAGACGAATATTGTCCATTATGTCACATTTTCCAGTCTTCTCCTCCGACCCCTGTCTATCTCGTGATATATGATGGGCAGCACAAATCTGCGACCTGTTCCCCTCTGTCTCAAACACACATGCATATAACATGCTGTATGTTAAACGCACTGCAACGCACCCCCGTCGCTAGGAAGGCTGAACAAAGCAAGTACCCCAGACCTGCAATCCGGATGAAAATAACAGTGTTTCGTCGGCATTGCAGCAACACCACTCCAGCCTAACTATACCACAACAACGCAGCGAAACAAAATGGCCTCACTCCCCCTTATTTAATATTCACGGAGGAGGGGTTTATGTAAATATTGGGGCTGATGATGTCAGCAACCCTGGAGGAATGTATAGTAGTCCCTACCGGCCGTTTTCTGTAGTCCTTAGAAATTGATTTCTTTAAAAGCAAATATCTCCCTTTGCTTTAAACTTTGAACGTTGTAACTTTGCAGATGTTGTTTATGCTCAAGCAGCAACATTACACACTAGCTAAAGTTAGAATAGTGAAATTGTGGTTTACCACCCCTTTAATGCAGTCAAAATTAACCAAAATATTGGCAAGATGTTATAAATGTTCTAATTGTGCGTAAATCTCTCTCTCTTTCTCTCTCCATGCAGGTCTTGTTTGATGATATCGGCCCATCTGTGATTCGTGTGGACAGACCAGATCTCCAGCTGCAGTTGATCCTGTCATTCCTGCAGTTCCTAGGTCTGCCTGGACCTTCAGGAAGGTTCTCTACAACCTCTTCCTCAAACATTCTACTGGATGATCTCGCCTTCCTTGAAGAGGGCCCAGACCAGGAGCGACCTTTGACCTCTTATGACCTCCCAATGGCTGGGATCTGTGCAGTGGGTCACATGACATTTCTGAATGACTGCAGGAGGCAGGCAGGGCTGTGTAAGGCAGGGGAGGAGTTTCTCCAGAACGTTCTACAGCAAACTCTCCCGCTCGTTTCTGCACTGGATCAAGCTGCTATTACTCTCTGCTGGCTGCAGTACGAGAAACTTAAGGTCTGTGTGTGTGAGAGAGAAAAAAATTAATAAAACCACAATTTTGCATTCATATACATTTCTCATTATACAATCTTAGAAAGAATTGACAGTCATATTACATGCAAAATCTTAAAAAAACAAAACAATACATTGTAACATTGTCATAATTGTCTGTTTTATGATGTTATGATGTTTTAAAATGTTTTACAATTAAATTATAATATATATAAACTGTTATTATCATTATCATTTGATTAATTTGAATATAAATATAAATTAGTGCTGTCAATTGATTAAAAAAAACAAATTAATCGCACATTATTTTGTAATTAATTGCGATTACTTTAACATTAAACCTAACAAAAATATTTTTAATATATTGCAATACTTTCACATTGAATCTCCAAATTAATGTAGAAACAACATAAAGGCGGTATATTTTAAATATTTGTTTAATGGCAACTTTTTACTGAGCACTGTGAATGAGGGCCAGTATCACCAGTACCAGTACTGATACTGATGTTTCTATTAATTATAGCCATTTAACATTACAGTATAATTGAAAAAAAAAAATCAATTTTAATAGGCTTTAAAAATAGAATTATATATACTTTTAATTTAAATTAACTTAAAAAAAAATCTTCAGATAAACCCATTGTGCCAATAAATGTCATATTTAGCTGTGTCTTTAATATATCAGGGATCAACGCTGTGGTTTCTTTGTACTGGTCCAGTCAGGCCAGTTTAGATTTTTACCTGCCCTACTAAAATGCATGCAAAAAAGTTACAGGCTTATTAGGCTGCTGTCACTTTAAGACCTGACGCACATGATGCAGATCATACATGCATCCCATTTTATTACAACTCTTCATTCATTTAACAATTTTTAACTCATTTAAAGTGCCACTATTATGGATTTTTGAAAATGACCTTTCATGTAGTGTGTAACATAGCTCTGAGTGAATGAAAACATCCGGCAAAGTTTTAAATCTGAATGTGCTCCGTATATAAAGTTATTGTCTCTCAAAAGTAACTGTCGACTCTGAGTCAATTAAATGAATAGTTTTTTAAACGAATCGTAAGCCGTTTCCTTGTAACGTCAAGATGAAATATTAGCATATTGCCCATCCACTTATTGCGAGCACATTGTGTTTCATATTGTGTAGGTAACTGGCTAACCCTCTAACTCACGTCTTACTGAAATACTACTGTAAATCAGCTGTGGACCACTATTACATAAAAATGTGTCTATTAATGCAGATAGTCTGTAATTCTTACTACTTGGAGTAAAGATAAAGGATGGAGCAAGATTTGTTTTGCAAACTTTAATGTTCCGTCAGTCATTCACGTTAGTGCTAGGCATGCGCAGTTATTGATACAGTTCCCACATGTGCACCGCAATAAATTAGAAATACACATACACACACACAGGTTTGTTGATGGACGCACACATGCTGATGGTGAGGAATTGCAGTTGAAACATCTCATAATGTACCTCAAACTGAGTCACATCACTGAGAAACGTCCTGCTCAAGGTTCTTCCGATGTTTCATCATCGATTCGGACTCGCGCTTTAAAATCGACGTTATCGTTACTGTCTTTACAGTGTGTACAATCGCTGAGCTTTAAGAAACCTCGGGACGGAGCTGAAGTTCAGTTATGTAATAGGCGTTTAGCTTCCAAAATACGAGCTGTATGCGGTAGACCAATCACAACAGACTGGGCCATCTGACCAATCAGAGCAGAGTAGGCTGGTGGAAAGGAGGGATTTAGAGAGAATGATTCATCCATCGAGTCGTTTGAGAATCATTGAACATTGTGGTGATGTGCAATGCATATTATGATAGTTTTTTTTACCTTTGATGCATGTAAACCTGTTGTTGGAGACCTCCAAAACTTAATTAGGAAACTTTAAAATAGCATAATAGGGGCACTTTAAAACTGTGCTTACGAGGATACTTAACAAAACAGGAATTTTTTGTTTTTGTCTCAGTGCGGTAGTCTGAAGTGGCACTTTGTGTGTTTGCTCACAGAGAACCGCTTCACAGACAGCAAGCCAGTACAGATTTTAGCGACCTATCGTGCTTGGTTTAATATCACTTGAATGAATGATATCGTGATCATATACGGTAGCGCAGTATGACAGAAATAAACCAGATGCTGCGTTAAATATTTTACGTTTTAAACTGACATTTTTTTGACCACCCTAATATAAATATATAAATTGCCATTTTATAGCTCTGACATTTCGTGGCACTTATTGTGAAATTCACCGTAATTTGTACTTCTCTAATTCCACTGTTGCTTCAGTCTGCAACCTTATTTATTTATTTATTTTCTGTTGCAGGTGCTGAGATGTTTACGCAGTGGAAATAAAAGGCAACTGAAGTCTCAGGGGAAGCGTAGTAAACGACTAGCGAAGCGGCTGCTAAAAGAGCCCGATAACAGGGGCAGTCTGGCACTTTGGAGAGAGTATGCCCACTTGGAGTGGCTTCTCGGTAATCTGGAAGAGGCACGCAAAGTATTCGACACTTCCTTGGGCATGGGTGTGTCTAGAGGTCTTGCTGACCCTGTTCTCTGCAACCTCTGCTTTCTCTATGCCCAGTTAGAGGTAGAGCAGGCCTTAAGCAGTGGGACAGTCTCCACTTCCTCCAAAGCTGTCTACATTTTCACTAAATTAGCCGAGGGTGCTGCTTACACTCCTTTTTCTGGCCAGATCAACCCAGTGGCCATATTGAAGGCCAGAAAGGCCTATGAGCAGGCCCTGTTGAGCGTTTTACCTGAGCAGAGCCCAGGCAGCAATGCTGGATCTCCAAAGAAACCCCACAGGACATCCAGCCTGGTTGGATGCTTTGGCCTTTTTCAGTACCTGACAATGGGGATAGATGCAGCTGATGCCGTGTACAGCCATGCCATCCAAAAACTGATTCCCAGCAACTTGAATTCAGAAGTTTCAGATGGATCTCTGAGGAGATCCAAGGTCTTAGCAGACTGGGAGTCTGTTGCTGTGCAGCATGTAGCACTACTACGCCACCACACCAACACCAATGTGTGTCCTCTCTCCCGGCTAAGACAGGCACTTACAGATGCCATCTCCTTACTGCCGTCCAGCGCCCCGTTATGGCATCTCTACCTGCAAACAGAGAACCGCTATCACAGCGCAGGCCGTGCCCGAAGGTTTTTCCACAATGTGGCAAAGAAAACTGACAGTATCGTGCCGTATCTATTCGCCATCACTGCAGAACGACGACTCAAACAGCTACTGGACACTGTGCAGAGGTGAGAAAAAAACAACAACAAAAAATGTTTATGTTTCCTTTACGTCTTTTTGTTTTATTTGCTTGTTCCATTTCCATTTTTTCATGTTTTGTTTGGGTTTGGTTTGGATTTTGATTGGTGTTGTGTTGCATTGTTAGTACATGAACGCAAAAACTTCTGGCAATGCTCACTTTAACACATCATAGCTAATGTGTTGAAATGGATTTCAAAATGTGACACAAGTGTGTGGCATTCTGAGTGTTTCAGCAAGGGCCACTATAGTAGCCATTTTTATATATTCTACTACAGTCAGTGATCTCATTCAGGTCACCCTACCGCCATAGAGACAGAGCGTATTTAGGCCATGCCCACACTGGGGGCATTGCGTGAAGCGTCTACTTGTCATTTATGCCTTATAACAAAAAAAAGAACAATGTCTAAAAGCTGATATGTGACAAGGTGTACAGCAAACAAGCTAAAAAACACAAATACATTTTTATAAGCTGTCGACCCAAAAAAAATGTGCGTTTAAGGAGACAAAAGTGGATTCAGGCAATAAGACGTGAAGCTTCAGCAGGAAGAATGGGTCAATTTTGGGATCCTGACACTCAGTATTGCCTATGTGTGCAGTAAACATTTTGTCACTTGTAAGTCAAATATCCAAATGTCAGTTTTATAATCAATAATTTGTTACATTTATATTGCGCTTTTCTAGGCATTCAAAGCGCTTTACATATATAGAAGGGGGAATCTCCTCAACCACCACCAATGTGCAGCATCCACCGGGATGATGCGACGGCAGCCATATTGCGCCAGAACGCCCACCACACACCAGCTGATTGGTTGGGAGGAGATAGAGTGATGAAGCCAATCTGTATATATATGGGATAATAAGGAGGCCATGATGGAGAGGGGCCAATGGGCAAATTTGGCCAGGATGCCGGGGTTACACCCCTACTCTTTATCGAAGGACATCCTGGGATTTTTAATGACCACAGAGAGTCAGGACCTCGGTTTAACGTCTCATCCGAAGGACGGTGCTTGTTACAGTATAGTGTCCCAATCACTATACTGGGGTGTTAGGACCCACACAGACCACAGGGTGAGCACACAGACCCCCTGCTGGCCTCACTAACACCTCTACCAGCAGCTACCTGGTTTTCCCAGTTGGTCTCCCATCCAGGTACTAACCAGGCTCAGCCCTGCTTACCTTCAGTGGGAAACCAGTCTTGGGCTGCAGGGTGATATGGCTGCTGGTTGATATATTATATTTCCTGTCACTGATTGCGTTCCCCTCCAGTGGGTGTAGTTCTCAGTGTAATATAACATGTCGCGCTCTGTCTCAATTGCCTGTATCCACTTTTTTGTCCTTAAACGCTGTTTTTTTTTTTTGGTCAACAGCTTATAAAACTTCTGGGTTTTTCGTTCTGGGTTGTTTAGCTTGTTTGCTGTACACCTTGTCATACATCAGCTTTTATACATTGTTCTTTTTTTGTTATAAGTCAAAAATGACAAGGAGGCCACTTCACGCAATACAAAGTCAATGGAGACGGTTTGATTGTTTCCCCCCCCGTTGGGCGTGGTCTTCAGATTATGACGTGTGTTGCTCTGTCTCTATGGTGGAGGAGCAGTTGGTTGGGATTCTGGCAGAGCCAATTAGTTAAAGTT
Organism: Gobio gobio; assembly: GCF_949357685.1. Classification (NCBI taxonomy): domain Eukaryota; kingdom Metazoa; phylum Chordata; class Actinopteri; order Cypriniformes; family Gobionidae; genus Gobio; species Gobio gobio. Next base: position 13,183,959 of record NC_137106.1, read on the forward strand.
AGTTAGACTCGGCTTGCTTATAGCTAGCTTCCTGATTAATAACAATAATCCGTGACCAGTTGTATAAACTGCTTAGACTAGTTTTAAAAGTTAGTTACCTCATTTTTTTTTTGGTTCAAGACTGCTTCTAACTTTTTTAAGTCAGTTACGTAAAAAAGGTAGTTTGGTTTACTACCTTAGTTTGGTAAAAAAGGTAGTTTGGTCTGTTTGAATTGGAAAAGTAAAACTGATTACGTCTTGGCTAACTGCTAATTGGTCAAACTAAGACAACTTCTTAAGACACAGTCTTAACACTTCTTTATCCAAAGGTCTCATCTTCCTGGAGAAGCTCTGCCCAGCCTGCCAGTGAATGGTCTTAGCAACCGTATCCGCTGTCTGTTTGAAACTGCTACAGCAACAGAACATGGGGCCCATTGTCCTCTGCTGTGGAGAATGTATCTGAACTTCATGGTAAAGTTGCATACACACTACAATTTAGAAATGTTCAGAAATACCCAGAAATAAACAGCTGATGCCCTGTGTGTTTTCCACAGGTATGTGATGGGAATGCAGAGAGGGGCAGTGGAATCTTCTACAAGGCTCTACAGGAAGTGCCCTGGGTAAAGGTAAGATTCACCACACACACACACACACACAATGAGAGAAGTATGATCATATAATTTACTCACCCTCAAGCCATCCTAGGTATATGACTTTCTTCTTTCAGACGAATACAATCATCAGAGTTATATTAAAAATATTCTGGCTAATATCCTTCCAAACTATATTATGGAAGTGAATGGACCATTTTTTTGAAGCCCAAAAAGGTGCATCCATCCATTTATAAAAGTAATCCATAAGACTCCAGGGGGTTAATGAAGGCGTTCTGAAGAGAAGTGATGTGTTTTTGTTAGAAAAATATCATGTTTATAACTTTATAAACTGTAATCAATAGCTTCTGCTAACAGCCGCCCGTGCTCACGAAACTCAAATTCCAGCATTTGACGTAGGCGTTGTCTAAGTTTAGGTGAGAGTTGACGCCCCTTGCGGTTCAAACTAATAGGGTTGGGCAACTAACTCAAGCTCCTCTGACATTTCTCTTTAAAGGAACACTCCACTTTTTTGAAAACATGTTCATTTTACAAGTCCCCTAGAGTTAAATAGTTGAGTTTTACCGTTTTTGAATCCATTCAGCCGATCTTTGTATCTGGCGGTAGCACTTTTAGCATAGCTTAGCATACATCATTGATTCTGATCAGTCCATTAGCATCTCATTCAAAAAATGACCAAAGACACTTTCAATATTTTTCCTATTTAAAACTTGACTCTTTTACAGTTACATCGTGTGCTAAGACCAACTGAAAATGAAAAGTTGCGATTTTCTACACCTATATGGCTAGGAACTACTTTCTCATTCCTGCGTAATAGTCGCGGATCTTCGTGGCCGTAACATGGCTGCAGCGGCGCATAACTAAGTATAACTAATAATAATAATTTGCACTGTTTGATGTGATATGAGCGCTGAGGAGCCGTGCCGATGCACAACCTACGGAAAGATGATAATTCCACAAAGAACTGCAATTGCAGGTTTCAAACAGAGATGGCAACAAAGAGGCTACATTATGCAGGAAGATTGCAGCTTTTATGATGGATGGATGTGCTTTTTTGGCCTTAAAAAAATGGTACCAAGCTGGGAAGGGCCAGGATGTTTTTTAAAGTAACTCCAATTGTGTTCATACACACCTAGGATGGCTTGTGGGTGAACAAATTATATTTTCATTTTTGGGTGAACTAACCCTTTAACAATTACTTTCAGCCTCATATTTTAATATGTGCTACAGTTTAAGTGTGTGTCTGTGTCTGTGTCTCTCTCAGGGCTTGTACATGGATGCTGTGCAGCTGTTTCCTGAACGTATGCAAGAGTTTCTAGACCTTATGACTGAGAAGGAGCTACGTCTGAGAGTGCCCATGGAGGAGGTGGACATCTTACTGGAGGACTAGCCATCCAAACCCTTACCATAATACACTAGGAATCAGCCAACAGAGACTAAACAATCTCTCTGAAAAAGAGCTAAACAAAAGATTTACAAAAATAAACTACTACAGATTTTATTTATTTTTATGCATTGTTGTGTATTTTTCCATGATTTTGGGAATAAATGATTACATTTTAAGTTATACGTTTTCTGTCGTCTTTTAAATGGGATGTTTGTGTGATTTATATCATGGTTTGTAGTGTGTGTCAGTTAGTTGAGTGACCTGGTTGGTTCTAGAATTACAAGTTTTGGCCAGCAGAGGGCATCAACACCCTCTGTCTGTCCTATGTCCTGTATCTTTACAACCTCCGATTAGGATTATCTTGAAATACCAAATGTTGCAGTGCTTTAAATTGATCTTTAGACTGCAACTTTCTTTTCATCTCCCCATGCTAGCTGCAGGAAGTGCTGGATTTGAACCTGACATGCATTTAACTGATATAAAATTGTTGGTGAAGAAACTAATGTTTACTGCATTGCGTTTTTCATCCAAAATGTTCAAACATATTCAGCATGCCAATGTGAGCCATGGTGACAGGAGTGTTTTTTAAAAGCTTTTGTCATAGATGTCATAACATTTCTTTACAGTTAATTCTTTTCATTTCACTGTGAAAGTCACGAGAAGCAGACTAAAGGGCTCTGGAACAACATGGTACATACTCTTACATATACTAAAGATCCAAAGAACCATCACTTTGTCGACATTTTCTGTCCCTTACCATCTCACCATGCTGACTGTGTACAATACATGACAGACTCTGGGTAACTAATTTAACATGAATGTTTATGATCAAAACACTTTGTACATCCTTGAAGAGTTTTTTTGTTTTTGTTTTACCTCATAACTATAGCTCATTAATACACCGCTTATTTACATGGTTGCGCTGTTTCCAGAGGTGGACAGTAACTAAGTACATTTACTTGAGTACTGTACTTAAGTACACTTTTTGAGTATCTGTACTTTCCTTGAGTAGTATTTATTCTGGAAACTTGTGACTTTTACTTCACTACATTTGAAAGACAAATATCGTACTTTTTACTCCATTACTTTTCTATCAAGGCCCTCGAAGTAGAAAGTCGTAGCCGCTTTGAAAGTCAGTGGATGATTTGTTTTCTTCTTTAAAACGTGATTCTTTTCTCTCTTTTTTTTTCTCAAGACAGCCTATCAGTTATCACATGAAGTTAAATGATTTCCAAGTATTTTTTGAACACCAATCAATTGATGGCAAAATAGAAGGCGGCAGTTCCCAGACACAGTACGCACAACCATAGCCATACTTAAATGTTACAATTCAGAAGAGCAGACGTGGATAAGTCTGAAAAAGTGCGACGAAATGAAAGTGCACACAGAAAACTGCCTCTCAGACGCCAGACCACAAGTACTGAATTTTAGTCTATTGAAAACTAAAATCTTATTATAGTCAATTAAAACTAAACTAAAACTAAAACAATTCAGATGCCTAAAATGTTATAGTCAAAAGACTATGACTAAAACTAAATCGAAATTTGCTGTCAAAATTAACACTGGTATAAAGTATGATTGGTCAAATGATTTTTATAGATTTACCCGCCAATTTGCCATAGCCTTGTGGATAGAGCCCTAACGCATAAGTAATGTTCGACAATAATGTTAGTTAGCATGCAAAAGCATAGTTGGGCTAATAATAATGTTAACCAAAGTCCTTTCAGATATATGTTTTTACATAATCCTGTCAAATAAACACAATGTAGAAACATTTCTTTTCTAGTATGATTTTGACTTTGATAAGAGCTTTGTAACTTTTAAGCAAGCATTTAAATGAGAAATGCTAGCATGTCAGATGGAGCATGACTGGCTTAAACCACCATGATGGAACAGCGTGCATTCATACAACAATGCAACAATAATAAAATAATGTGTTTACTTTTACTTTTGATACTTAAGTACTTTTAAAAGAAAGTACTTCTGTACTTTTACTTAAGTAAAAATCTAACTTTACAACTTTTACTTGTAATGGAGTAATATTTAACCAATAGTATTTTTACTTTTACTTAAGTAATGGAGTTGTGTACTTTTTCAGTTTTTTGATAAGATAATATTTTATATCATCTGACTGCCACCTTATGTATTTGAAAGGCAGTGCGTTTGTTCATGAACATGTTAGACTGAAATTGCAGATTGTGGCCGAAGGAGGCGAAGTGAGAAAACCTGACATTATTTTGTACTTTACTCGACATCCACACATCAGTCATTTGAAGGTGTTACTCAGACATTATCATCTCTGAATTGCAAAAATGTAAGGGAGACATATTTCTAACCACTTTCATGTTCTTGAGTCGGAAACGAGATTTAAGCCATTTAAAAAAATGTTTTTTTAACTTTCATCTCTTCTTTCATTAATAGTACAACTTCTCATAGATAAACAGCAGGCCTGACTTAAGTTGTTAATGTGCACTCGGTGCCAAATTCAGTTCAGTGCTACTTATAACGTTCTGTAAGCGTGTTCATATTTCTAAATTTGCAAAGGCTTTAAAGCAGATGAAATCAATGCGCTGTCACGTTTGATGTTTTTTCGGTTTTTGTAACAGTCTGTGGCTGTGTTGACTGGGGGAAAGGCCACGTCCCAGATAGCAATGAGTCGGCGGACCACCGGCGGTGATCCGGCGGCTGTAGAAGCGTCAGAATTGCGTAATCGCAAACACGTTTGACGGCGCACCGCCGGCGGCAGCCGCTTTTTAAAAGCGGCAGCCGGCTTCCTACCGCCTTCGTACCGCCGCCGGCCCGCAGGCAAACCGCCGTTCCGCCGCCTTTATACCAGAAGGCGGCCCGGCGGAGGCAAACGCTTTTTTCGAACGATCTGCCTCCGCTTATTGTGTAATAAATAATATATATATTTATTTATTATTCATATATTTGTAACATGCAGTTTATGATGGATAATAATTGAACAAACCAGATACATTCCCATTTGGCATTTTTATTCCACATTTCAAAGTACATTAACTGTCAATGATACAAGATAATATAAATTAAATATAACAGACAATAAATAAGCTTAAATAGGCCTATAAATAACAAAAAACATTTTTACTAAAGAACCTGCATGTTTCCAATTAAATTTTGGTTTAAAAAAAAAAAAAAAAAAACAGCCTTACAAGCAAATTATAACACTTACAATATTTGTTAATAACAAATAGGTCAGCTCTGGGATGAAAAGAATTACCATTAAATATTATATCAAATAATGAGGATATTTGGTACCAAAGAATGTGCAGGATACCAAATAAATCTAGGTATAACATCACATTTAACAAGCCATTTCTAACAATAGCATAAATGGTAATAATTTAGAGTAAAGCTCTGGAGAAGAATAGAACAGTAGTAGAACAGAACATTATAACAAGCCTGACTATGGGTTCTCCGGTTTTCCCCGACCTCCAGAATGAGGCAGCGCAAATTGGCTTATCTTCAGTGATTTCTTGTGCGCCTATATAAAGGACAAACAACCTCGCCATCCCATATCTATCCAAGGAGCTGCCTTCAAGGCAGGGTCACAGGGAATAAAAAAAAAGTAATTTCCACAGTGAACAGTGTGGATTGGGTGAGTGTAGCCTGAAACTTCTGGCTTCTTTAGGGGTCTTGATGTTACTGACTGCAGGATAAAGAAAGGGTTCCAGGTGTCAGTAGTCAGCCTAGGTGTAAGAGGTCGGCTGTGGGTCCCTCTCAGCTGTGCGGCGTCTTTTTCCACCTTCACGATCAGATGCTCCTTTCAGGTAACGCATAGCGCTAACCTGGACCGCCTCATCAGTGGCATCCTGGGTTGCCGGGTTCTTCCGGATGGCTCCTGTAGAAAATACAGATCTGTCATTCCATGTGAATGTCATAAGGCCACACACATCTACTTAAATATATAACAAATTTATATATTTATATATATATTACTTTGAACAATGGTCTTCAGGAACATGTCTCTAAAACATGCTTTATCCCCTACACCCGTCCAGGTTGTATTAATGGAAAGGTGATTAGAGAAGATACTCTAAAGCATTCGCCACACGGTTGTCTTTAGGTCCCTCCCACATTTGATTGCCAAAAACCGAAGCTGAAAATACAAAAAAGTGTTACAAATTACATATCTCTGAAGCTTCTCATACATAAATATAAAAATGTGACAGGCTGTGATTCAGACTGTAGAATATGCAGTGTACAATCTTAAATTTTACTTTTTAGATTACCCTACAGCATTATAAACAAAATCAGCACACTTACTGGAGCTCTTTATCCTGCCTCAAACTGTTGTCAAGCAACGCCAAATGGGTTGTCTAGGGGGAGTAACAGACCCCCTGGCAGGGATAACTCTCCAAAAGACACATTGGCACTGAAATGTTGCAGCATAGTGTCCATTTTGTTGTCCATGCTACGCACAACATCGCCAAACTCTCCAAGACGTCGCAGCATTAGGGTCTGATCTGCACCTACAGGGGTTCACAGAATAAAAGAATAAAGCAGTCAGTCCTGGTCCCTCAACTACTAAACTATGACATTTACAACTAGGTCTACTACATGTACAGGTGGCCCCAGTGGGAATTAAACCAACAACCACAGGTGTTGTTTGCAAGTTGTACCTGATTGCCCAGTACGAGCAAACGTCGTCAACATTGTCCCAACTTGCTTCACCTGCTCATGAAGTGAGCCGCTGTCATCCGAAGCTACAAAATGAAAGGCATTTGGTAATTTTGGACCTACATCACAGTCAAAAAAGTAAAATTTAAGAAAGAGTGCATGTTCTCACCTGCTCGTGCATTGCTTTCCCTCAGGGCTTGGTTCTCATTCTGGAAATCTACATAAAAAATATTTTATTTTAATTATATATATATATATATATATATATATATATATATATATATATATATATATATATATATAAAACAACAACTACAGGCACAATTTTCCATACTGTTAAAGTTTCCAACATCTGCAATTTCCTGTTTGTCCATCTCAACTCCTTTCAATATTCTTCTCCTTATAGCCCAATAACTAGACATTGTGACTAACAATTTATTTACCTTGAAAGCCGAAACGATTGTCCAACAATAGGTCTCTTGGATGAAGATAACCGATTGTGCTCTGGTCAAGGTATCTGCAAGAAAATGTGAACAAAACCGCATTGTTAACGTTAAATACAGAATATACAGTAGCTATGCTGTGGGGGGAAAAACTGGTCAGCCAAATGTGGAACAGTAAAATGTATTCATTCAGTGTAGTGAATCAAGTAAACTGCATTGTCCTCAAACATAATAAGTACAGCAGTTCAGAGAAATAACTCATAAATGACCTTAAATGCTAGAAGAACAGTAGCAACACAGCACATGTTAGCTAACACTTGCTAAAACTGACCTAGCAGCATGCTTGTTCGGACTAACAAAATAATTTAAATAACCTATATACATCATTCTGTTTTGTTAGAAAACACCAAAAGTTAAACTTAAGTCTTTCTAGATGTAAAGCTTTGGCTAACTTACCTACAGTAGCTAGATACATTTTAACATGTAGCACATGCTTGAACTCAGTGTGTAAAAAAGGCGAAACAGCACGTGTTAGCTAACACTGTGTATTGTGCACTATATCAGCGTGCGTGTCTGAACAAACTAATTAAAACAACCTACCGGTATATACATCAAAAATGAACATAATATTGTGTGACACAAAAAGGAAACATGTACTTACTTAAACGCTCGTAGTCGAGGATATTTTCTGATCTCCTCTCTTCAAATACTAAAACCATGTGATGAGCGGCCGCTGATGGTAAATCTGTATGTTTTACCGGTTTGTCTTCCGTCTTTTTTAGGTATACTGCCCCTCTCGGCCGGTGGAGGTACTTCTCTGTTTTTTTTTTTATTTTATTTTTATTTAAATTAGTACATGTATAGACAAGTACAATACAAAAAGTACAATGAGAGAAAAATAAAAATAATAAAGCATTGTGGTACAGTTCCGAATATGTAGAACAAAGAATAACAACAAATGTAACACTGTATATAAAATAAATAATAAAAATAAGAATTCTGAGATAGAAAATACTTTATAATATTAAGGCAGTCACATGAAATTGAAAAGCTTTCAGGTTTCTGTTTTTGTAAGCTTTTTGTTTTGCGACCTCATGTTTGAGAGGGTTTCAAATATTGTAAAAATCAGCTTTATAAGAGGTAATATTAGAGGGCTTCTTTTGAGTTATTCTTGTCTTATGAATGTAGAATTTTTCCTAAATAATTAATAATATATTTTTGTTTTTCAGAAAAATATGGGTTTTGAAAACAAAGTAAAATGTCATGAAGTTAGTTCTAATTTTTTGTCATGTCTATTTTAAAGTCAGTCCAAAAAGAAATAGAAAAAAGGGCAATACAAAAATAAGTGTTATCCTAAAATGAACTTTCAAACTTTCTTAACCCTCCTATTATGCTAAAAAAAAAAAAAAAGTATTACATCCATTATGGGTCAAATTGACCAACACTGTTTAAACACACTCGACATGCAAATAATCAAGTGAAAATTTAAATGTAATTTCCTAAACCTAACCTTATCATGGAATCAAGAGTCAAGAATCTGTTATAAACCCTAATGGCTTTGGAGCAAAAAAAAACTAATATTTGATATAATTCACATATAGGCTATTATGATTTTATAATCGCTTCAAATGTGAGAACTAGTTAAAATGCTGTCAGTTCCACTCTATTTCCCAACAAGCCAAACATAGCCAACGTGGCTGGTCGAATTTGAGAGTAGAAATCCTTGTATTTCACAGCGGCTTGCCGCCAGCCGGCCGCGGTCCATTAGGCGGAGGCAACCGCCAGAGAAAATGAAGCCGGCGGCCCGCCGGCTAGTCGGCCGCGGCATCTCGCAAGAAATGGGAGTGACGTATTCGGCGGCAAACGTTTCATCACCGCCAGCGGGACGCACCTATAGCCGACAGCTTAGGGCCGGCGGCAAAAAGAAGCCGTGCCGATATTTTTTGCTATCTGGGGTCAGACTGCATCTGATCAGTGTTGCCAGATCGCAAAAAAAAAAACACAAAAAAACAGGAACCTGACAAAACAAGCTCCAAATAAGCATAAAACCTCTTTAAAAAAAGATTTGATCTGATGTATTGTACAATTAATTTGCATAAAACATACACTAAGTAAGACAATTGCACATTGTAGCTATTATATACATACAACTCGCCATCAGAATAAAGCATACATCTCGATTTCTTTTTTTTTATTATGGAAAAATGAAAAAGTGTGCACATACACACAAATTGGGGAACAGCTGAGACGGGAAAACAAACAGCAGGAATTTATAATAATAAAACCGATGGACACCTTTTCTTTTTCTTTTTACACATAAAAACGTTGTCAGGAATAAACATGCAGTCTTTTTATGCGGTTAATTGTTACATAGCCTAACATTGAAAGTACGACTTTCCCCAAAACAAGCAAACAAACAAATATATATTTGACAGCTGCTCTTAGTGGTCAGTCATACTTCGCCAAGTCCAAATATTTTGGAAATAAGCAAAGAAAAAAACTATAAAGAAAGAAAAAATAAATAAATGTTATGCAACCGGCGACTGCCCCTATGGACAAGCCTTATTCAAAAACAGTGGACATGGCAACACCGTCTCTAATTAACACGTTCTCCTGTCCTGCAGTGCCGCTCTGCGGCCGCGAGGGGCGACAGAGAGGGGACACACACTCGTCCAATGACTCGTGGCCGTTCGTAGTATTTCCTTTTATTTAGGTGAGTTGCCGATCAGCCAAATCGTGAAGTGGGTTGAACACATTCGCAAAGTTTTTATTTCCTTCGTTTGGCGTACTATAATCAGTTAGCGTGACCGCACAACATGGCTTCTTTAAGGGATCGAGCATTTTGACATTTAAAAACACGAAAAAAGTCCGATGCAGCTCTCCGCCGTGTTTCAAGCTGCTGGCTGTCAACTTGCGATCTAGCCTGCAACAGCTTTCGCCGAGCCCTTCTCTTCGTTTGCGCTGGGAAACAAATATTGCGGGATAGTGAAAAACAACAACGTGTGTGCGTGGGCGTTTGTGCATTTGAACCATGACCACTGAAGTTGCGAGTGACTTGGACGTGACAGTCAGTTGTTTGGGCGAAGGGAACCAAAACAAGTCGGACGCGGATCGACCCAAGAAACCCGATCGAGCGAGCCACGAGGAGGAGCAGCAGGATCCTCCTCAGGTCGACTCTAAACACCAAAAACAGGGGGACATGGAAAGCAAAGCGGATGGGTTGAGCACGAACGACAAGGAGAATGAGCAGAATGCACCGAGCCACAAAGCAGAAACTGCCCAGAAGCAAGTGATCGAGGCTCCTCCGCCGAAAGTGAACCCGTGGACGAAGAAGAACGCATGCCCTCCTAATAATGCCACCACCAACAACAACTCGCTACCAACAGGTAGAGTTTATGCCCACACGACATTTATGCCTCCAACAGCATTTATTCTCGTGCACACATGTGCTCTGTTAGCTCGCATGTGCTACTGCAAACCAGGAGCGGCCATTAAACTCCTTTCAGTTCACTTTTATAACCTTTTTTGCATTCTCGTGCACCTGTGCTTGGAAACATACGATAACATCGACTATTCTCTCATTTATTGATAATTCATAAACTTTGTGCCCATATCCGTAAAGTGTGTTTTTCATACATGGTCAGAGTAACGAGCCAATCGGAGACGGGGGCGTGGCTTGTAGCTTTAGCAGTAGTGATTGGACGTCCGACTCATTTCAGCGAGTCGGTTCTTTCGAACAGTTCGGACTGATTCAGCCATTCTGAATTATGACGTCACCCTTGGCAACCTTTGTGTGACATTATCCCCTATTTTTTTTTAATAAAGACTAACTTATTGCTGTTTAATGTACTTTTTATTAATACTTTATATAATTATATTGTTAATTAACTCATTTGGAACTCAAAATGAGCATTTACATTAATCAGTTCCATAATTCAGCTTTTGATTCAACTGAATTATGAAATGTTGTTTATTGAAAACAACTATTCTTCGTATGCGTGTTCACACAACTGTTATGAGGTAAAGTTGTGAACATGTTTCCAGTACGTTTTATTTGGAACATTCCGAGACGTAAACAAGTCTTTCAGAGATCGCTTTGCTCCGATTCATTGAAAAGATCCGACTCTAAGAACGATTCATTCACCAATCTGACTTTACTATTTATCATCACGCTAAACCCACAGCTCGTTTAATCCCTAAAGCGGTATAAAACAATGAGGTCAAAATGCTCACACATTTAAAATGCTATGTAAGTGGATGTGACTGTCACTACGGTGTTTTATGCTTTTAGTGTTTGTGGTTTGGCTAACATGCTGTGCTGTCCCAGCTCGCCTGATTAAAACACTGCTGTTGTTTTAAGTTAGAGAATACATAAAACACACACCCTGGCCATACTCTTTTACTCATGGTTATTTATAGAGGGCATTTTAATAGGTTTTGGGTTAGTTCAAGTTGTTTTAGCTGTTAAACGCAGTGCATGTTGCTGTCAGGAAGCCCGGAGCTCGTTTTTGCCATTTGTGATGTGACCAAATATGGTGGTAGTGGGAATAAACGCCCATCATAACGCCCGTTCCCACATCATTCTGCCGACAGACTGTGTGCCTCGATCATTTGGGTGTATTTGGACAGACTTGCTGATGTGGGCACATTCAACCCCCCCTTTCTCCACCCCATCTGATCGAGTTGCACAGGAGCACGTGGAGTGCTGAGCACTGCAACTCCAGCAGGAGCTCATGAGAGGCCTTTACACCCTCAGTGCTGTACACTGGAGTTTAAACCCCACTCTTACGCATTGTGTTTTGGTTTTTGGATCTACTTAGTGTTTGTGGTGGTGTGCCGCTCACCTGTTGAGTTGAAATGACTATGACAGTATGGTGTAGTTTTATAGTAGCATATGTAGTACTAGACCACTCCCTAAAACGGAATACCTTTGAAATAGATTGGCTTAAACTGTGGTGTAGATTTTTGGCGACACTATTTTTTTTGGTCCGGTTAACGAGGGAAACCTGTTTGAAAACAGGTAATGTGACTGCAAAAAAAATCTGCACTTTATCTTTAAATAACTAAAAGTCACTTAAATTAATTAGAAAATCGCAAACCAGAAAAGCTAGATGCCTATTCGCAGATGTACAGATTTTGTTCATACGCTTGTTGTTAAGGATCTTATTTCAGGGTCTGATTAAAGCAACTTTGTGCATCTCATTAAACAAGGAATCTTTAGGCACCTCACGATCCGATTCGATTCTGGAAGTCACCATCCGTTTCCAAAACGATTCTACTTATTAATACATATTAAAACCTTGTTTTAATTACATATGTAATAAGTACTTAAAAAAAATTATTACACATAAAAAATGACATCAAAACAATTAAATATATAAACTAATATAGCTTCAAAACATAAAAGCAAGTAGTAAGTAATAAAGAGGAACGAAAAATATTACAAGCAATAAACAAAGAGTGCTTTCAGTATTTAAAGGGTTAGTTCACCCAAAAATGTAAATTCTGTCAATAATTTCTCACCCTCATGTCGTTCCAAACACATAGATTTATTGTTCATCTTCGGAGCACAAATGAAGATATTCTTTTATATAAATATAACATTTCTATAATATAATATAATTTTGCGTCATTAGCGCATTTTGAGACCCAAGTACATTTAGTGCATTCCAAACAAAAAAATCCTGGCTGGCGAGCCTGCACACTGCAAGCGTAACATCAAGCAAAGCGTGTGTTTATCACAGCGCATCCTGTGCAACGAAGCCCGTGAATGTCCCTAATTCGCTTCATCTTTTCCGAACTTTATGAAAGCTTATTTTACAGAAGGTTCAAGCGGTGTGTGTGTGAGTGTGTGTGGAATTGGAAGGAAGCAGAATACGGGCGTTTCTAAAACACGCGCAGCGTCATCACACACCTGCGGTAAAAAAGTTAAAATGCTCAAAATTAGAGATGCTCCGATCAGCATTTTTGGGGCTGATTACCGATCACCAAGATCATGATTTGCCGATTGCCGATCACTGCCGATCACAGAATGGCAGGGGAATGGCAATCTTTTATCTATAATCTTGCAGAGTTTGCACCATTTGTAGAAATGAAACTAACTCTAAATTAACTGAGTCAAGATCTTGAAGAACCACCAAGTGTTTATTTTAGAAAATGAGACAACTTAAGGCTACTGTAGGCCATCTTTCCCAAATAAATGTATATAATAAAATTTATATAATTATCTCACCTAAATATTTGATCATGCAGTGCATTTTTGTTTTTAAAAACAAATTTTCAGGTAGGTCTAACATTAGTATTGAGGTAAGAAATACTAAAGACATTTAATAAGAAATCAAATGTAAATTAATATTGGTGTGTGTGTGTGTGTGTGTGTGACGATGCGACACTGCCTCGATTTTGCAAAGTGGCAAATCCTGTGTCAACTGTGCAGCTCGATTTTAGTGCACATGAACTTACGTCCCACAGAAAGTTTTCAAATGACTGCGTAAGTTATTTAATATAGAAATATGAATTGTACCTCACCTTCAGCATTATAATTATTTTACCCGCGCTGGAAAGAGAAAGAGAATGAGGTGTCGCTGCATATCATGCCCTAGCTCTCACGGCAGGTGCGGGTTTTATGTGTCGTCAGCATGCGATCGGTTCATGAGATCGGCCTTTTTGGAGACCGCCGATCAATCATCCCAAAGCGATTATCGACCGATCGAGATCGGTTGCCGATCGATCGGAGCACCCCTACTCAAAATCTTAGGGCCCTATGAAATTAGTTCCATTTTGTACTAAATTACTTTTCCTTATTCAGTTTTAATTTAGGTTAAATTAAAAAAAGGCTAATTAATGGAGATTTCAGTCAATGATTTTGGCCATCCAAAACTATTGGTTGAAGCCGTACTTGGGTGATGATGGGCGTCTTGTCAAATGGAAATGATGTTTTCAAGCCACTCCGAGGCAATCAGTGTTGTTTGTATAATTGTTTCAGTCTTTGAATGATGTAATTCAGTGAACCAGTAGTCAACTGAGGGGTTTCATGATCGATTTCCTGTTTTTTCTTATGAAAAACCCCCCCCCGTTGCGTTCAGTTTGTCTGGAGATGTCATAAATGAGCATTTCTCCTTTGTGGTTTGACCGAACCAGTCGTCTGTTGTGCGAGTTATGTCAATCTCTGTGCATTGCACATGTCATTGTTCTGATGAATGAACAGAGCTGTAGATCTCGCTGACCTTGTTAAGCCAAAGGTCTTTGTGCTTTCTGCAATGTGGGATACGTCATAATTCCAAGTATTTATGAATGGGGCTGTGTGATATGAAAGAAGCTCTCAGGTGGATCCTTAGGGATCCGTGTTGAAAATCAGGAATGTGCGCTTCACTTTGAATGATCAAAATGCTGTCAGATGATGTATAGACTGATAGCAGTGTTTTAACAACCATGCCACTGCTCCTAGAGTCTGTACACATGACTTTGTGGCTGACATTTGAGAATAGACTTCTCCCCTGTGTGTTTGTGTTGTTGTGACAGCGTCTTTGTGGTAGGCAGCATTGTCTACTTTGACTGCAGTGATACCTGCATGCGGTAATTAAAAAAAGGTCAGAATAGAAACCTCTTTGGCTTTATGTGACGGTCACATTTTCAAACTCTTTTTTTCTCACTTTTCGGAGGTGCCAAATTTATGTAATGTACGCTACCTTTTAAAAGTTTGGGGATAGTAAGATGAAAGCAGCCTCTTAAGATCACTAAACTGCATTTATTTGATCAAAAATACAGTAAAAACAGGATTGTGTATGTGTATGTGTATGTGTTTTTTTTTTTTTTTTTGAATGGTAGTGTATAGGAAACTGATTAATTTGCTCGCCAAATGTTGGATAACCCAAACTTTTTAGCTGTTTGGAAAACCAACTTGAGCCAGTGACACTATTTATTATTTTTGCCTTATCTATTCATTTAATAAAACAATAAATGTGCAAATGAATATCAAATAAATTGACGTTTTATGACTGGTTCAGATTGTAAAATGTCACATGGTGTGACTCAAAAGACATAATGATAAATTAATTCATAACTGAGGATGTCTGTTAAAAAACATTGGAGAAATATATTTCAATGCTTTTATTAAAGGGATAGTTCACCCAAAAATGTAAATTAGCCCATAATTTACTCACCCCCAAGTGATGATATTCTTCTTTCAGACGAATAAAATCAGTTATATTACAAAAGTCCAGGCTAATCCAAGCATTAGAATTTGATTTATAGTTACTCTGTTTTTGAAGTCCATAAAAAGTGCATCTGTCCGTCGAATAACGTGCTCCACGCGGCTCCGGGGTGTTAATAAAGGCCTTCTGAAGCGAATCGACGTGTTTTTGTAAGAAAAATATTCATATTTAAAACTTTATCAAGTAAACTTTCGACCGACCGCCTTCTGTGGAAAAGTGTTGAATGTGAAACTCAAGATGCGTACGTGACGTCATGACGAGCCTACCTGGTCGCATTAGTCTTTCGATCGGCAGGGGAACTTTCAACAATTTTTACATAAATTGAACACGGAAGGCGATTGGTCGAAAGTTTACTTGATAAAGTTTTAAATATGGATATTTTTCTTACACAGATGCATCGATTCGCTTCAGAAGGCCTTTATTAACACCCCTAAGCCGCGTGGAGCACGTTATTTGATGGGCAGATGCACTTTTTATGGACTTCTAAAACAGAGCAACTATGAATCCAATTCTAATGCTTGGATTAGCCTGGACTTTTGTAATATAACTCAGATTTTATTCGTCTTAAAGAAGAATGGCATATACACCTCGGATGACTTATTGGCTAATTTTCATTTTTGGGTGAACTATCCCTTTAAGATGTGTACACTCACTAGGGCTGCACGATATTGGAAAAATTGGAAAAATATAATTAATACAATTTATCTTTGCTAAATTTACAAATGTGATTTTCTCTTTTGTTGTTTGATTAACATTGGTGGTGACTTACACGGCTGCGGGCCGGGTATATTAAGCTGCTGTCACTTTAAGATGAATGCACAGATTCAATATAATGATACGCATCCTTTTTCTTTCTCAATTCTTTACAGCACATAACCGACTGTGTTTACGAGGATACTTGCAGAGACGGGCATTTTGACCTTATTTTGCGTGCACGTGTCTGCTCAAGCCAACAAAAGCGCAAGAGAACTGAATTCGGTGTTCACATGCTGTCTGAGCGGCTCTGTGTGCGCTCTCAGAAAATGGCGCGCGAGTTCCAGTCTTGCTCTTGATGTTTAAACTGACAGGACTTTAAAGCCAGCGGCCTGTACGGATCACGGATCAAGTGCGATCCCTATACTTCACTATACGTATCGTGGATTCGCACATCGCAATATCAATGCTAAAACGATATATCGTGCAGATCTAACACCTGCAATAATTCAAGAAAAATATTTTATTACTTTTACTTGATGGTTACAGCACATGACATCTTTGAACTAATTAAAGTTATACTTTTCTTGAAATGCTATTAAAGTTTTTCAAAACCATATAAAGCCACCATGAATACAAAGAAAGTGTAGAGTCAAAAACACCTTCAATGTGTTTTAAACTAGATTGAAAATCTATTTTGAAGACAAAATGTACACTGACCCAAAATGTAAATGACCCAAGGTGCAACTTAACTTTTGCTCAGCTTTTATTTAGTGGCAGCTTTTGATTTGAATAGCTGTCCGACTGGCTTTTCTTAATGTTTCTGGCTTGACATTTTAGTGACTCAAATGATCGTTTGCATCAAATTAAGTTATTCAGCCTCGGGCGGCACTTACTGACAGAAAGGTGTCGTCGGGACAGTATCAGTAAGTCTGTATGTATGGTCACACCCCACACTGTCAGCAAGCGCCCAGTGCCTTATCATACAGGCCATCCTTTCAGTAATGATAAAGGACCCCGGACACTCCCAGAAATGGGCGTCCCTCTCTGCCTGTTTAATCCCAACAGCTCCAAAAAAAAAAAAAGTAAAGAAGTGTAAGCCGGTTTTGTTGGCAATTATAACCTAAAGTAGTGTTTGTTTCTCCCACTGGAAAAAGCTTGCTGTATTTCTGAAGAATAAAGTTGGTTTGATGATCATTTAAGATTAGGCCTTTAAACGGGCCTTAGGAAAAAAAGTTGCTGACATATTTTAAGATATAGCCTATCAGTGCAAGTTGCTTTCAGTTTAAACAAGCATTTTAGTCTGGGACTAGGCTTAAGCCCTGTCTGTGAAACGGGGTTTAGATTGTGTATAGTTGTTCCTCCAAAAATACAAAGAATTTGAAACTCCTCCTGTGCAAATGTAAAGCCCCTGATGTTGCAATGAATGGATAGACGACGTTCATCAACAGGCAAACAGGCGGTTACATTGTGCTAACTTCCTTCACGAGAATGTTCTTGTCTTTTGAAAATCCAGAGGTTAGGCTAGACTACAACACGATTAAGCCTTTTAACACTCGTGTTCCTGTTGCTGTCTGTTTATGTTTGCTTGTGTGACTCTGTAGATCTGTTATTTTGGTGGGGTTGATGGGGGCAGTTTGTCAGGAAAAGGCTGAACTCTTTGTTGGTTGTGTGAACTGAACAGTGGCACAAATACCCATGTGGGGCCATGTCATTGTGTTGGGGGGATTTGAATACCACGGATGACTCCACTTTCACTGGCCCTCATAGAAATGTTGTTTGTTGCTCCATCTCACAGAGGAAGTTAATGTTTTACGTGTGTGGATGTGTGACCTTGCTGTGCAGGTGCTGGCGTGTGGCTTTACAATCTAAGTGAAGCTGTTCCCAGATAATTGTCCACAGCACTTAGTCTGTATTGACCTGACACGCTGTACGCCCAGAGAGAGACATTGGTAGATTTAAATTGCAGATCTGTGATATCCAGAGGACCAAAAATTCAGTGTTCATTCATGAGTCAATGCAGTATTTATGGTCATACTTTGAGCTATTAATTAATATATAGATAATAGATAATATATAGATAATAGATAATAGATAACTTTTATAGATAATATAGGCTCTGTGCTCATGTATTCAGCAGCTGATTTTGAAATAATGCAATTTGAAAATTGCCTGTAAAGAAAAGTTGTTTTACTAAACAGGGCTCAAAGCGAAGGATTTTTTTTTCCTACTGGCCCGGTTGAAAAATTTTCACTGCTCCACCACAAAAAAGTAATAAATAAATCAAATAAAATAGGCCTGGTTATTGTTGTATTTGTTTTTGATCCATGTAACGTTAAAGCTGCACTATGTAACTTTTCCGTCCACTAGAGGTCGCCTATTCAAAACAAAGGCGTAGTTTGATGATGGCAAGTTTGAGCGCAGAATCTTGGGACATGTGGTCTCCATCTCACAGCCGGTGGAATGGGATAGGTGGATAGGACTCGGGCAGAAATGATGTTCATGGATGTGATTATTAACGTTACTGTAGTATGAAGCAGGAGCAATTGTTAATAAGAAGAGCGCAACACAAGCCTCACGAGCAGCGGGACTTTTATTATGACAGTCGCCGGCGCCATTTCTGCTTTTCCGGTCATGAGTATGAGGTAACGCAGCTCTGTTTATCATATTAGATACATCTGAGTGTGTTGAAAATGATGTTATTTTGTTACTTTTATGACACTTGTTGCACACTGCAGTAAGAGTGAAGCACTTCTGCAAAATAAAAACGGAAACCGAGGGAACGCAGATATGACGCCATCGACAGGCGACTCCCTCACATGTCCCGGTTCCTTGGGTAAAACAGCAATTTTCACACAATTTACAAATAGTTGGGAACATTTGGGATATTGTAAGTACTCAACTCAACAAAATATATAACACTTGGCCTAGTGGTTTTTGGATATTTTACTGAAAAAATTTAACAGTGCACCTTTAAATGTCCCGTTTTTCGTGTTTTTTTGAAGCTTTGATTGTGTTTACAGTGTGCAATATAACATGTGTTCATGTTTCATGTGTAAAAAAACACAGTATTTTTCACACAATTTACTTATCTGTATACTGCTGTTTTCACTGTCCTCAAAACGGCCTGAGAATTTCCTCGTTCTATGAAGTCCCTCCTTCAGAAATACGTAACGAGTTCTGATTGTGCCAGCGGTTCCCGTGTTGTAATTCGACAGCAGCCCGGAAAGGTCACGCCTCTTACCATAACGGGGAGATGAACGCGCTCAAACTACAGCCCCTGAAGGCCAAACAAAGGTGATTTGACTCCGGGATGAAAATAACAGCGTCTGAAGGACATGGCGACAAACGCAACCGAACCGAACCGAACGCAACACTTCCTCTTCTCCACGAGGGAGCAACAAGACCACGCCCCCTTTTTCGCGTATTCTTGTGGGCGGAGGTTAGTCGACAAACTGCTCTACTGACGTAATTAAAGCAGGATGTACATGGATGTAGTCCAGACCAGCCGTTCGCTGTAGGCTTTGGAAGGGAACTTCTGTCAAATAAAATATCTCGCTTGGCATTGAACTTTGAGCTTTATAATTTTACAGGTATTATTTATGCTCTAACAGCAACATTACACACTAACTAAAGTTTGAAAAATGGGATCACGAAGAACAGGACCTTTAATAAATAAGGTTATGACACCAAAATCTACTAACCTAACTCGTATGCATTTTAGATATTGTTAAAGACAGTCAGTAATAAAATAAGAACAAATAATCAAATTAGAAGCAATAGCACGAATAAATACAACAGAACAAACATATGCAAATGAAATAAGTTGTTCTTTTCAGGTTTTTCATGCAGGTCTAAACTAGATTTTCAGGTTCAGAAAAAGTAATCAAATGTAAAGTATCACTGCATACTGTATAAATATTGATTTACCCCTTATTACAGTTATTTAGTCAAGAGTAGGGTTGGGTGTCATTTTTAATTTTAACGATTCCGATTCTTATCGATTCCTAATTTAGATTCCAATAGGGTAAAAAAACAAAACAAAAAAACGTAGATATCATTCACATTCATTATTAGGCTATTATTGCAAAGCATTTAATTGTAGCTGAAAACCATGAACAAAAATCAACAGGCTAGCAACATTTGCATATGGTTTAACCTCTTAGCCTGCAGCGGTTCGTGGGCGAGAGGGTTGACATGTTTTTACTTTTGTTTTATAAAAAATATTCAATCAACTATCACAAACTATGCGTCATTTGAAAGTAAAAACACTCAAGATTCATGTTCTGACACCAGAGAGGAAAGGGTTAGATGAAATGCTAAAGGACCAGCCGTTTAAAAATCAGCACAATAAACGCACTACTCATCTTTCATTTCCTATCGTGCAGATCAGATCGGACAAATCCAAGAAACACCAGCATACATCTTGACATAAAAGCTTACAGAAGCTACATTTTTGAGAGTATCAAATTTGAATCAAAACATTATCAGACTTTCAGTTTTAAATTTAGGTTATTTTCAGGCCTTTAACATTAAAGCCTCATAAATATTTCCCTAAGTGAATTTCAATAAAAAAAATAAAAAAACGTGACTCTTGGGTAACACAATTTCAAGTGTCTAGTTTAAAATAAGACCATATTTATGAATATAGACCATAGGGTTTAAGAGCTGCAGACATTTTTTATTTGGGTATGTTGTTTTCAGAAAATTCTCAAAAATAGGGCCGCAAGTTAAGAGGTTAAAAATACCAAAAAAAAATGTACAATAAAAAAAAAGCCTAATATGATTTTCAAGCATTATTAAAGTCAAGTAAACACTCAGTAATTTAAAACATACAAATGAACAGTTGCACAAATAAATACAATTGAACAAAGATGGGATTGAAATAAACATTTTCAGGTAGGTAGAGAAACTGTAATCAAACGTAAAATAACACTGTACTTTATTGATAAAATATAGGCTATACATTACAAATATAGTTATTCTGTCTAGAACAGCAAGTGAATTTTCTCGTCTTTTGTTGTTTGATTAACGTTATCATAGAGACGGCATCAAGAAAAGCTGCCGTCAATGACATTACCGACTCTGTTTATGAGAGTATTTTGACATTTTTGTGTGTATTTGTCTACTTTCTGAGTATGAATTATCATATGCAGTAAAAGACAACTAGCACTGTAAAGGTTTTGCCAAAAAGTCAACTGACTGGCTTCTTCCCTGTATGATTGTCTCTTCAGACCTTCTGCACATGAGCTCTTTTGACCTCCTAACTGAACTCCTTCCCATAAATTGATCATAGATAATAAGTGCAAACCATAACCATAATCCCATATTCAAAGTAGCCTACTCAATATTCAAAGTGCAAATAAAGACCACATTTTTCTTCAAGCATGCTACAGAGGGAGCTAAGAGATGGTTACAACTAGATGGCTTTTATATTGGGAGATATTCGCGTGCCTCAGGGAGCTGCTTTCAAACAGCGGTAACGTGTTGCAATCACGTTTGAATGCGCAATCCCGTTTATTTTCAATTTCGTGATCGTGCATACTCTGTGAATACGGAGCGGTGGTGCTGAACTTGTCTGACGCTTCTGCTGCGCAAGGTATCCTCCGCCACGGTCCAGTCCACTAACATGTTACACACACTCATAACACACGCTCAATGAACAGCTCGTGTTGAATGAGCTGATGGAATTGAAGCGACTGTTATCCACCTGAATTTAAAAAAAAAAAATTCTATAAAAAGCAAAACTAGAGTGGAGGCGTAATGTAAACTTAGCGTTGGCATATTCTATCCTAACTTCACCCTCACACTCCGTCATGACCAGGCCATGACAGTATGACACACTAGACCGCTTTTCACCTCGATGAGAAATCTCGTCACAGTTTAGTCTTGCGAGATCTCGTTACACCCCTAGTTTACAATGATACTCGACAAGACGGGCATTTTGACATAATTTTGTGTGAATATGTCCATTCAAGCTCTGGAAGATGTGGAGTATTTGCAGAATTTTGCACGCTGTGAGATGCCCAGGTACTATAACGTTTACTTGTGCTTGAATATTTAAGTTGGCAAGGCTTAAAACGTGCAAATCGTCAACTTCCGTGATGATGCAGCACTGGCCCGATCAGGCAAGTTACAGTTTCCTCAACTGGCCCGAGTGTTTTTCTCGCTTCCCCCGGGGCCATGGGCAGTCCTTATTGTCGAGCCCTGCTAAGTATTAAAAGTCATTGCCGTGCCAGTGCGCAAGTCATTTTAACAGGTGGTTACTGTACAACTGGCTGCATCATATTTGTAGGAGTTGGTGTAATGTGTAAATGCTCATTATCACATAAGTTAAACTTAGAAGGTTCAGCTTGCAGTGCATGTACAAGACGAAACTAGATCCATATCGACCAAAAATCTAGAGTTCTTCCGCTGTGAAGATTGTCTTTTAGTTACTGAATGAATGATCAATAAAGTCATTATATCCGAATACAGTAATTTATACAAAAACTTATGACTGGCTAATGTGTTACTGTTCATACAATGTCAGTTAAATTCAAAGAAAGCATCCTATTAAGGCTGAATTAAATATAGTAAAATGTAACAGTGTGGTTTGAGCATCTAAGCGTTTATGATAGATGTCACAGCCTCACAGTGGTTGACTGACGTGCTTCTGCATTTATGTAGAGTTGTTTATTAACGTTGCAGTAGTCGAACATGCCAGTTATGGTAGTAGTAATGATATTGATAACAGCAACAATATGAAATCTTTTCTTTTACTACTTCTAATGAACCACATCAAACAGTCAAATCACAATCTCCTGTTTTTGTTCTTTGTCCACAGAACCCCAGAGTCCTGCCAAAGTTGTCCGTGCCAGCAAACCCAGATCCAGGAAGACCAGTAAGGTAAGGCACTCTCTTATGTAGCGAATCGCCAATTCAGGCTGTGCATTTATCCATTTAATAAAGAGAAAACAAACTTTAATCCATGCTATTACCTATAGATAGTGCACTAATGTATTTGGACAGATCATATCTTTTTTTTTTGCCTGTCTAATTGTGTAAATCTGCAGTTTTTTCCTCCAGTCTGTTTGTGTAAGCGAGTCTAGCGTCTGGATGCCCTGGATCAGGGGTCAGCAGCAGCCAGTCATAGAGCAGCTCGGCTTGTATTTGTATTTAAGTGGATATTTGTTTGCTCTGTTCTGTGTTTTTTTGTGGGTTATAGTCAACAGAGAGTCAGCACATGAGTTTTTGACTTTTACCTCAGCGGGACATTCCAGAGAGAGCACATAGAGAGCTCAAATTCAGTCCTAACAGGGGCAGTAGAGTTGTCCCCATGACTGACTCCACGGCATGTTAGTTTGTCTCCACTTACACACACACACACAACACTTGACAGGTTCCCTTGTACGATCGTGACCCCTAGCATGTTATTTGGCGTTCCCTCAAGCATTACAGTTTTTTTTGAGTGGAATGTGACGCGGTTTGCTTATGCCTTGTTAGTTCACGTTGCTTACTCCAAGCCAAGGCACTCCCTCACAAATTCAGTTTGTACCGTCTAGCTTTAGCATCTGGGACACCCAGGACCCATTTCAGGACGATAGTGGAATCCGATACACCGCTTGGAATTCTGGGTTGCTTCGCGGCTTGAGGAATGATTGACGTTCCTCCGGTTATAGAAGGTGAAATGATCTCTGAGAAAGAAACGGCCACACTTCCCCCACGTCGACCGAATAATGTTTTGTATGTTAAATAGTGACCAAATTGATGTGTAGGTTGAAAACTCAACTTGAGGAGTATTTGAGACGTAGATGTCAGAGGGGAGCAGCTGCCGTTCATAAATCATTCAAACTGGACGTAGACATGGCATGCATCTGCACATCGTCTTTCAGTTGAGAATCATTAGGGAATAATGATGTTTGTTTGTTTGTTTGTTTTTATGTTTGTTCGAATCTAATAAGGGGTTGTCTGTTACGTGCGTTTTGCGCTCGTGTCCTTTCACAGGAAGTGGATGTTGTAGGAAGGGGTCATGATGAAGGATGAGAACTTGATGAATCATTTCAACTCAGATGTTGTTCTCTCTCCTTTGTTCCTATTTGCAGTCAAGTGACTTCAGTGACATCACAAACTGGCCTACCCCTGGAGAACTCGCCAATAAGGAGGTGAGGAAGACATTGAAGACCTTTTGTATAGTTTTAGCTTGATAGATATTGAATTTTGTTTTGTTTTATTACTATATTATTTGATTTGCATATGAAAACGGCGACATATTCTGTGATTTTGAGGTGTTATTTTTTTCCCTGAAAGGAGACATTATGACGATTTTTCCATATGTCCTGCTTAAAGATAAAGGGCAGCTGTGTATGTTTTCTACGGTCACAAATGGTCTCTTATTAATGAAATGATGTCTGGAGGGTGTGTTGTATGTTAAAGCTCGACCAGAGGGCCGGGACCCGCTAGGGGTCCTCATCACACTCCTAAGGGGACCTCAGAATGGCTTAAAAATGTTTAAAATAAGACAAATCAAGCTTTAAAAACAAAACGGAAACCTCTAAAAATCAACACATATTTCTTATTTTAATTTGTTTCCTCTGTCTTGGAAAACCTGGATACTGTATTTGGATGGATAAAAAAAAAAAAAAAATCCAGACCTGAAAAGGCATTAAAGGCACAATATGTAAGATTTTTTTATTAAAATATCCAAAAACCCCTATAGCAGTTATATATTTTGTTGACCTGTGTGCTTATTATCCCAAACGTTATGCATTATTATCCCAAACGTTCCCAACATATGTATCTATATGTAGAAATTGCTATATGTAGAGGGGGAAAATAAAAAAACCTTATCCTGTAATCACAAAAGACATCATGCTAATACATTGGTCACAAGTGTGAACCCTGAAATGCATTTGTTTTTGTAATGTCTGGAATTATGAAAATGTAATGATTTTGATTTTATTTATTTATTTTTCAAATATTGCCACCTTGTTTCTGTAAATAAAAAAAAGTATTTTATTTGACAAGTAGCTTTGTCATTACAGCAGAAATATCCTAAATCGAGGGCATTCATATTTGGTCGGACAGTGGGAGCCTTGGAGTCAAAAAGGTTGATATCAACTGTGAAAAATGAATAGATTATAAAACAAATATAAAATAAAATGGATTTATATATCCTGGCAGCATTCACCCAAATGTTGTCCCATATCCTCATGTGTGTGTTTGTGCCTGGGTTTCACTGACTGGACTGCTGGCATCATTCTGCTGATTTCAGATTTATTTAACTGAGAAATTGATTTTCTTGCGCTCCTCAGCAGCAGCAGAATGTCATAAACACAAATGGGAGGAAAGGGACGTCCGGACGGAGGGAGAGGAAGAAGGATAATGTGGGAGAGAAGAGAGAGAAGGAGAGTGGAAGTGATGGGAGTGACAGTAAGGAGAACAGGGAAGCACAGTCGGATCCGATAACTGGGCTTTCGAATGAGAAGGAGACCGAGGATGGAGAGGAAACGCACAGCAGTGCCCCCCGCAGAAGAGGAGGTGAGACAGACCGACAGCACTAACTCTCCGTCATATCCATATTTGATTTCCATGGCTGTGTTCGTAATAGAATACAAGCTTACTGCTTACTGTTGACAGTTTTAAACAATAAACATTTCAGAGAGTAGTGCTACATCGTGGACATATGACCTCTTCATGTGTCATATGACCTCATCACATTGCATGGTTAAAACTGTCTAGGTATTTTGTTGAAAAAAAAAGTTTTCCCCTTTTTTTGTGTGTAAAATGACAGTTATTTGATCAAAAATACAGTAAAACTGTAACATTGTAGAATATTATTACAATTTGAATAGCCATTTTCTATTTTAGTATGTTAGTGTATTTAGAATTTTAAAATGTAAATTATTCCTGTGATTGCAAAGCTGAATTTTCAGCATCATTAGTCCAGTCTTCAGTGTCACATGATCCTTCAGAAATCATTCTAATATGCTGATTTGGTACATTTCTTATTAAGTAGCACAACTGATTTCAACATTGATAATAATAAACCGCTTTTATTTAACATTTGAAATCTTTAAAAATCTATTTTATTTTAAATGTCTTAACTGTTACTTTTGATCAGTTTAATGCATAATTGCTAAATAAAAGTATTACTTTCGAAGACAAATGTTTGAGTATTCGTGTACAAAAGTACATACTGCAGCACAAGTATATGAGTAGTATGCTTTTATGCAATTCTGAATGTTCCATTCATAGTTCTTGAAGGTGCACAAACTATTTGATAACTGTTGGCATGAATGCAGCATCATGTAAAGTGTATTGGTTACTGGAGCCATTATAAAAACTTCCTTTTTCATTGTTGTATTTTCATAGTTACCCATGAACGAACACATCTAGAACATTGTTAAATTGGTTAAAAGGGGGGTTTGGCATTCAGCAACATGGCAGCAAACCCTTATGGGAAATAAAACGCTTAGACATAGATGTAATTATATTATTTGTCTCATATCAGTGATCATTACACACTCACTGTAGTGATCTTTATATCCCTTATCTGCATTAATTAATATGTTCAAAAAGGAAGTGCTGTCAATCGATTAAAAAAATTTACTAATTAATCACTTTTTTTCCCTGTAATTATTCACAATTAATTGCACCTAACATTAAAGTTTTTAATTATTGTAGTTATTTTTATATTGTAATAATTTCACATTTAATCTAAAATTAATGTAGAAACAACATAAAGACAGTATATTTTGATAGAATTGTATTAAATATTATATAGGAAATATACAGAAATTGAATAAAGTTATATCAAATACTCCATAGTCTTCACTGAATAAATAATAAATTAAAGATAGATTAATCCTTATTAAAGCTACAAAAGTTCAGTCAATGAAAGCGAGTGATTTTCTCATTGGCTGTATCCGAAAACTTAATGCTGCCTTTGGAGGAAACATTCCCAGGTAAGAAGGCATTAAGGCACGTCTGAATCCAATGTTAGCTTCACTTTCTGTCCCCTGAGATTCCTTCAGCTGATCGATTTTTGAAGGCAGCATAAATGTATCCTTCTCTGCATTTGATATCCCTCAATCCTGTGTTCCATTCTCTGACAGTAAGCTAAAAAAGAAAGATTGTGTCTGAAAGTTGCAGTGGCTGGTCAGTTTGTGTTTAAATGTATGTTTTTAACCAATGCTTTCCACTTCTGATGTCACTTCTAGCGAGAAATTACTATTATAGAAATTAAATATTTGTTTAGTTCTCGCCAAAGCTCTCTCTATTTTGCTTCAAATAAAACATTAAAATGTTACGCTGCCTCAGAAGTCTGTCTGAAAATCAGTTTTGTGCGGTATTTTCATGCCCAAACGCTGCCTGCAGAGTCATTGCCAATAAGGCAGCGAGGCAACAAGTCAGCTGCGTAAGTTTTCGGATACATCTTTTTTTTTTCTTTACATTAATGACATGCATCACAGCAGCGTTTTATTAGGTTGCTGTCATTTTATAGGTGCAGTGTGTAATATTTATGAGGATCTATTGACAGTAATGCAATATAATATCGTCCATCGTGATGGCTGACCGTCATCACGATGGAGCGCCACCATCGTGATGCCACGCCCCCCATTGCGAGTCTTGTTGTGAGTGGGAAGCACACTAAATCCTCTTCTATAGTTAAAAACTTTGCAGGGATTGCCCTGAAAATTAAATTGAGAATATAACTAATGCATATATTCTATTTTAAATACTGTAGTCTATGCCAGATATAGCCTACATTTTGAAATAATAAACCAGGCTCAAACATCCATTTCAAGCATGCGTGTTTCTTTCAGCGCTTCCGTCAGTGAAACAACACACCACAGCCTGTTTAATATTTAAACAATTATCAGTCAATAATGGTAACCTAAAGAATAAAAGAAAATTAAATATTATTTAAAAAAAAAAAATTCATTTCCTCTCAATGATGCGTCCTCTCCGCTCTGCGCGAGATGAAACACGAGCTGGATCGACACCTTCTCAAATATCTTCGTCTTCATGTTTTCTCATGATCTTGCAAAGCAACACTTGTTGTAAAAGTTCTGAAGAGCGAATTTTACAGGGACAGCAGACATTTAAGCTATGTTTGATTATTCACTGCCAGAGAAAACGAAAGTAAAATGGCCTGTGTGTGTGTGAAATGCAAATAAACTTGACGCGCCTTACCAAGTGTAATTACAAGCACAAACTGTGTTAAATAAAATTAGGTAAAAAGGTAGCCTATTCGTCCTACAATGTTTTTCTACTTTCCCACATTAAAGGACGTGAATGGGTATAATAGACTTAATTATAAACAAACGAAAGGAAGAAACGTTTATAATTCCCTGCGAAATGGGTGCGACACGAGTGAAGATTTGAGAAAAGAAACGAGATGTATGTCCATGTGGGATAAAATGGACTAACGTTAGGCCTATTGTTAAAATTCACGGAAATCGCAAAACAGAATAAAAAAGCTGTCAAATCCCAAATTGGGCTCAGCCTACCTCTCTCATTCTGCATGATTCCATTCATGGCTGCGAATGTATTTCCTTTGTAAACAAAGCTTTGTGCTTCACTCTGTATTAATCACGTAAAACAGCATTACCATACAAAACACTGACGAAATTATAGTTTTGAAGTAGAAAATGGTATTTATGTAAAGAGATATATTAAAATAAAAAGTGCACAACTCTTCTTAAGTGGAAGGAAGCTACTTTTTTCCCTCACGTGCAACCTAGCGCAGATGAGTCCTTATTTGGGTTAGAAAAATAACGAAATTATAGTTTTTATGTAGAAAATAGTATTTATGTAAAGATGGTAAAATACAGATATAGTAAATTATATATTTGTATTAATAAAAAAAAACAAGACGATATCATCGTCCATCACGATGTTTTACTGTAAACATCGTCAACTGCCAATTTAGGAGACATCGCCCAACCCTATAATATACATAACTATGTTTTCAGTGGTGTATAAAAACCTTACATAATGACCGTTAAGTTTTTAACAGTGGTTCTCAAACTTTTTATACCAAGTACCACCTCAGAAAATATTTGACCCTCCAAGTACCACCATAATGACCAACATTAAAATACAGTAGCGCAGTAGGCCTAACTATTCAGCTACATCTCGGCACAAAACGAGGAAGTTTATTCCTAATAGGAATATTTATTGTTGTCAGCCACTTTAAATACACATTGTAAATACAGAGTTTGTACATTAAAGGGTTAGTTCACCCAAAAATGAAAATTCTGTCATTGATTACGTCATATTCTCGCACATGCGTCGTGGAGGCACACACGGAAGACAAGAACAAGCTGGATAAAGGTGTTATTTTGATTTTTTTTTGCGCACAAAAACTATTGTCGCATCGTAAAATTATTGTAGAGCCACTGTGGTGAGATGGACTTTGTAACGACGTTTTAAGTGCCTTTTATGGGTCTTGGGAGGATTAATGTACTGAATGCCAATGGAGGCCTATCTGAAGCCTTTCTCAGCCATCAGCTTTCAACAAAAATATCTTAATTTGTGTTCCGAATATGAACGGAGGTCTTACGGGTGTCGAACGACTTAAGGGTGAGTAATTAATGACAGAATTTTCATTTTTGGGTGAACTAACCCTTTAAAGCTACACTATGTAACTTTTCCGTCCACTAGAGGTCGCCTGTTCAAAACAAAGGCGTAGTTTGATGACGCCACGTTTGAGCGCAGAATCTTGGGACATGTGGTCTTCACCTCACAGCCAGTGGAAAAGAATCAGGATAGGACTCGGGCAGAAATCATGTTCATGGATGCGATTATTAACATTACTGTAGTCTGAAGCAGAGCAGGACCGAGTGTAGTGGAGCTGAGCAAGGCCGCAGGAGCGATTGAAGAGCGGGACTGTTATTATGGCATAGTCGCCGGCGGGACTTTTATTATGACACGGTTGCCGGCGCCACTTCCTCTTTTCCAGTCATGAGTGAGGTAACGCAACTCTGTTTATCGTATTAGATATATCTGTGTTGAAAAGGAAGTTATGACGTTCGCTCGGCGGCTGCTATGACACTTGTTCACACTGCAGTGAGAGTAAAGTGTTTCACTGAATAAAACCGGAAACCGAGGCTGACGCAGATATGACGCAATCGACAGGCGACTCCCTCACGCATAGCCCACATGTCTCGGTTCCTCGGTTAAAATAGC
Organism: Gobio gobio; assembly: GCF_949357685.1. Taxonomy (NCBI): domain Eukaryota; kingdom Metazoa; phylum Chordata; class Actinopteri; order Cypriniformes; family Gobionidae; genus Gobio; species Gobio gobio. The sequence goes on from NC_137106.1 coordinate 13,214,101, forward strand.
AATTTCTCACGACTTACAAATAGTTGGAAACATTTGGGATATTCTAAGTACTCAGCTGAACAAAATATATAACACTGGCCTAGTGGTTTCTGGATATTTTACTGCAAAAATCCTACATAGTTCACCTTTAACACTGCGCTGTGCTTGCATACAGGTAAATACAATAATTAAATAATGATTAAATTAAAATGTGTTGTATCTAAAAGTTAAATTAAAACTGTAATGTACTTAAATGTAAAAAAAAAAAAAAACTTTACTCAAATAAAGATGAAATTAAAATGTATTGTTTTAACATTAATTTATATTTAAAGTCAAAATGTAATATTTGTTCTGAGTTTGTCACACCACAGAAAAATGTGTTATTAAATGTGTGCCAAATTTAAATTATAAAAAAAATTGAGCAGCATTCTCTGCTCTCAAACACTGTCTGCGCTGAAACCACGCCCACTAGCGGGAACGCAGCAGTAAGCACACAAGACAATTGGGCAGTGGCACGTACTGCAATGATGGCACCAGATGTTGGCGGGACGGACAGATGGAGTCCTGTGTCGGTCCGGCAGTGAATCCCAGTTTTCTCCGATGAACGTTTGTAAAACGATCACTGCAGAGGCAGGTGTATGTAGGTGGTGATCATGGTAGCGGTTCACAAAATGAATCCACCTCTTCTTGATATCGACGATTTTGTTTTATAAGCTTTCTATACGTTTTACAATTAGGTAATATGCATTTACGTGATGAAGGCATAACTAGCTAGCTAACTGTAGGCTCTAGTAACTAACGGTAGTGACAGCAACATGCGATTGAACGGGCAAACTGATGCGAATGTAGGTTACTCTAAAGTTAGTTGTTATAGTGTTAGGGGTCGGGGCCAGGCTCAGTGGCTCCAGTGTGTCATCGAGCCACCGTTTTAGTACAACACAGTTCACAGTCTTTGTAACGTGTTTCAGCAATACATTTATAACATAATGTGTTTAGAATAGAAACAAATTTTAGAATCGCCTTTACAGCAACTTTAATTTAGTGATTCCTCTGCGTACCACTAGAGGGAGCCCGAGTACCACACTTTGAGAACCACTGCCTTAGAATGAGCCATTTCAGTGAAGTCACCATTTTGCGCCGCCATGTTTCTACAGTAGCCCTAAACGGACAAACCTCTGTACAGAGCTCTAGCTACTCTCTGCTGTTTCAGATGATGATATCTTTGTCCCGTGTCAGCCACCGTAGCTTCTCTATGTGCTTCAAAAGGAAGGGGTGAGTGGTGGGTGGTTGCAATCACAACCTCACCTCTAGATGGCGCTAAAATTAACACAGTGCACCTAATCTGAATTGCATGACGTGGATCCGGGTCGGACACGCATCCGATGTCTTTTCAATGTCTCTTTTCGTCCATTTAACACTTTTTAACTAATTTAAGACTGTGCTTAAGAGGACCGTTTTTGTCCGTTAAAGCACGGAAGAGAACTCAACGTGGCCACGCGCTGTCTGAAGTGATATTCTGTGCCAATGAGTCCTGTGCGTGTCAGCACAGAGAGGAGATTGACAAACAGCAAACGTCTTATCGTGTGTGGATTTTTTTAATATCACTTGAATGAATGATAGCGTGATCATATACTGTAGTAGCGTAGCCAAAGGTTGACAGAAAAGAGCTGATGCTGCGTTAATTGCGTTAACGGGCTAATTTTGACAGCCCTAAACAAAATATAAACAAGATTATAATTATTAACAAAATTATGTATTTTGTTAAAATATACCCTAAACACAATGGCATGCAAAGCAGACTGTCATATTGAATTATGGGTAAGGGTCAAAGGTAATTACCCATGGTGGTTTGACCGTAACATAAAACCCTTAGTGGTTAAAAATGGCTTTTAAACATCTGTCCACTGTATTTAATGTATCAAAGGGTTATACAAACGTGACAAAAGTACTACTCGTTTCATTAGATGGGAAGTGTGAGAAAAAAAAAACTTGGAACACCTTACAAACACTCAAACTTTAGGAAATAAATTGTAAACTTGAACACGGTCACATATACTTGCAGCACCCTCCAGCTAGAAAAGAGAGAGAAAAGACAGACACTGAAAGGCTTGGGAGCTTAGAAATTCTCATGATGCCTGGGCGGATTTCAGACACATAAATGCTTTAAATCTCACACGCGTGTCTTAACACATCCACACGGCCACACACACATTCAGACACTCAAAATCCTTGAAGTATAACATACATCACTCAATTAAATGGTTACTTAATGACTTCATAAATCTCTCATGTCTTTTTAGATTTTAGTGTGGGGTAATTTTTTATGAATTATTGTCTTAAATGTGTCATGAACTGGCTTTTAAAAAAATGTATACTGTTGTCTGAGGTCAATTTATGACGTTTGCTTGGTTTTTACATTCAAAAACATCATAATGAATTAGTAATAGGCTATTTTCTACCCTCGGTTTAGATAGGCGTGCTGCACTGAAGACTTGGAAGTAAATGCCCACGGCTAGGATTGGATAACAGTTTTGCATATTTAATGAGCTTTGGCTCCCCCGTGAGTACACAAGGAATTGTTTTGAAAGCATGTGGAGAAACGGCACCCGAAATGATTCGTCCCACAGGGCTCGCAAAATATCTTTATCAAACAAACGCAATGATTTATCTCTCATCCACCTGCGATTGATTGGAATGTTATTTTTTTTATTACTTAGGCTGCCCGATCAGTGGATATAAGCGTGAACCGTACACACACACACACGGCAAGTATGTTGCAGACTGCATGATCAACTTCCGCGATTGTATTTTTCCTTCAAATATCAAGTCGAGAGTGAACAATGCGCATCAAGAAAGGAATGTTATTTCACTATTTAAGATATCGGCAGGCCGGGCTTAAGTTTTGTTAGCTGAAAAACACACAGCCCCGGGACGTTGGGCTTTGCAAACCCTAGCCCATACATGTCCGAGTCTGATCCCGAAACGCAATGAGCCAACCACACCACAAATAAAGGATTCTCCTGCCTTTGACAGCGTGCTAATGTTCAGTTAGACACTTACACATAATCGAATAGATATCAAACAATCTGTAACAATGCAATACTATCACATTTAAAAAAACATTTTTACTCGCAAAAGTGTGCTGCTTCATTCATTCATGGAATCTCATCCTGTCTGCAAATCCAGTCTTTTGTTTACAAACGAATCCGTGGTAAAATGTAGGAACAGACGCGCAATGTCTTCCCCACGTGAGCTGGATATTCATTAAAAATAATGTTCATCCATGCATTCATAATATTGGAATCCGAATGAAGCTTTTGTGGTATGTTTAGAAATTCTCTCCGGTTTAGCTCCATGTAGGCCTGTGTTATGTTAGTGGCACGAGTCGGTGGGCGGGGCTACAGAATCAGGCGTTGTTCTTATTCTGCAGAGGCGGTGCTTCACTCAGACGTCACAGCCGGGCACAATCTGAGATCGATCATTTGCTGGGCCTGGTGTCAATAAATGCTTTTCTTTGACTAACAAGGAAGTTTTTAGCTCTGAAACTTACAGGATATTCTTATATTACCATGACCTTTTATATATCAAAAGCTCAAGGGAAAGTTGATTTCTCAATTCATGACCCCTTTAATGTTGTGGCAGGAGGATATAAGACAATACTAAAAGCCCCGGATTTTGGAAAGCTTCTTTCTGTTTCTGTGTTAAACCGTAATACACTCACCAGTCACTTCGTAAGTTAGACCTTGCTAGTACCGGGTTGGACAGCCTTTTGAATTCAGAACTGCCTTAATTCTGGAAACATTTTCCTCAGAGGTTTTGGTCCATATATGAATGCATCATGCAGTGGCTGCAGTTTTGTAGGCTGCACATCCATGATGCAAATTCGCCATTCCACCACATCCCAGAGCTGCTCCATTGAGCTTTATGACATTTATGACATAGTATATTATCCTGTTGGAAACAGCCATCAAAAGATGGTTACACTGTGGTCAGGGATGGACATGGTCAGCAACAATATGTAGGGTATTAAGCTCAAGTACCCATTAAGCACACTACCATCTTTGAGCTCCGATTATAAAAAGAAAAAATGTGATGTCTTAACCAATTGATGTGCTTGTTACTATATACCTCATGTCATTTCAAGCTAATCAGTCCATTGCACACTGAGATGTGTTCACACTGTCTGGTGGCCATTTTGAAAGCTGTCTATGCACTGTTCTTGAGCTAATCTGAAGGCCACACGAAGTTCGGAGGTCTGTAGCTATTTACTATTGAAGCTATTGAAAGTTCAATAGCTTCTGTGCACTTTGTGCCTCAGCATGCGTTGACCCCGCTCTGTGATTTTTACCTGGCCTACCACTTCGTGGCTGAGTTGCTGTTGATCCCAATTGCAACAGTTTACCGTGGAATATTTAATAGTGAGCAAATTTCACGAATTAACTTTATTGCACAGGTGGCAACCTATCACAGTACCACGCTTGAATTCACTGAGCTCCTGAGAGCGACCCATTCCTTCACAAATGTTTGTAGAAGCGTCTGCATGCCTAGGTGCTTGATTGTATACACCTTTGGCCATGAAAGTGATTGGAACACTTAAATTCAATGATTTGGAGGGGTGTCCCAATACTTTTGGAACACACACACCGGCCACTTTATTATGTACACCTGTTCAACTGAGCTTTAACGCAAATATCTGTTCAGCGAAAGCATAAAAGCAGTCTCTTTCTAGCTCACTAATCAAAAAAGTAAATGTCATTCATTTGTACAGACGTTTAGATGTTCTTGCTTTCATTGGAGCTCAAGATGGAAAACATGATCATCATGTTTTATACAAGCTTGCTGAGTTCATGTTGCTCAAGGGCTGCTACCATTTAAAGCAATTGAGGGACAAACCAAATACTGAGGCCTTGTACACACTAATACGTTTTTTTCTCCCTTTTGGCCTTTCGTTCACACAGAGAAGGTGTTTTTGGAAACGAAAACTGAGCTTTTTTGAACTCTCTCCAAAGCAGATACATTTGAAAAAGCCGTTTCCACCTTTCTCGAAAATGGTGGTATTCAAAAACGATGATGCATGTTTAGTCATGTGATGCATACTGTACCCATTGATATATATGGTCATACTGGCATGGTTGTGCCTGCTATTTACGTTCATAGTGATGTTTCATATTACATTCCAGCAAAGATGACAGAAAACGTACTTACAATTGCCGTCCTGTGGCAAAACATGCCAATTGCATTTTAGACCATAAAAGTTTGACCTGCACTCAACAGTGAGTGGTGGGATATTTTGCTAATATGTTATTGTATCAGAAGAATTGCATTATATATTTTCTTTCTGTATCATCTCGAAAACTTTTATTACGTTTTATGCATGTGCGGTAAGATGATTTTAAGTATTTTCAGGCATTTCAGTGTGGATAAGCAAAAAAGACTGGAATTGTTTTGAAACGAAAACTGTTTTCAAATGTATCTGGTTTAATGCGGTTTAATGTTCTTTTTTTATTTTATTCAAGACCACTGGAAATATTTTGCCTTGAATTGCACTGTTCATTTGAGCTCTTATTTTGTCCTTTTCGTTCATGTGTCCCTCAGGCTGGAGAAGAGAGAGAGATTTCTTTGATGACACAGCAAGCATTCGCAGTGAGGGCAGCAATGTCCGTGGAGGCCTGAGGGGCAGGGGCAAAGGTCGTGGCCGGGGCAGAGGTCGTGGACGAGGTAACCAATAAACACCCCTAAAAAAACCAAATAGTTTCTCACAGTCAGACTGTCTGTTAAATATATTTTTTAGTTGGAAATTGTAGATGTCGTGTAAAATTTGGAGCGGGGTCTACATTTTAAGCTGTGAATGCAGTAGGGCTGTGCGATATTGAAGACAAATGCGATTTGCGATATCCTTGTTAAATAATGCGCTATTCGATATGCGATACAATATTGCTTTAAGTGTGTAAAATCTATTTCTTTCCCCAACTGATATCTTTCACTTAAAGTATAACCAACTGTGTTTACATGAATACTCATCAAGACAGACATTTTGACATAACTGTGTGTGTATTTGACAGTTCGAGTGTGTAACAAGACGGCTTGTGCGCACGTTTCGGTGTGTGTGTCAGACAGCACGAGACTGCAAGGAGTTGTTTTTCGCAAGTTATTGCATTTAATAACTCTTTTTAACGTCAAACAAATCACATAAGTAACAGTCGTGTGCCCAGTCTATTCTCTGCTATATGCGTCGACCTCAAACGTACACTTTTCACAATGTTGAAGTAGTCTATTAAAATCCTTCAGATTTGCGATATGCATACTGCGATATGTATATTTCGATATATTGCGCAGCCCTAGAATGCAGTCTTTCCTGCCATCTATGCACAAAAATCACCTGACAAACTGTTTCCCACAATCATGAAGCTTTTTGTGTCACATTTGTACAACCTTACTGTAGGTTTCAAGTATATATATCTTATTTCTTTCTTTCCAGGTCGCTATGATTACTCTCACAGTTACCGGGACTCTTACCTGGATAGGTCCACGGTTCCAGCGGAGTTCGGCACTAACATGATCTATTACTATGATGACGGTAATCGCGTGCAGATGTATACGATTGAGGAAAATTTGCTTAAAGAATATATCAAACGGCAAATGTAAGTTCCATATCTTCTCTTTGCTTTTAAACAAAATACTATTTGCTTGTCCAGTTCTCCTGCTTTCAGTGTGCATCATGGTTTATTTTTTTATCAGTCATATTTTGACACATTAGAGAATTTGTTCATTCAAGGTTTATCTTTAGTAAAATAAGCCAAACAGTGTGAACATGGTTGTATTATAATATGGTCACTGTCTTTTGAAAGTGTTTAATGCATTACCACCAGCAGGAGGAGCAGCTGCAACATTGGGCGGCCTGGCACTGCCTGTCTGTATGTGTCCTTAATTTAGCTCCTCAGCCTTATGGACGATGGGGAAAGGGTCAGAAAGATTAGGGCAGAGGACACTGGGTGCATTGTGCGTGTGGGTGCGTTTCTTAGTCAGAAATGACAAAAAAAAATGACACTTGCATTTAATGTGGAAATGAAAATGTGTTAAACATGTTTTTAAACATGTTTTCCCTATACTACCCCGCATGTGTTTATTGTTTGTGTGTGTGCGTTCTTGCCCATGTAATCTTATTCACAGTATTCAGCCAAGCTTACTTCACTCAACACTGTGAACGTAACGAGCTCCACAGGGAGCGAACATACACATACACACTCATGCACAAACATATGTGGTTGATGACTGACTGTTTAACACTGATCTGAAACCTGTCTTTCAAAAACATCAAGATCAGTGCTTACTAAAGAAAACTGCTCATTAATCAATAAAAGAAAACTGTGTAGTCTTTTTTTTTTTTTTTTGGAATGAGATGGGAAGCACTTTGTTTGTGGAAAAAGAAGAGGGTAAACAGAGAGAGAGGAAGAAATACATACAGTATATACCCTATGGTGGCGCCAAGCATGCTTACAACGAGCATGCCAAGAAATATGGTGTGTCATATATCATATAATATAATATACTGTATCTCCCAAAAGTAAGTGCACCCCTCATATTTCAGCAACCATTTTAACATATCTTCTCAAGGGACAATACTATAGAAATAAAACTTGGATATATTTTAGAGTAGTCGGTGTGTTGCTTGTATAGCAGTATAGATTTACTGTCCTCTGAAAATAACTTAACATGCAGCCATTGTCAAAATAGCTGGCAACAAAAGTGAGTACACCCTAAGTGATAACGGCTGTACGTCGATTAACCATGCAAAGCCACATGTCCTATTCATCATGTGTTTGTCTGCCTGACAGGACCATACAAATTTGTGTATCTTGTATTAGATGATTTACGATTTGGTGCTTTGAGTACAATTCTCTCATACTGACCACTGGATGTTCAACACGGCACCTCGTGGCAAAGAACTCTGAGGATTTGAGAATTAGAATTGTTGCTCTCCACAAAGATGGCCTAGGCTGTAAGAAGATAGTTAACACCCTGAAACTGAGTTACAGTACATTGGCCAGGGTCATGTAGAGGTTTTTCAAGACGGGTTCCACGTGGAACAAGCCTCACAAGGCTCGATTTAAAGAAGTTCAGTCCTCGTGCTGTGCGTCAGGTGCAGAAGCTGACTTCAAAAATCAAACGCATTAATGCTGCCAGCATTTCTTTAGAGGTTGCAGAAGCTGAAGGTCCGCTTGTCAGTGCTCAGACCATACGCTGCACACTGCAACAAGTCGGTTTGCATGGCCGGCTCTTCTGAAGCCCGCAAACAGTTTGCTGAAGACATCCTGTCCAAGAGAATGAATTACTTGGTCTGATGAGACCAAGATAAACTTGTTTGGCTCAGATGGTGGACAGCATGTGTGGCGTCGCCCTGGTGAGGAGTACCAAGAAAACTGTGTCTTGCCTAGAGTCAAGCATGGTGGTGGAAGCATCATGGTCTGGGGCTGCTTGAGTGCTGCTGGTACTGGGGAGCTGCGCTTCATTGAGGGAAACATGAATTCCAACATGTTCTGTGACATTCTGAAGCAGAGCATCATGGCCTCCCTTCAGATAAGCCGTTTTCCAACATGATAACGACCCCAAACACACCGCCAAGATGACAACTGCCTTGCTGAGGAAGCTGAACGCGAAGATGTGGCCAAGTATGTCTCCAGGCCTGAACCCTATTGAGCACCTGTGGGGGACCCTCAAGCGGAAGGCGAAGCGCCATGTGTCTAACATCCAGTAGCTCCGTGATGTCATTATGGAGGAGTGGAAGAGGATCCCAGCAACAACCTGTGCAGCTCTGGTGAATTCCATGCCCAGGAGGATTAAGGCAGTGCTAGATAACTGGTTCTCACACAAAATATTGACACTTTGGACACAGTTTTGACATGTTCACTTAGGGTGTACTCACTTTTGTTGCCAGCTATTTTGACAATAATGGCTGCATGTTAAGTTATTTTCAGAGGACAGTAAATCTATACTGCTATAAAAGCAACACACCGACTACTCTAAAATATGTCCAAGTTTTATTTTTATAGTATTGTTCCTTGAGAAGATATGTTAAAATGGTTGCTGAAATATGAGGGGTGTACTCACTTTTGTGAGATACTGTATACCACAATCATATCTGTCATATCTATATACTATTTATAATAGTCTATATTGTGAAAGACTTGATAAAAAGGCTTCTAGTGCTTTTTCAAAAATACAAAGAAGGTGTGCACATCCTCAAACCCAAACAAGGCTCAGGTGCTGGACAAAAGAAATAACTGAAGCAAAAAACAATTAATTGTAAAATAAATTGGAGCAGTTAAAGCTGCACTATGTAACTTTTCCGTCCACTAGAGGTTGATGCATAGTTTGATGACGGCAAGTTTGAGCACGGGTTCATGGGAGATGTGGTCTTCACCTCACAGCGGTGGAAAAGAATCAGGATAGGACTCTGGCAGAAATCATGTTCATGGATGAGATTATTAACGTTTCTGTAGTATGAAGCAGAGCAGGACCGAGTGTTGTGGAGCTGAGCAAGGCTGCTTGAGTGATTTTTAATAAGAAGAGCGCAACACACGCTTTGTGAGCAGCGGGACTGTTATTATGGCATAGTCGCTGGCGGGACTTTTATTATGCCACAGACCCCGGTGCCATTTCCGCTTTTCCGGCCATGAGTATGAGGTAACGCAGCTCTGTTTATCATATTAGATACATCTAAGTGTCTTGAAAATGATGTTATGACGTTACTCTGTGCGTTCGCGTGGCGGCTGCTATGACACTTGTTGCACACTGGAGTGAGAGTAAAGCATTTCTGCAAAATAAAATCGGAAACCGAGGGTAACGCAGATATGACGTAATTGACAGGCGACTCCCTCACACGTCCTGGTTCCTTGGTTAAAATTGCAATTTTCACACGATTTACAAATAATTGGAAACATTTGGGATATTGTAAGTACTCAACTCAACAAAATGTATAACACTAGCCTAGTGATTTTTTGGATATTTTACTGGAAAAAAATTACACCGTGCACCTTTAAATCAGTGTGCGGACATCACATTTGTTTTTTGTTATAGTGCTTTTTCAACATGTTTTCTGTATGCAAGTACATGTGCTTTGTGTCAAAAATGGGCTCCGTGGCGAAACATTTTTTGGCCGTCTTAGGCCGCATTTACATTACATGGATCAAGTGACCCAATTCAGAATTTTTAATTTTTTTTCCCCTCCCATATGGCACAGATCTGATATATCCCACGAAGGTGTAGGCAAGAAAAAAGCACATGGATTCCAATATTCTTTGATCACTTTCAGGCCTCATTCATATGTGGAAATAAATCTGATATGAATCGGATATGTGCATTTGTTTCTGCCATGGAAGCGGACAGATTGGCATATCCCGTCAATGCGAGTCATATGTCATTGAAAAGCGACGGTGACGAAAGACATGATCACATGATTCTTTTCTCTCCACTTTTTTTTCTCTGCCTTAAGAGACCAATATTTAGCTAAAAGTGATAAGAGTGTGATAATTTGCAGAAAGCAAAAGCTTGTAGAGTCTTTTTTTTACTTCCTTTTCAGACTAAGCTTTTCCAGGTCAGTATATCTACCTTGGGTTGTTTTGCCAACTGTATAGTGTAAATGCAGATATTGGATATGGGTCACTTTTAAAAGGTGTAAGCTGGTCATCCAAAAATGTGGATATAGTCAACTAATCGAAATTGGCCGTCAAGACTTGCAGTTTTAATGTGGCCTTCATGGCGTATACATCCACCCAGTATCCATTTATTTTTAATATATTTTTGTTATTTGAAAAGGGGATATAAATATAAAAGCGTCTCCATTTGGCACTTTCTAGATTCCTCGTACTGAAAAACTAAATTCCTTTTTGCCCCAGGCCAGTTGTTCCTCACACCTAAGCATACCAGCAAGTGAAACTTGCACAACACTTCGGCTGAAACTCCCCAGATTAATTTGCACGGTTGTTTATGGGGCATCTCATCTTCGCCTGACTAAAGCTGCTGGAATGTGAGGTGTGTTCTGGGTGGAGGCCGCACCGTTCTTCCCAGAACACTTCTGCTGCTTACAGGGGAGGTTTTAACAAATTTTCATGAATGCTAAGAAGTGTTTAATGGGCATGGGAGGCTTTATCATCATCAGTCACGTCTTTGAAGTTCCACCGTCAGGTGCTTCATCAGGGTGCTTTTTAGGAACTTGCATGTGTTAGTAGAAATGTGATACATTTTTCTCCAAACCGCTTGTCTACAGAGGCTCTAAATGATTTGTGTACAATATTTAAATGCGAAATTCAGCAGTGATATTGGAGGTCTAGTCTGCAGTTTGGTCTCGCTGCACCTGGTCTCACTGGAATCCAGCCAGAGGCTCTGTGCCGTCTGTTCCACTCCTTAAACAATACATAAAACCCAGAGGACAGAGATGCTCAAAGGGTGCTCATCCGTGAATGCATGTGTTGCTGAAAAAGAGATGGATGATAACTAAAGGGATGTAAGATTGCTGTCTTTTATTCCCATGACGTCCATTGAGTTCTCTCTTTGTACATTTAACCATTAGTGTAAGTGCAACGGCCTGCAGCAGTGACAGAACAAGACTCTAATACCCAATAGTAAATTCAAACAAAGTTGTTCTTGGATACATGTACTACATATCCAAGAAGATGTATTTTGCATTATATTGAATCAGACTGAAAGAGCTTATATTATCGCTATATTTCTTATATTGTTGCAAGAAAATATTGTATTCTATATATGATTTATTTTTATTTATTGTTATTATTATTATTATTTTAATTTGTACTTCTGAGATCTGAGTTTCTTGACAATACTTGAATGGTATACAATCTCAATACTTGAGATTGTATTGATTGTATTAAATAATAAATAAAAATGTCATTATTTTGCAAGCTTTTGTCTTACAGATACAGTCTGGTCTAAGAGTCTGAGATTGTTTGGGAAATCTGAGATTTTCTTTCAGTTTAGGCTTTTAGGGTTTTTAAAAAAACGATTCAAGAATTCATTCAAAATATTGTATTCATACAGCTCAAGTGCTGATGTCATTGAATTAAGAGAGACGCATCAAATACTAAGACCTTCTGAAATGTTAATGTTTCAATTCAACATTTCAGTTGATTTCTTATGGTGATTATCATTTGTAAAAAAAAAAAAAAAAAAAAAAATATATATATATATATATATAAAATATGTGTGTGCATTTATGTATATTAGGTCAAATATAAGTTTTTATTTTCATTTATTTATGTTTATTTGTATTAAATGCACAGCTTAAATTATGCGATGTGTAATGAGGATATCTAAGTTGTATGTAATTATATCCTATTTGCACACAGCTGACATGCGCTAGCTATTTTTGTGGTTAGTATTTTAATACACCGTAATTAGAGGCAGTAAATGTGAAATTATTTTTTTGGAGTTTACAGATGGCTGTTTTTGTTTGTTTTTAGTGAATACTACTTTAGTCTCCCAAACCTGGAGCGTGACTTCTTCCTGCGGAGAAAGATGGATTCAAAAGGCTTTCTGCCCATCTCTCTGATCGCCGGTTTCCACAGAGTCCAGGCCCTCACCACCGATATCAGTCTCATTAAAGAGGTGACTTTGAGCCTTCACCTCTGACCTACCTCTTTTTCAAGACACACACAAGAGATTATCATTAGTCTGTGTTATATATCTTTTTTTTTTTTATGTGTGTGTATGTGCAGGCGGTGAAGAACAGTGATGTCGTGGAGCTGGTTGATGAGCAGATCCGTAGGAAGGAAGAGCCGGAGCATTGGCCCATCCCGGGTCCCGCTCTAGACTCCCCGCGCACAGATTTCTCCCAGCTCATTCACTGTCCCGAGTTTGTCCCAGGACAGACGTTCACCTCCCTCAGCACAGGTTCTGATTTGTTATACTGTTGTAGCCTTTTTATTGAACTTGTTGTTTTGCATTGATAAATGATTCTGTTACTGTTTCCCTGACTTTAGCATTCTCCGTCACTCACTTACACTCTCACTCTCTCTCTACATGTGTCACAGTATCGTCCTCCCCAGTCAGTCAGCACATGGATGAACCCGCTCTGGTGAATGGCCAAACGAGTGATGACACAGATACAGCCAAACCTAAGTCCAAAGAATCCTTTCCTTCCGACTCAAAAAGAAGCTCTAGTGAAGATGCGAATACCCCAAAAGAGCGGTCCAGCACTCTCGCTGACCCAGACGCTCAGCCATGGATACAGGTGGAAAAACGAAACCGAAACGCCTCTGGAAAAAATAAGGTACCATTCAGAGTCTAGTGATGACTGTCACAGTGTTTTATAGGGATGCACTGAATTCTGACCAATACCATTAAAGGCACAATATGGAAGATGTTTGGATTCAAATATCCAAAATTCACTAGAACAATGTTATATATTTTGTTGACTTGTGTACTTGCATTTATTCCAAATGTTTTGTAGAAACCATAGAAACACCAAAGACGCTTTAATATATTATGTATTTTATTAGACAGTTGAGCAACTGTTTGGATACATTCATCAACAGAAAACGAATGATTGTTATATAGCTCAACACAGTTAGTCTCAACACATGATTTACTGCAAGTACCGTGTTTTACCATGCCTAATATTGATCTAGCTTACTGCACTAGTGTCTAAAAGTAGCCGCCGAGTAGCATTATAACGTAACTCAACACACTTATATGTATCTAATATGATAAAACATTAGTTTTCCTGTAATGGCTGATTTTAAATTAAAATGCAAAACTATTTCGTCTGAATAATCAGACAAAAATTTTTTTAAATCCTTAAATCCAAAGTTAATTTAGGCATCACAACATTATAGCATATAAAAAAAGAGAGATTTGGAAAAAATGTAATTTAACGGTGTTATTAAATTAGGAAAAAAGTGTGTATTATTAAAAATGTGTTATTAAAAAAGATTAAATAGTTGGCGTTTAAGTGAGTGTTAAGCCGGGTGCACACTGTGCGATTTTGGCCACGATTTGGCCGTCTGAGACAAATTTTGCAAATCCTAAAAGATTCCTCTGATCCTAGGCTAAAATCTGAAGTCTTTGATAGTTAGTTTGACATGTTCACCGGCAGCCGATTAATGGTGTCAGAAGATTTTGCGCACGATCCTGCAGTGAGACTTCTCCTAGGACGACCGTCAAATTATCTTCGCTTTTTAAGACAAACTATGACCAAAATGAGCGCTTGAGATTTCTTTGTAGCCACCTTTTCAATCCCGCGTGTAACGCTCCCGTGTGTAATCACTGTCATCGAATGTGTCATTGATTGATGATATAAAACTCTGGGCGAGTTTTCTTGTGGGCGTCCGTTTTTAGCGTGCCTTGACTATCGTACAGTGTGACATTAATGACAACTTAGATCTTACAGTGTGACGAGGAACAAGGAACAAACGTAAAGGACTATTATAAATCGCACAGGGCTTAAGATCAGGGATTTTCAAACTGGGGTCCTCCAGAAGGTTCTAAGGGGTCCCCAGAAAATTTCAGAGAATAAAAAGACAAAGCAAAAATGGATAAAGTCTACCGAACATTCTAAATGGTTCATTTTTAAATGATGACGGTGGTAATCTAAATGAAAAAACTATGGGAAATGAGCATGCCCAATTAAATGTTCACTTCTGATTAAAAGTTTAAAAATGTTTTTGTTTCTTATTCTCACCAAGGCTGCATTTATTTGATCAAAAATACATTAAAATCAGTTATATTTTGAAACATTATTTCAATTTAAAATTATTGTTTTTTCTATTTTAAAATATTTTGAAATATAATTTGATTATCAAGCTGAATTTTCAGCATCATTACTGCAGTCTTCAGCGTCTTTTCATCCTTCAAAAATCATTTTAATATGCTGAAATGCTGCTCAAGAAACATTTCTTATTATTAATTTTGAAAACGGGGTTCTTTGATGCATAGAATGCATTTAGTTGAAATGCAAATCTTTTGTAATATTGTAAATTACTTTTACTGTCACTTTTGATGAATTTAATGCATCCTTGCTCATATTGCCACTCCTGGGCAAAAAATAAAAGGGCCAAAAATATTTAGTGGTCCTTTAATGGTTTTCACCATTTTAATTACAAATCATTGGTCAGGAAATTAGCAAGTATTTTTTACACAAACTGAAATACCTTCCCCTTTGTTTTCCTTAAATGTGTAAACAGTGAGGGTAAACTTGCAGACAGCTTTTTAAAGGAAGTGTCAGTGTTGTTCCCCTCAATGTTAAAGGCTTCAAGCTGTTCGTGAGTACTGGTAGTCTCCCCGTTAGTTTGAGTTTAATGCGGGACCGAATATTCCCTATAGGGTTTAAATCTGGAATCTGACCAGGCCAAAACATGAGCCTGATGGACTTGTTCTCAAGCCACTTCTTGGTTGTCTTTGCAAGTTGGTAAAGATCGTTGTCTTGTTGAAAAATAACATCTGATCATTCCTCTTTAGATAACTTGTTCATTTGTGGGAAGCAAGGCGCTCTGCAATATTCTCCTGTACTCTAAAGCATTAAATGACTTTTCACAGTGAAGTAGCTCACCAATACCAGCAGCACAATGACACCTCTTCCTCCATGCTTCACTGTGGTAGAGATGCATTTATTATTATATTTCTCACCAGCTGTTCGAAGACACCACTCTGGTGTCACAACTCTGCTCAACCATTCTGAATCTAACTTCACATATTCTGCCAAAAACTTCATTCTGTTTTTTTAAGTAGAGCATTTGCAATAATTTGTGTTTAAGACAATTAAAAGCTTGGTGTTTAGCAATTTTGGGCTTGGCCCATATTTGTGTGAGTGTGTGTGTATGTACACTGCTGTTCCATACAAAAGAACAGTATTTATCTGAAATGTAAAGCTTTTGCAACATTGTACTACCGTTCAAAAGTTTTGAGTCAGTAAGAATTTTTTTATTGGGGGGAAAGAACTTAAAGAAATTGATACATTTATTTAACAAAGATGCATTAAATTGATCAAAAGTGACCGTAAAGACATTTATAACATTACAAAAGATTCTATTTAAAATAAATGCTGTTCTTTTGAACTTTCTATTCATCAAAGAATCCTGAAAAAAAAAATTGTACACAACTGTTTTCAACATTGTTAATAATCATAAATGTTCCTTGAGCATCAAATCATCATATTAGAATGATTCCTGAAGGATCATGTGACACTGAAGACTGGAGTAATGATGCTGAAATTATGTTATTTTACATTTTATTATTATTATTATTAAACGCAGCCTTGGTGAGCATAAGAGACTTTTGAACGGCAGTGTATATACACAGGGCACAAAAAATGTGCCAAGCCCAAAATTGCTAAACACTAAGCTTTTAATTGTCTTAACCACAAATTATTGCCAATGTTCTACTTAAAAAAACAGAATGAAGTTTTTGTTAGAAAATGGGAAGTTTGATTCAGAATGGTTGAGCAGAGTTGTGTGGTGACGCTCCAGAGTGGTGTCTTCGAAAATCTAATGAGAAATACAATAATAAATGCATCTAATATATATAATATTGGCACCAATGTCTTGTGCATCCCTATTAGTTTGCTTCATTCATGGCAAAGTCATTTTAAACATATCACAACTGTAGAATATTTCAAAACTAAAAAAAAAAAAACTGGCCATTTCCCTTTTTATAAAACTTCATGTTCCTTTATAATTCATGATTTCTAGCAGAGTTTGATCACACGCTTCTTTCCTTTTCCTCCTCCATATTTGTTCATCCATCATTTCCTCTCTTCATCCATCACTTCCTCTCTCCATCCATTGTTCCATCTCCTTTCCTATGGGTGTGCAGACCTCAGTAACTCCTCTTCCTCCTAGCTCTCCTTCTTCTCCTCCTCCTCTTCCTTCTCCTTCTCCTCCTCCTCCTCCTCCTCCTCCCCTTCTTGAGTCGTTCCCATCTGCAGTTGAGTATTTGTCCTGCTTACTGTTTTCTCTTTGCATCATTTTTTTTCATATTTATTATAAGGAAATAAGACCTGTTTTGTGTTTACTTCAGGAGAGCACAGAATTGGTTCAGTCCAGCCCAAAGCAGCCACCTGAAGCAGACCAGGAGGAACTGGACTTCCTGTTTGATGAAGAAATGGAACGGCTTGCAGCGCCTCGCAAGAACACCTTTACTGATTGGTCAGATGACGATTCCGATGATGAACTTGATGACCGAGATGTTAACAAGATCCTGATCGTTACTCAGACCCCCCCTCACCTGCGGAAACACCCTGGGGGCGATCGGACAGGGAACCATGTGTCACGTGCCAAAATTACAGCTGACCTCGCCAAAGCCATTAATGATGGACTGTTCTACTATGAACAGGATCTTTGGACTGAGGAAGACGGACTGCAAGAGTGTGCCAATGCCAAGGTGAGAGTGATTGTGCTTTGTGAATTATTCTTTTAACCCTCTGGTGCTCTTCATTTGGGGGTTTCTCTGGTTGTCTTCCCGGTCATAAGTGACACCTAAAAATTAAACTTCCTCCACCCCAGTAAAACCAATGCAATTTAAACTTTTTTTGTAGTTTTTTTGTATTTTTTTTTTAATTATTGCAGTATTTCAGGTTAAAATAGAGACTAGGCCTTCAAATAAATTTTTTTTAAGGCAGATTAGCGCCCTCTTTTGGAATTATTTAAGAAATCATGCAACCATGGGTGTAATCCCTAGAGGTCTCTATGGAGAGGCTTGAGAATTCCCTAGCTCTCTTTTGAACACATTTAATTATTATTATTATTATTTTTTTTTGGAATATATTTTTAAAAATCTCAAAGACTATTTATTATAAAGTGTTAGATAGTTTTTTTGTTAGAAATATATATATTTTTTCTGTGAATTTGTGTTTTTGCAGATTTCCCATTAATTTCCTATGGTGGTCATTTTGGACCGAATAGCACAAGTGGGAGTATTTTTTTTTTTTACGACCAATTAGCATGCTCGAATCATGCCCTCAATTGTTTTGTGTGTTTACATACCTAATGCTAGAAAAGTCACCAAGTTTCATATCATTCCAATGAAAATTTCCATTTCCAATTCCATTTAAAATTTCAAAACAGAAAATTTTCCGGTCAGAAATGACCGAAGAGCACCAGAGGGTTAATGTAATAAATAATTTAAAGTTTACATGTTTTCCATATAGTGAAAGAGAAAGTTAGCATCCACTTTCATTGTATGGAAGAGAACGGCTTGACAGAATTTTCCTTTTGGCCTGAAGTCTCCTTTTTAACTACATAATTGATTATAAATTTCGAATGTTGAATATAACATGTTGAAAGGTTTTATTTAGCGATATATTATAGCGATGCGTGTTCAACATCTTATCATCATGTTTCCCCTGTCACTCCCTAAAATACACTTCCGCTCTAAAGTTTGATGTTGTAAGATTTAAAAAAAAAAAAATTATTATGCTGACTAACGCTGCTTTTATTTATTTTATTTAACTAAAACGTGTGAAATATTATTACAATTCAAAATAACTTGTTCTATTTTTTATATATTTTAAAATTTGATTAATTCCTGTGACGGCAAAGCTGTATTTTCAGCATCATTACTCCAGTATTCAGTGTCACATGATCCTTCAGAAATCCTAATATGATGATTTTATGCTCAAGAAACATGCCAACGGATTTGTCGATGGATAGAAAGTTCAAAAGAACAGCATTTATTTGAATTCGATTTTTTTTGTAACAATGTTAAAGCCTTTACTGTCACGTTTAATCAATTTAGTGTGTCCTGGCTGAAAAAAGTAATTTCTTAAAAAATCGTACTGATGAACCGTAGCGTAAACAGACGTTTCCTTTAAAGAGAAAATGAGTGTGTAATAGTAACTCAGAAGATTGTGCTGAGTGTGGTGTTAGTTCAGCAGCTGTTGGCTTCAGATAAATGACCATACTCGGCATTAACATGGGAATTTTCCCACTGTAAATGTTTGAATTGCTTTGTGGTTACCAAAAATATGCTGAAATATTTGCTTAAGATCACACATTGTGTTTTCGCTGACTTTTTTCTCAAACAACCTGTGCACTCTATCTATATTATCATAAGAATGCGCTAATATCAATATTATCATGTTATGATTCAGTTTTAATATCACAGTGTCTGGATTAAATTGTGTTTGGTTAATCAGAAATGCTATCATTTGTTTTTAACAGTACATTTACAGTCAGCCAATCAGACAAGAGCTGTCTGATAGAATATGTGTATGTTCATTTAGAGGACGTGTTCTGGTCTCGATTGGCTCCTCCTGGACTAAAAACTAAGCATGACTTATTTAGATGTATGAGCCCATTCATACTAGCATTAACTGAATCTGAGCCGTTTACAAACTCTAAAAGAATTTGTCGGTTTAATTTGAACGGAGTGAATCCGACACAGAGTGTGTTTAAACTGTACAGTGGTATCAGGGTTACCCACCTGTTCCTACTCATGGGAGGCATAACACCTGTGTTAACTGTGCCAAGGTCTCTGTGGGCTGGAGTTCATAGTACAGACACCTGATAAACAGCTGCGCACAATGACAAATGAGCACGTGGTTTTCTTCAAATGAGTTAAGAGTTTGTGATGTCACTCTGACATGAAATTAAATGAAATGATTTTCTCATTGTGATGTTAGTGGGGTATTTTTGCATTGCTTTCTGTGCATCATTATGGCCAATGCATTTATACAAATCAATTTTGCACATCAAAGTAAAGTTTAAGAATATAATATCAGTCATCTGTACCAAAAAAAAAAGAAAGTCTAGACATTCATCTCTCTGTTAATGCAAGTTATTTTCTTGGTAAACGTCTGACTGACTATGTTATGTCTGACTTAATGCCGCTGATGGGCCTAAAAGCTTGACTTTCAATAGCCAAATGGACTGAAGTCTTTATGATGGACAATAAAGTTGTCATTTCTAAGCTGCTGCAAGTAATAACCGCTGATAAACCTGATCAAGTGCACTGCCTGCTGTCAGATACAGAGCTGTTATATGATATATTGTTGATACAGGCAGAAACAGGAAGCCCATCAGGGCACTTTGTCTTCCTCCTCTCCCATTTGTCTTTAAATGAAGAGTGTAATGCTCCGCTTGTAGTTTTTATGCTAGCGGCCCTCTTGTAGTACCGTTATAATAATAATAATTTGTTACATTTATATAGCACTTTTCTGGGTACTCAAAGTGCCTTACATGGAAGGGGAGAATCTCCTCAACCACCACCAATGTGGAGCATCCACCTGGATGATGCGACGGCAGCCATTTTGCGCCAGAATGCCCACCACACACCATCTTATTGGTGGAGAGGAGACAGAGTGATGAAGCCATTCAGTATATATATGTAATGTCCTTGTTCTGTGTATAATGTGTCAATATGGTTCGCTTTTTTAGGATCTGGAGAACTTTAAAAAACTCAACTTGATCAGCCAAGACGAGTTTGAAACTCTGGCCCCTAAACTTCCCATTGACCCCAACCAGGAGATCCCACCCCCTCCACCTAGTCAAACAGGTGACTGCACACTTCATCTGTCTATGAGATAACTATGGAATCGGTCTGCCTGTCTGTTGGCCTTTGTTTTTATTAATTAACATATATTTAAATAAACACTTCAATAAATAAAAATTATTGAAATTATTTAATTAATTGTTTATTTTATTTACATTTTACTCAATGTCATTTCTTTTTGTGTTACGTCACAAATTTGTACAGACATGTTCAGGAAAACCATGATGAAAGCAAGATTATATATATAAGAAATTAGTTATGTTTTATATTTCCAGATATTTAAAAAGCTAAATTATGTTGGTTCTCTTTCTGTAGATGATTCTAGCATGGCTCATTCTCTCCCCTCGGATGTCCCAGAATCCCCCAGTGTGCCCCATACCCCACGCACACCACGCACCCCTGGGAGACAGGACCCCACCAAAACCCCACGCTTCTACCCTGTCATCAAAGAAGATAGTGGCAACCTTGACGAAAAAGTAAATGTTTGGGTTTCTTGCTTGTATCCTAACCCAGGTGCGTATTTCTGCATAATTACATTTTATTCTCTCATCCTTTTAGACTCCCAGAAAGAGGAAAACCCGTCACAGTTCTAACCCTCCACTGGAGTGCCATGTAGGCTGGGTAATGGACTCACGAGAACACAGACCCCGCACTTCTTCCATCAGGTTTGTGGCTTTTTTATTTCATGCCCTCAGCACTGAGATGAATGTTGGCTCAACAGTCTCTCTCTCCTTTTTCCTCCTCGTCCTCTGTACAGCAGCTCTAATGCATCTCCATCAGAAGGAGCCCCCGCGCTGTCAGGCAGTTACGGCTGCACCCCACAGTCCCTGCCCAAGTTCTGGCATCCATCCCATGAGCTTTTGAAAGAAAATGGCTTCACCCAGCAAGTTTACCACAAATACCGCCGACGCTGCCTCAATGGTACAATGATTATTTTGTTTTTACACCACAGAATATATATATATATATATATACACCTGCTTTACATTCATTTCTCATGTTTTTGTACTTTTTTCCCCCATCAGAGAGGAAGCGATTAGGTGTGGGTCAGTCTCAGGAGATGAACACCCTCTTCAGATTCTGGTCCTTCTTCCTCAGAGACAACTTCAACAGAAAGATGTACGAGGAGTTCAAGCAGTTTTCCTTGGAGGACGCCAAGGAGAACTACAGGTGAGATTCTTGGTCCTGATTTCTGTGTTTTATCTGCAGAGTTTGTCTGGAGAAGTTACCGACCTTTGAGAATTCAGAGGCTTAACCAGGCAGTAAGTCAACCAGGTTCATTTGACCCCTTTTCAAGCATCTCCTAGTTTAGCAAAGGGATGCATAAATGACATACCTAAAATAGAAAAGGTTTCTGCTCATGAGTCCTTCTGACTATACACAACCAAAGGTATTAGCCACTGGTATTATAGATGTTTCAAAATCTCAAATAATTATCCTGTTGTTTGTTTGAGTATCACTGAATAAGCTATAGAAGAAAAAATGGCTAATGTGTTTTCTTAAAAATAATAATGAAATGCACATATACATACTATCATAGCAGTGGAGGTGGGAGATCTAGCCTGAAATGTATATGGAAACAGTTTTATTGGTGATTGCAGCTGGCAGGTAGCAGCTTGTATTAGTGCAAACTAAATGAAGGGCATTTTCCATCCTTTTCCAATGAGCTACTGTCATTGATGACAGCATACTTAATTCAAAGTGTAAATCTATTGTCATAAGGTGGCAGCAGCAGCATTATAGTCACACAGCATGAGTCAAATGTAAGCAAAGTAAAAAAGTAGCCTTGGTACAAGTTGGTAGTGTTTTCACTGGAAATCTTAAGTTTAACAATAACTAAAGTAATTTTATGCCATGGTTTGTCTGAATATTTGATTCTGATACGGTACATGTAGTTCCAAGCCAGTTGAATCACCGTTCTATATCAATGCATTTACATTTACATTTACATTTATGCATTTGGCAGACGCTTTTATCCAAAGCGACTTACATTGCATTCAAGGTACATTGCATTCAATGCGCTGTTTTCATTGTTTTCATTCACTGCGCACACACACACACACAGGCCTACGTCACTCACATACAGAGAGCGGAGATTGCGCTGCGCATTCAGGAGCACAGAAACTGGTTATCAGCGCCGCCCCGTGACTTTTAGCAATAAACTAGCTAAGCTACTGGATCACTACATTATATTTCTCAGCAACGATGGGGTTACATCGCAATTTTTAAGTAATACACGCACATCTTCATTGTTAAGATAGACGCTGAACAGACGCAGTCACACAGGTATGAATCTCTCTCGCTCTCTCTCGATAGCCTAATTAATTAATTAATTAATTCAAATACATTTCTATCTCTGTGTCTGATTCAAAGCGGGCAGAATGCTGGATCTAACATACCATAACTGACGAAAATAACTGTCAATTTTACTCTTCCAGTCAAATATTGCGCTGCAAACATCAATAACAGCTTTAAGTTGTCAATGCTGTGTCAGTTGTCAAGAGGTCTGACCTCTTGTAACCGAGTAGCTCCCTTTTTAGGTACTAAATTGACATGCTGCTCTTACTCTGACAGGTGTTGTTGTGTGCGCTAGGGAACGTGAATGCGGCATATGTCATTGCATCGCTATACCATTGATATGGCGAGATTACTCTTTTTTTTTTTTTTTATGGACGGGGGACGGTGTGATATCGCACACCCCTACATAGCAGTTTCTCATGAGAGTGTTACATATGGCATTCATGTAGTTTGACCCACACAAAATACAAACACACCCACAAAATAGCTGAACATTAGTTTGAACATTAGTTTCGTCCCAAATGTTTCTACTATACATTATGCACTTATACTAAGCGCTGTGTGTACTCAACTGTCTAGTGTATGGATTTTATACAGTTATTTTGTCATCCAGCATCACAGTCTGTTAGCCCCTCCCCCTCCAGTACGTAATTAAAGCTGTGAAAGTTGAGTGCATGCAGTTTTTATCCGGGCATTTGAACAGCACTTTTTCTATTTGAAATTTTCAGTGTGAACACACTATATTACAAAATGGCATATAATAGTGCGTAAGTGAATTGGTATGCACATTTTGTTCTTCATGGTCTGTCTGGTTCTTATCAGGGTTGCTTGTTGTTGTTGGGAAAGAATGCATATTGCAATAGTAAATTAATGCTGATGTGCTGAACTCCTATTGAACTAACTTATTGGATCAACAAAACTCATAATAGAATATTATCCAGAATAAAAATAAAAAAAAATTAGTACAAGTACATGTAAAGAATCTTTTATAGAATTGTACTCATTTTGTACATGTACTTATTTTTGTTTGTTTTCTTGTCTAAGTTGAATTTTTATAAAATGTTTGTTTTCATTATATTGTATTTATGATATTATGTTGTTAAATGTTTAATATGTATCTGCCATGTAATTATGCTGATATGGCAATTAACTCAAATACTACTACTACATAATAGAATATTAAAATCATGTACCATATTAAAAGGAACTTGAACTTGAATCTTGCAGATTCGCAAACCGTAAAGGCCATCACGTTTCATATACAAAAGCACTATAAAAATAAAGTATTTAATAAGAGCTTTTCAGATTAAACAAGTTATCAACAAAACATTTATAACAACATTAAACCTTAATAAATTGTCTGGGAACCCCGATCATTGCAGATTAATATTAGTTCATAGAATCTTGTGCATGTCTTGTACATGACTTAGTGTGAATAGAACTTAAAGGGATAGTTCACTCAAAAATGAAAATTCTGTCATCATTTACTCGCCCTCATGTTGTTCAAAACCCACAAAACTTTCGGTCATCTTCGAAACAGTTGATGTTGATGAATGTTTATATGTGATTTATAAGCCTAAATTCTTGATCGTGTCTCTTCTGAAAATTTCATATGGATTAATTTTACAATCTCTTTATGAACTTTTTGAAGTGTCAAATTGGTAGTTACGTAGCGATCAATGCAGGGACAAAAAGCTCTCAGATTTGTTAAAATAGTCCATGTGACTCCAGTGGTTCAACCGTAATGTTATGAAGCGACGAAAATACTTTTTGTGCGCAAAAAATACAAAACAAAACAAAAATAATAACTTTATTCAACAATTTCTTCTCTTCCATGTCAGTCTCCTACGCTGTTGACGTAGTAAATACAGTGCAGTGCTTCCGGGTTCTATGTCAGAACGCCGGCTCTCTATTGGCCGACACTGTTCACGTGAGCACAACGACGCAGTTCAAACTGTACCAGCTCTGACTTTCTGCAAGTATAGTATTGCAATGTTGTAGACATACCGCTGGTAAAGGATGTATAAAGTTTTTATATGCTACCAGCCGTGCTACCTCGGAAGGCCAACACAAGTTTCCTAATGTGTGTTCAAATGTTTGTCACAGGTACGGACTGGAGTGTCTGTTCCGGTTTTACAGTTATGGACTCGAGCGGAGATTCAGACAGGACATCTTCAAGGACTTCCAGGAGGAGACCATGCAAGACTATGAGAAAGGTCAGTCACTCATAATTTTTGACAAACAATAAATAAATAAAAAACATGCAAAGGCAAAAATGTTTATTGTGCCGTTCTTAACTGTGCATATCTCCCACCATCAGTGTCTGGTGTTTTGTTGGTGAAATTCACTTACTCAAGACATTGGTGGAAACTGCAATGTCTGCATTTCTGTTTTTAAATGTTTACATCAAATGTCATTCACTAAAACTAATTCTGAATGTATTTCTTGATCATTTAGTCATGTGATGGGGTTTTTTTTCACTCTACATGCTAATGTTTTTTGGGGGGTTATGTAGGTCAGCTGTATGGACTGGAGAAATTCTGGGCTTTCCTGAAATACGCAAAGGTGAAGAATCAGGCCATTGACCCCAAACTCCAGGAATACCTCCGCAAATTCAAGAGCATTGATGATTTCAGAGTAGATGTGAGTATAGGCATCAGTTTTGATGTGACTGTGATCCTTTTCAAAGGGAAATGAGTTTTCGAATCCAGAATAATATATTAATAGTTCTAAATGCATTTAATTCAGGGTTCCCACTCGTCCTGGAAAACACATGGAAAATTAGAGAAAATGTAAAATGTCCTGGAAAATCTTGTTGTTGTCTGTTGTCTAATGCTATTAACTGCTCAAATGTATGCAGTGAATGTTAACTCGTAAGCTGCTACCTAATCACATCATTTTGATATAAAGTCACATTTGTGTGTTATAAAGTCAGAATTGCGTGATATAAACTCGCAAGTCTTTTCTTCACAATTTACTTTTTTGTGCAGTTGCGAGTTTATATCTTGCAATTCTGACTTTTCTCAGAATTGTGAGATCTAAACTGCAATTGCAAGTTATAAAGTCAAATTCTGAGGAAAAAAGAATTGCAACAATTTTCGCGTTTATATCACAAATATGTAAAATCGCAATTCTGTGGAGTAAACAAGCTTCCATAGTCATAAAGTATGATTAAGAGCTCATATTGAAAAATGATGGATTGTTAAGTAATGGCAATAAACTGTACGGCGTTTAAAGACTTAGAAAGCAATATTTGGCATGATCCTTATCTTTTATTCCCGCCGTAGTAAAATTGAAAATGTCCTGGAAAAGTACTGGAAAATGGTTGCTGAAAAAGAGTGGGAACCCTGTAATTGCTTTCTAACTGTTAAAGGGTTAGTTCACACAAAAATGTCTCACCCTCATGACGTAACAAACTCGTAAGACATTCGATCATCTTCAGAACACAAATGAAGATATTTTTGATGAAATCCGAGAGCTTTGACCCCACAGAGACAGCAACTTCATAACCACTTTCAAGGCGCAGAAAGGTAGTAAAGACAGCGTTAAAATATCCATGTGACTCCAGTGGTTCAACCTTAATTTTATGAAGCAGTGAGTACTTTTTGTTTGCAAAAAACAACTTAATTCAACAATTTCTTCTCTTCTGTGTCGGTCTCCTATGCTGTTCAGGTAGTAAACACAATGCAGCGCTTCCGGGTTCTACATCAGAACACCGGCTTGCTATTGGCCACTGTTTGGCCGGCTCCTGTATCAGCATCACACGCATGCGTCGTTGTGCTCACGTGAACAGTGTCGGCCAATAATGAGCCGCCGTTCTAGCGTAGAACCTGGGAGCACTGCACTGTATTTACTCTGTAAACAGTGTAGGAGACTGACATGGAAGAGAATAAATTTGTAGAATAAAGTAGTTATTTTTGCTTGTTTTTTGCGCACAAAAAGTATTCTCGTCACTTCATAACATTTAAGGTTGAACTTCTGGAGTCACATGGACTATTTTAAAAATGTTTTTACTACCTTTCTGAGCCTTGAAAGTGGTAATGACATTGCTGCCTATGGGTGGTTCAGAAAGCTCTCAGGTTTCATCAAAAATATCTTCATTTGTGTTCCGAAGATGAACGAAGGTCTTACGGGTTTGGATAAACTAACCCTTTAATATTAGTCTATTGCAATCTAAATCAAATGTAATTTCCCTGCTCTTAGCCACCAATGGCAGAGGAAGGAGTAAGGAGGAAAACAGGAGACGAGGTGAAACGTAGGCGACACAACTCGACATCATCAGCGAAACAGACCCCCGTCTCCAAGACATCTTCAGACAATCAGCCGACCGCTGGAGGGATGGCAAAAACAGCCACGACTGATCAGGCCGCTGCCTCAACGACAACGAAAACCACCAATCAACCATCAGCCAAGGCAGCCTCAGCCAATCCGAAACCAGCACCTCTGACCGCCAAGAGCAGTGCGACTAATGACCCGTCTACAAAAGCCCCACCCAAAGAGAATGTGAAGAAGAATACCTCATCAGATGCTCGCAAAGGAGAGGCGGCGACCAGCAAAAACAAAGAAGCGCAACAGCCAAAGAAATGAGGCCCTTACTACACTATATACAGTATTTGAGTGTGATTCTAATTCTAGAGCTGTGAAAAGATTTTCAGTGCTGGTGCAGGCTTACGTTTTACACCGTAACCTCGGAAGTGAGCCAGTCAAACCGTTAGAGCAAAGACCAGCTGTCAGGCCGCTGCATTCACAAACTGAAGAGTAAACCAGAGATGTCTTTGTGTTGTGCGAGACACTTTTACAGGTTAACTTTCATAAGATCTTTTCTTTTTCTTTTTTTTCCCACAGTTAGTAGTTTCAGAATCAAGTACGCATGGTGAACTTGTTTTGCTGTAAAGTTTACAGAAGATGCATTCCTACATCGAATGCAGTTTTATCTCTTTTAAAATTTGATTTTACCTTTGCAAATGCCTTACATTTCAAAAGCGACATATATATATATATATATATATATATATATATATTACAGCTCTGTCTGCATAAATAATGAATTATCTTTTGGTGTTTAAAAGTTTTTTTAATTTGTGTCTGTGCATGTCCTGCACAGCACACACATTTAGTTCATTTTATTGTAAAAACTCACAAAAAAAAAGCTCATCAAACAAACAAAAAAAAAATCTCTAACTTGAACTGAGGTTGACACTATATAGCTTTTTGCTTTTTTTTGCTTGTGTAGGAAATATGACCGTGATGGAATACTAAGTTCTTTATGCTTTTATGATTAGCTGAGTGTCTGAGCTGAATATCGGAGACGTACATAGATATCATATCAGGCCAAAGTGGCAAGGGATTGTAAAAAGTGTTAACATCTTCAGGAACTACTCGGTGTTCCTGCTTTTAAACGAATATTGTGCCGTTCACGTCGCAGAGGTGGCGATCTCGCCTCTCTAGTTTAGTTGCAGAGTAGAGGAAGAGAAAACATCTTTGAACTTTTTATTAATTTTGACTTAAATTGGAAAACGTCTGTGTACTTGAAGTTTCTAAGAAATGTTATCTTTTTGAGAGGAATTATCCTTCCTTTTAAATTTTGAATCCTATTGGAGTTGAGTTTGAGATAATTTATTGCTTTACTCTCTTTTGAAATCTTAATTGATTAGAATCTTTTTTTATTGATATTACAGAGAGAGTGTAAATGACTGCAAACATGGCGGCCCGGAGAATACTTTAATTTGCATTTTTATTTTGCAGGTTGGATCTTTGCTGATTACATTAAATCCGTGTTTTTTTTTCCTCTCGCTTATGATTATTAATCAGACACTGAATTGATGTCCCGATTGTATCATATTTGCTTATGAAAACTGTACATAAAAAATATTAGAAGCAACTCTCTAATTTCAATCAATTCATTTTTATTGATTCATTTTATTGTGATATTTTTGTTTGTGTGCGCTTGTGTGTTGGTATGCATGTCGGTTTAATTTTTTCTTTCCTCATAATTGTAAAATGTAAAAAAAACATAAAATATATTAAAATCTGTTTATAAAACCCCAAAATAATATTGTATTTCTTGTCAAGTGTGCAGTGTAATGTCATTATACTGGGTTTTTCACCGGGTTCCCACACTTTTTAAAACAATGAATTTTTCCAGTTATTTGGATTACTGGATAATGAGATATACTAACAATGATAATAATTTGCACTCACAAAGACTGATATTCACCCAATATTTTAGAGCCGAGCACAACCTAAAGCATGTGTTTTTGCTATAAAAATTTGTTTAAAGATGTTTCAGGCCTGCAAGCCCTCTTAAATTTCCATGGCATTTCCCGGTTTTCCGTGACTGTGGGAGCGCTTCTTAAAAATACATGATAAACACAACTCTGAGAGCAATGCAATTCCTCATTTGTAAGCAATACATTTAGTATACACTGTAAACAATTACTTAAGACATTGTAATGGGGGGGGGGGGGGGGGGTCAAGGGACTGTACCTATTACTATTTCACTAGTAACTGCTCCTTAGTACTTACTCCACTATTGAGAAGTATCTATTTAATATATTCATTAAAACTAACCAGTATCTATTTTTGTTACTAGTACTATTTTTCTATTAAGTAGTTACACTATATTTTAAGGTATCATTGTTAGTGTATTTACATAGATAAGGCATACTAAATAATATTAATTAACAACATGTGCTTACGGTTGGTTTGTAATCATGCATATTTTACTGTTATTAATATAATAAGTACATGTAACGTGTAAAATGGACACTAAAATAAAGTGTTACCAGTCATCTAATTGTATATTTCACTATTTTGTAACTACTGCTCATTATGTTAGTATATTCTCGTAATGATTAATATCTGAATAAGTATTACTGACTGAATAGACTCATCAATATTCGAGTAAGTAACTAGTATCCAAGCATTCTCTAGTACGTATTTATTATATACCACCAACTAATTATAAAGTGATATACCCTGCCATGAAATATTCCAAGCAGATAAATCAGTTTTGTATTCAATGCACATAATTTTTGTTTTAAATGTGTGGGATTAGATTTTTCTATATGAAACATACTTGAGTTTTAGGTTCATTAATAACCATATTTCTGAATACTGTTGTATTTCATCGCGGTTAGCTAATGATAAATATAAGAATAACAGTTAGCGCCTTTTCATTATCTGAAACCTTTGTCTGGTCGCATTCGCTCGGTGGTTTTGTAGGCGCCACGCTGACAGAAAACTACAAATCCCAGGAGTCAACGCGGTGTTCCGGTGACGGACAGCCAATCAGACGCGCTTCTCCGTGCCAGCTGGGCGGGCGACCGCGTTCGGTGGGAAGGCGCTATCGTTGCAGTATGGCGGACGATGGGGACGGTAGGAGTGCAGCGGCGGACACCAGCGGCGGGCAGGGGACGACGGAGGAGTTGGATGCGGGGGCCGGTCTCGGTATAACTGGCATGATGCTCAATCTCAGCGTTCTAGTGCTCGTGCTTGCCGCGTGTTACGTGATTTACGCGCGGTGGTGGAGGAGGGCGGGTGCGGACGCGGGCCGGGGCAGCGAGGCCTCGCCGCTGCCCAAGATGAGGAGACGCGACTTCACCCTGCAGCAGCTGGGCGAGTACGACGGGGTGCAGAACCCGCGCATCCTCATGGCAGTCAATACCAAGGTCTTTGATGTGACCAGTGGCAAAAAGTTTTACGGACGCGGTAAGGAGCTCACACCCACGTTCAGCGGTGTTTTTAACTTGAGCACTGGAGAGGATAGTAGTATCCAGTAAATAAAAGTCTAGTAAACCTGGAATTCACACTAGGAACTATTGGGATGGTTAATACTAAACAAGTATTCGTACCTTATTAGTGTATTAGCGAACACTTCATTTAAAAGTGTTCCTGTTACACGTCACATGTGCGTACTATAGTATTAGCAGTGCATTTTGCATAATTACAAGCAACTAACCACTAACTCTAATCCTATAGTAAATAGATGTGGTTATTAATTAATATTACTCGGCTCTACACTGTAACATGGACACATTCAACTTAAAAGTAACTTTTTTTTTATTACTAAAACTGGTTTAGGTTCCACTTCCAGCAACAGTTGGAACACATACCAGTCTTGAAGTTAATATATCATATCAGTACCACAGATTTAGATTTATTACAAGTAATAATAGTTACATATCACAACTGGGTTAGTTGGTGGTATATAATAAACAAGAACTAGAGAATGCTGCGATACAAGTTACTTACTCCAATATTGATTCGTCTATTCAGTCACTAATACTTATTCAATAGATAATAGTCACTACTACTGGAATAAATACTAACATAATGAGCAGTAGTTACTAGTAAAATAGTGAAATATACAATTACATTACTGGTAGCACTTTATTTTAGTGTCCTGTTTACATGTTACATGTACTTGTTTAATAACAGTAGAATATGCATGCTTATGCTTACAAACACACCGAAACTGTTTAGTAAGTACATGTTCTTAATTAATATTACTTGGTATTTATGTTTGTAAATACACTGACAATGACACCTTAAAACTAACCAGTATCTGTTTTTGTTACTAGTACCATTTTTCCAAGTTACACTTTATTTTAAGGTGTCATCATTGTTAGTGTATTTACACACATAAGTACCAAGTAATATTAATGAATAACATGTACTTACTATAGGTTTGGTTTGTAACCTGGCATATTTTACTGTTATTGATTAGAGTAAGTACGAGTAACCTGTAAAAAGGCCACTAAAATTAAGTGTCACCATTCATCTATTTGTTTCTTTTACTAGTTCACTACTAACTACTCACATACTCTAATATTGAGAAGCATGTATTCAGTATATTCATTAAAACTAACAAGTATCTATTTTTGTTACTAGTGCTATTTTTCTATTAAGTAATCTAGTCACACTTTATTTTAAGGAATGTATTGAATAGATGCTTCTCAATATTAGATACAATTAGATTACTGGTGTCACTTATTTACTAGAACATTTTACTAGTTGCATAAAAGTAAATACTAGTTAGTTTTAAGGAACAATGGCTTGCCATAGGAGAAGAGCTTGTGTGTTAACCAGCTTATACTTGCCAATACTCTGGTCCGAGGAAAGCTAATGAGCAGCTCATAATGGTACTGGGTAAAGTCACACAAAGCCTCTTTCTCCTTAAGACCTCTGTTGTGATGATGTTTGGTCTGATGTCTTGTTGGAGTGTGCCAACCTCTTGACGGGCCCTCGCTGTCTTACTCATAACTGCGGTCACCTTTCTCCTGCTCTGTTTTGCCTCGGTGAACTCTTTCCCAGGCATCAACCTCTCATGTCAGGGCATTTTTGAACGAGAGCCATGTGTGACGTGGACAAACGGGGTGAGAGCCATGTGCTGGCACACCCAACAGGTATGTACTGTACCAGTAGAACATTCACTTGTGCATATTATCAATATGCTTATTTGATACTTGTAAAGTTAACAGCTTGATTTGTTATGACGGTCAGCTAAGTTTAGCAGTAGCCTTGGTTAAGAAATCAAGCACTGAGCCTCATTCCTTTCTCCCTCCCCTGCAGGAGAAAATGCTTGTTTTGCTCTCCTGTACTTTAAGCGCGGTTTACAGACTCGCAGCTGCTGTGCAAAATCACTTTCTGCTGCAGATAGTATTTGAAATATTTTGCCCTTAAAGCCAGAACAGCAGTCTTTTGTCCGTCTGGAGTCTATATTTGGAGACCCAGCTCAGAAGTGAAACCGAGAGCGCGCACAAAATCTGGATCAACTTGGCCTTTGATTGCATTTACCAAGTTGTGATTCTCAGTGCAAGCGAGGGCCTATGATTGGGTCCTACATCTCCCTCGGCTATATTTGTATACGAGATGTGTTATCTGACCATCTGCGGTGTTTATGGAGGAGCATTCAAGGTTTGGTGTCAGCAGTAGTCCAGACACTAACCAGTGCGTCACTCGTTTGGACACCTTTAGTCCAGTGTGTCATCTTGCAGCCTTTCACACAGACAGAATATGAGATGGGTTTTATTTACCTGTTGCTGCATTCATTTATAACTTGATGAGACTATGGCAAAGGTTTGAACTTTGTAGACAGACGTGGTGTGTTATCACTGGACCATAGGGCAGCTTGATGTTTTTGGTCAATGTTTGGCTGGACCTCTTGTATCTTTTAAGATTATTGTTGCTCAACTGCTGAAAAGAGAGAGAGTATGTGTGTGTTTGTGTGTGAGAGAGCGAGAGCTAACACATGAAGATCAGATGATGAACCAAAAAAAGAGGCCTTTTTCCTCCTCTATTGCCTTCTGTTCTGAATAAACATTGACTAAAGCTTCGTCTCACTGACACGGAAGAGAACAGAAGAAAGTGCACATGCCAGAGTAGCATAGTCATCGTCAGGAATGATCTGGCTTTGGCAGTCGTATTATTTATAAATCTTGGATTCAGTGTCCAAGACGTGCATGTCCTCTCTCTTATCACATCTCGATTTGGTGCCTGAACATCAGTCGGTTGTTCTCAGCTTTGTCACGTCTAAGGATTGGGAATAAAGGTGTGGCCTGAACGGTCTGTGCACAGCTGGGATTGATTCTTGTTGGTGTTGTGTATTGTCATGACATCTCGCATTCATTTCCTTATTCAGTGCAGTGTGTTATTTGCAGAACCTCTCACAGCTGTTCTGAAGTACCTGTGTTTACCTGCATTCCTCTGGTTTGTGTGAGCGGCTCCATTCATCCCAGCTGTGTGGTTGTTTTTGAGACGGCGCTCTGCTCTGGTGTCAGCTTGTCTGGGATTGTCTGTCCCACTAACTCTAAAGCTGTTTTTTTCAGCTGGGTTCATAATTTTTATCAGACTTTGTATAATAATAATAAAAAAAATTATTATTAATACTACTATTAGTACAATTACTTCTTATTAGCAGTATACTATTAATAATAATCCTAATTGTTTATTTATTTTTATTTATTACAAATAATAACTAAGTATTGTTGTTTTACCACTTTATGTACTTTATGATGCTGCATGGCAAATAAAGACAAATATTTTACTTTATTCTTTTCAAATATATATTTTATTGTTGTAGGGACGTTTAGCTTAGCTTTTTTTTTTCAGATTTTCTTCACAAATTAATTTAAAATCAAACAATAATTAGTGGAGTCCTGGCAGTATTGCACTTTCAGTTCCGGTCCCTGCACCTATAATGTGAAGAAGTTCTTAAATTTGTCTTTCTGACCTTCATACTCACAGTATGTCTGTCATTCCAGAGGGCCCCTACGGGATCTTCGCGGGACGTGATGCTTCTCGGGGTTTGGCAACATTCTGCCTAGAGAAGGATGCATTACGGGACGAGTACGATGACCTTTCAGACCTGAACGCTGTACAGATGGAAAGTGTTCGAGAATGGGAGATGCAGTTCATGGGTAAGCAAAAGAATTACGCCGGAATTCTAACAACAAAAAAATCTAACAATGTCTATAAGATTTGAATGGCCTCTGGGATGATGGAAGATAGGATAGATATGTAGGTAGTTCTCAGTCACTCCTCCTTGTCCACAAGCTTTGCATGTTGTACCTGTTGTGCTGGTTAGGGTTGATCTGTACGTAATGTAATTGGATAGCTGATGCATTTACAGTTTAAAGCTGATGGTTTGCCGTGTAAATTCTCTAAAAGATGAGTGACAGTAACCTTTAATTGTCCTGTTCACTCTTGTAGATGAGAGCTTGACAGCTATAAAAAATATATATATATATACATCATATATAATATATATGATAAATCAGTGAAAATAAAACTTATTTTTATTGCATTGTCTTCACCAACTGCACTAAAAAAAAATATATATATATATATTTTTTGTCATATATTTTTGCCCTTTTTTCTCTTTCAGCCAAAAAACAAAAATGGTATTTTCAGCCGATTAATTTTTGGTGGCAAAAATTTCGGTGCATCCCTATTAAAAACATTCCAATAAACACTGCTGATAGGGATTAGAAGTGAAAAAGAAAGACGATAGCATTTCTAATCGTCTGAAAACAAACCTGGAAACAGACGTGAGGATTTGGGGAGAAAAAGGAGATATTCTTAGTGCATTCCAATGAATATTTTTTGGGATATATCATAAATTAAATCGAGAGAACAGACCACAAATGGGCAGTATATGTTGTATTTTTCATACTGATACAGCGGAATACAAAGAACATTTTTTAAATAATTAGGAAGAAAAGAA
The DNA here is from genome assembly GCF_949357685.1 of Gobio gobio. Taxonomy (NCBI): domain Eukaryota; kingdom Metazoa; phylum Chordata; class Actinopteri; order Cypriniformes; family Gobionidae; genus Gobio; species Gobio gobio. The sequence goes on from NC_137106.1 coordinate 13,249,103, forward strand.
TACAGCGACTGAAAAAAAGCTCTTGCTAGGGCTTTTTTCCATTGAACCATTTGCTAGGGATGGGTATCATTCAAAAAATTCCGATATCAATACCTTGACTTCGATACGGTTCCTGAACGATACTTTTTTCGATACCAAATTTGTTTTTCTGTTGTAACAAGATTAAAAAAGTCAACAAACTGAAAAAATAAAACCAAAGAGTCATATATAGGGAACTGGGGGGAGGAATATATGCCTCGTGCTCAAGCGCACACATGAAGCTTGCCACAAAGCACTGGCAAAAGTAGCCTAATGTTTATAAATGTAAAAATAGCAAGGAGACTTTAATTGTTTATTAATAAAGTAGTGTTTTCTGAGTCAGTGTTGGGCTGCAAAGATGAAGTTGATGATGCTGATTTGAACTGGTGTGTTTAAACAAAGATATTTCAAGCTTTCTATAGGCCTTAATATTTGCTGAGTTTCTCTTCATTTATGTGACGCGCTGCAGTTCTTCTTGCAGTTGAATACGGAGGAACTTTCTGCTCTTTAGTTTATTCCGTGCACTGTCAAGTGCTTCAGATTTGTTGTGTTGTCGGTCTTCGTAGCAATTATCTTGTCGTGAATATTGCATTGCGTGCTGTTGGCATCGAGCCTGGTGAAATGAGCCACACTTTTGATCTTTTTCACATCTTTTACATCTATGTGGGTTGGGACGCTTACCCCCTATTTACACTGCACACGTCTGCAGCGCATCACGGCTCCAACAAGGTTTTGTTCCGTCCTTGTGCAGCGGTGCGGCTGGTATAAACAGTAGGATTGACTAGAGTGGATGCGATCAGCTCCGGTGGCCGTGTCGGAGCCGTAATGTGCAGCAGACGGGGTTGCACACTACAGCGTCCCTGGGCGTACATTTAATTTAAATCAAAACAAATCACAAGCTTTTGAATTGAAACCTAATTAAATTGTGAAATTTGTGTCAATGCCCAGCCAGCCCTAGTAAACATTAGGGATGCGCAGTAAACCGGTACTGGGATTTTATTTCAAATGGTATAATATCTTGACTTTGCTAATTTTGGTATATGCTGTTGTTCCAAAGTTCACCGCTATGTGGCAGTGCGTTACCCAAACTGACGTGAAACCGGCAAATGTGGCAACATAGAACAAAATGAATACAGCAGTTGAATCTCACTCAACACGCCCAAAACTAATTAATAAAGACAGGAGTAGACGTGAAATTTGGAATTACTTTGCTTCTAAAACTGCTGAAGAACCATCAAACCTTGCCAAGCATCGGTCACTTGCCATTCCTATCTTGTATAAGACATTAAGAGGTGCATAATTCAAACGATCTAATTTAGAAAATTATTTTCTTTTAACACTGATCAACGCACATACATTAGATCGTATCGTTTAAATATAACAAAATCTCCAGCGTTTGTTTCAACCAGTGAGATTTAGATCTCACAATATTTGCACGCATACTATTGCACTATTTACATTCACGAAAGACATAACCGACTGTGTTTATGTGACTACTCACTAAAGATGGATATTTTTGACATAATTTTGTGTGTATTTGACTAAGGAAAACCAACTTAATTTGGAATGCGCAAGCTCTTTAGGCTTGTGTGTTTTTTGTTGGTATGAGCGCAAAGAAAACTCTCTTAAAGAGCTCCCATCCCATGTATTACGAAATGCTCTAAAATCGCTTTGCATGTTCAAATTGGCAAGGTTTAAATATACGTGAGCAAGTGATTTCTGTGAGCTCTCCCAAAATGAAAGCGAAAGTGTTGAATCTGAGCGCGCAGATTGCTGTATAGTGCAGGTGCGATGTCTTTTGAAGCTAGAAGCAATTTGCTCATTTCGAGAGCTAGGGAAGGAAGTATTGCTGAAATTACTTCTCACAAGAAAGTTTCCAAATGACTGATTTGATGTGATAATCTTTGTTAATTAATTTAATAATAAACATTTGCGGTAATTTCCTGCTTCATAAACCCAAAATTTTACTCACTCTTGCAAGTTATGTGCAATACCCGCTGCAAATTTCAGACCCTGTATGGTATCTATTGTTTTAATATCGGTACTTCGGTATTAGATTGTGGTACCATACCGAAGCCAAAATTGTGGTATCGAGCCATCCCTAGTTTACACTCAACTGATCTAGATTGGTTCGGTGTAGTGTAATGGACGTATCCAGTAAGAGTTCTGCATGTAAACCTCACTCCCCTGTATGGGATCAGAATCCCGCCAAATTTACTGCAGTCATGCATAAAAAAATAATAAGCATGAATCAAAATTTTAAAAACAAATGTGAAAATATAACGAAGAAAACGGAAAATTCAATGAAAATTTAACCAGAATCACAAACAACGCAGTCACGGAAATAAAAATAATAAGCATAAATCAAATATTTAAACAAGTGTAAAATTATATTGCTCAAAACTGAATCATGAATTCAAAATTATCTGAATCGCTCACAAAATCATGTTTTCTGCTCTTATTTTCATTTTTTGCATGTCCTTGCTCTTTTCTCCTTTGCTCTTGTTTCCACATTCTGTGCTTGCGGTTTCAAATGTTGCAGTTCAAGTTTCATGTAAATTAGGGGCGGGTCTTAGCATCACCATTGGTCCACTTGTTCTAGATTGACAGCTCATCCTCAAGCCAATCAATTGAAGAGGGAAGTTTACGTCACTCCAATGCGACTCATGCCGCAGTTCAGCCAGCCGCTATTGAGCTACGAGTGTAACCTCTATCACTATATCTGCAAGGAAATACATTATTGTATTGTTATGAATATAATCTTAGGACTCTATTATTTTGTAAGATAGACGTTTTAGGGGGGTTTCCTCACAATTAAAGCAGTAAAATGAACATGATCACGACTGGGTGCTTACTGACGCGAAACGCGTTCACTATAGGAGATGCACGGATGGGCTTTTATTTAATCCAACCGCATAACGCACCGTCCGCACCAACGTTTTTTGACCAAAGTTCAAAGCCGCACCCGCCCGCCATCCGCTGATTGTAAAGCCTTGTTGGGCGATGCAAGGCGCTGCTGACGCGAGCAATCGTAATGCAATGGACTGGCCTACATTAAACCTTTAACTAAAATAGTTATTGAACTGTTTACACTGTCATATACAATAAAAGAGCCTGCACAGCGACAGGAAATAAAAATGAATGCAAAAAAACCTGCCTTAGCCTACTGGAGCATGTGACTGAAGGAGCTCATGAACCGCTCACTGGTAAAACGACGTGCGCTCAATCCCTCCAACACGACTTTTCTCTGTAGCCTACTTTACTTGTTTAGTTTCATATGTTTAAATTAGGGCTGGGCAAATTAACGCGTTAACGCAGGCGATTATTTTTTTTCAGTTTAACGCATTAAAAAATATTTAACGCAAATAACACAGCGTCCGTTTTTATATCCATTTTAGTCTAGCGTTACATGATCACGCTCCTATTCATGTAAATGCTTCCAAGCACGACAAGACACAAGAGAACGCGCTGTATGTCTGTGTGTGTGTGTGTGTGTGTGTGTGTGTGTGTGTGTGTGTGTGTGTGTGTGTGTGTGTCAGTGTCCTGTCTGTGTGTGTGTGTGCATGGGCGTAGATTAAACGTACATTCGTCCCCCCGCTCTTACTTTTAAACATTTATGATTATAATCATTGTTGAAAACAGCTGTGGAAATCATGATGCATTTTATTTTTCAGTATTTTTTAATTAATAGAAAGTTAAATGAACAGCATTTATTTGTATTGAATAAAGCATGTATAAATATTTTGTTATATTATAAATGCCACTTGATCAATTTAATGCATGTTTGATGAATAAAAGTATTAATTTCTCTCTTTTTTATCTTACCACAAATGTTTGAATAGTTTCATGATTTCCACAAAAATGAAGCAGCACAACTGTTTTCAACATTGATAATAATCATAAATGTTTCTTGAGCATCAAATTAACATATTAGAATGATTTCTGAAAGATCATGTGACACTGAAGACTGGAGTAATGATGATAAATTCAGCTTTGATCACAGGAATAAATTACAAAGATTTTTTTCTTTTTTACTATATATTCACATAGATAACAGCTGCTTTACATTGGGATAATATTTCACTGTATTACTTTTTTACTGCATTTTTTATTAAATAAATGCAGCCTTGGTGAGCAGGAGACTTCTTTCAAAAACATTTAATAATTGTAATGTTTCCAAACTTTTGATAGGTACTGTATATTTTCTGCCTTATTCAGTGATATTTTTTTTTTTACAAAGCATAAAATCCATGGGGACTTAATGCACAAGTTTTTGTAGTACATAAACCAATCATAAAATTGGCATAACATATAGGGAAAACATTATAGATAATAGTGGTTATTGTTCAGCAGTGTATTTGATATCTTACTGAATTAAAAGCAAGAGATGAGATCAATTAAATCTGTCAATTAGACAAAGGTCAGAAAAAAACTGGTATTACACCTGACATTTCTGTCCCCCTCACTTCTGAAAAAATCGAGGGACACTCTGACACACACACACACACACACACACACACACACACACACACACACACACACACACACACACACACACACACGTGTTTTGCTCATGAACAAACAGTAACAACAACACAGAGAATTTTGAGTATTCTCATATTAGGAGTCTTAAATTAGTTAAATAACGTCTTAAATGAACTTAAAGAGTTGTGAGGAAATGAGATCCACGATGTTCGTCAGCGGCCGTTCTTAAAGTGACAGGACAGGAGCACTGATGATGCCTGAACAATGGGAACAGAGAAAATTGTAGCTTTAATGATGATTAATCTATATTTGATTTATTATTTATGTAGTTAAGAAAGATGTTTCATAACTGTTAGATTTCTGTATATAGACATATACAGAAATCTAACAGTTATGAAACATCTTTCTTAACAGGGAAGGCCACAGGTAAAAATAACATTTATTATAATGGGTTTATGTAAAGATTGTTTTAAGTTCACTTAAATTAAAAGTAGTTTTTTTAAAGCCTAATAAATGTTGAAATTGGGAGCTTTCAGTTATACTGTAATGTAACGTCTAATGTTCCATAGAGACATTAGTAGCCTATCAGTGATAGGCCTACTGGCCTTCATTCATAAAAAGATGCCATTACAACACATATTTTAAAAAAGCTGTCTTTAAATTGTTTCTACATTAATTTGGAGAGTACTGAAATTATTACAATATCAAAATATTAAAAAACTTTAAATATTAAAATATTAAAAAATAGAAAAAAATGTGATTAATTATTTTTTTTTATTTTTATCGATTCCAAGCACTAGTTTAAATATTATAATGTTATTTTTTTCATTTCATTTAGCCTACGTTGATTATGAAATATGATTATGATATATGTAAGAAGACATGGGGGTCAAAAATGATTTCGACCACTTTAAGTTTCGTTAAGTTTTGTTTTGTATAAATTGTATCTTAATTTTAATCAATGTTTTGTCAACCAATTTCGAGGATTTAATCAATAATAAGCAAGTATAGCAGACAATGGCATGGAGGTGCCAGCGCTGCATGAACAACGGCTTAAATGAACAACTAGGGAAGAACCAGCATTACACAAAGGGCATGAGCTTTAGAAATGAACGGAATCTTCAGAAAGGTGCTCTCACTCTGGAGGAAATATTACCACTACGCATTCTCTATCCCGCAAAAGTCCATAAAGTGCGTATCATATGCACGCGAAAAACGGCGTACCATATGCACGCCAAAACTCATTTGGCGTATAGCCTACATTCCACGAGATTGCACACTCGTATTATTTATACGCATTTTCGTGAGATCGTTGCCTTGCACGTCTAATTAATGGGCAAAGTTTTCCGACTATTTTTTCGTTTTCTGCTGTGGATGTTATTGAATTTGTAGAAGTTTAGCACTTGCTTTCTCTCTTTTAAATGCCTATCCCCGAGTGACTACAATGACTGGCTGTTTTAAGATAACTAATATCGAAACAAAACCCAGGCAGTAGCTATGTACGAGATGTTTAGGCCTCCATAATGTTTCTTATTCATATTCCACCACTGGCTGTGAAAAAATATTTCTTTGGAATGAGAGTGGCACTAACCAACTATTTGGGGTCATGATCATTTGACCAATTTCTGATTAACCTCTCTAAAATGTTGATTGTATAAATTGATATATTTAATAATATATTCATGATTGTAAACAAATATATTTCCATGCACAAACAGTGGGCCAGAGATGCGCGGTTGGCAGTTACAGCCGTGGATCGGGCGGATGACGTGACGAAAAATAAGATTATAAGATTTTAAATTCGGGCGGATGGTTCAACCATTCAAATGAATAAAAAATAAAAAAAAAAGATATATGCCTACATTGTTAAATATTGTTGCAGCGCCTGGTAGGCCAAGCAGACCTGCAAGCTAGGAGCCCAGCTGTCAGTATGGAGGCAGCCCCATGTCTTCTTACATATCATAATCATATTTCATAATCAACGTAGGCTAAATGAAATGAAAAAAAAAATAACATTATAATATTTAAACATATGAAACTAAACAAGTAAAGTAGGCTACAGAGAAAAGTCGTGTTGGAGGGATTGAGCGCGCGTCGTTTTACCAGTGAGCGGTTCATGAGCTCCTTCAGTCACATGCTCCAGTAGGCTAAGGCAGGTTTTTTTGCATTCATTTTTATTTCCTGTCGCTGTGCAGGCTCTTTTATTGTATATGACAGTGTAAACAGTTCAATAACTATTTTAGTTAAAGGTTTAATGTAGGCCAGTCCATTGCATTACGATTGCTCGCGTCAGCAGCGCCTTGCATCGCCCAACAAGGCTTTACAATCAGCGGATGGCGGGCGGGTGCGGCTTTGAACTTTGGTCAAAAAACGTTGGTGCGGACGGTGCGTTATGCGGTTGGATTAAATAAAAGCCCATCCGTGCATCTCCTATAGTGAACGCGTTTCGCGTCAGTAAGCACCCAGTCGTGATCATGTTCATTTTACTGCTTTAATTGTGAGGAAACCCCCCTAAAACGTCTATCTTACAAAATAATAGAGTCCTAAGATTATATTCATAACAATACAATAATGTATTTCCTTGCAGATATAGTGATAGAGGTTACACTCGTAGCTCAATAGCGGCTGGCTGAACTGCGGCATGAGTCGCATTGGAGTGACGTAAACTTCCCTCTTCAATTGATTGGCTTGAGGATGAGCTGTCAATCTAGAACAAGTGGACCAATGGTGATGCTAAGACCCGCCCCTAATTTACATGAAACTTGAACTGCAACATTTGAAACCGCAAGCACAGAATGTGGAAACAAGAGCAAAGGAGAAAAGAGCAAGGACATGCAAAAAATGAAAATAAGAGCAGAAAACATGATTTTGTGAGCGATTCAGATAATTTTGAATTCATGATTCAGTTTTGAGCAATATAATTTTACACTTGTTTAAATATTTGATTTATGCTTATTATTTTTATTTCCGTGACTGCGTTGTTTGTGATTCTGGTTAAATTTTCATTGAATTTTCCGTTTTCTTCGTTATATTTTCACATTTGTTTTTAAAATTTTGATTCATGCTTATTATTTTTTTATGCATGACTGCAGTAAATTTGGCGGGATTCTGATCCCATACCCCTGGCCTCTAGAGGCACATTAGCGGCTGACGCCTCCCACGTCAGAGACCCCGGTTCAAATCCTGCTCAGAGCGAGTCGAGTAGGACCAGTTACAGTAGCACAGTCTCCTCTGTTTGTGTTACTGTGCGAGATGAGGCAATGTGTGATAAGTTTCTCGACTCTCCTGTCACCGCTTGTGGGGAAAATCAGGGCTGTAATATGACAGATTAATGCTGTTTGACAAATAAGGTGCTCTTATGATAAAGCGCACCTCTTTTTCGCACTTCTTGTTTGCCTTGTTGATAGCAGAGATGAATTCATGGTTAAAAGCCCTCTAAAAACGATCACTCATTCTGGAACATCAAGTACTGGACTGTTCAGAATATAAGATGACCCTGATTATAAGACGACCCCCCCCCCCTCCCCTTTTCACGATATAGCTTCTTGATAAAGAAAATGCTTGTATTTTTTATTTAAAAGATGCAATATGTAAATTATTTTCAAAGATACATTTTTGTATTGAAAGTATGGTAAATACGGGTAAAATGTACAAACGATCACATTTAAAAAATAAACACTTTTTGGCCTACCATAAAAATAACCTGTAGCCTATTTGAATTATATAACAATTAGGCTATCCATCGCATAGTGAAAACCATATAGCCTACCAAAATTCCATTAACAGCAGAAGGGAAATCTAGATACTGTCTTACGTTTTTAAAATCACTAACGGGGGAAGTTTGGTCCCGTCAGTGAGGCACACAAACATGAGTTATGCGGCTGTTAGATGGTAAGCTTTTCTTTGACTGTTAGCGTTTTTAATACTGTATAAAGGTACTTATTTAATACTGTAAACTAGTGCTGATGAAAGCCGTCTGTGGTGTTGGCTGCGTCGAGGGAAAAAACAGCACCTGTCCTGAACACACCAAAAGGACAAGCCTGCGTGTGAAGGAGATAACTTTCTATTTAAGCAAATTTATTAGTCTATATTCGTCATTCAAAAGGGGAAAGCGAAACGAAGACTGTCAGTGCAGATATACAAACCATAAACAAAGCAGAGTATGCTTATCGTTTTAAATATCAATCATGCTGATCACGTTTTTTTATTCCACTCCGCTCATGTTATTATGAAAATATTTGCAGTGTTGCTCATGTAAGATGACGTAAAATTATAACTGCCTTCTTGTCTGTTCAGTTTTGATATACTTGCTCACTTTCATTACTTTTGCTCTTATTCTCGTGCACTGACTCGTTCAAAAAGCTTTATTTCGGATAACAAAAAAGTTTCAGTTAATAATAAAACTGTGGATGTAGAAAGATGGTCTGCAGCCAGATGATGTTTTTACAGCCAACAGGGGCTAACAGGTCCTTCCAAAAGGGATAAAATGTGTGCACAAGATGAACAAGAAATAGCATAAATGCCAACTTGCATTAAAAATATCACCATTAATTATTTTCCCTCTCTTTCCCTCTGTCTCTCTCAGAAAAATATGACTACGTTGGCCGTTTGTTGAAGCCGGGAGACGAGCCATCTGAGTACACAGACGAGGAGGACTTGAAGGATCATCAAAAACATGAATGATCTGCTGAATCATTACAGCAGCTGAAGCCCAGGACTGAGAAGGCCACCATCCAGAGTTGTTCAACCCCAGCAAGAAAAGCCCCTCAGAATCTGCCCTTTACCTCAATCGTACAGTGTCCCCACTACTGCTCCATCACAGCTGAGATAAACGCGTCTGTCTAAAAGCCCCTGCTGTTCTGACTGTTCTTTTACCAAAACAGACCAATAGCCTGTCAGAGTTTCCTGTACTCTTCTTGTCTGCTCTTGATACTTCTCCTTAGTCCAGCTCCTTTGTCCTTGCCCCTCCATCTTCCGGTCACACCTACACAACCAATTCATTGCATAAATACCCTCAAACACTACACCAGATCTACACCCTAAATAATCAGTCATGCAGTCTAAACCCCAAACCCTCTGTCATCTACCCTACAGTCCAATGGAGAGTGAAACGGCCTGAGGCTTTTATAGCATCCTGCACATTTGCGTGTTCAGGTTTGGACTGACAATGTGAAGAGATGAATGGAAGGAGAAAACATTGATCACACGTACATTTTTATTCACTTCATTTTCTTTGGGGACTTCGCCGTTCATGACCTCGAAAGTCACGTACATAGAGTGGGGCAGATGCCTGGAGTTCAGTACACAACAGGTTAAAAACCGCAGCTGGGGTCTCTTTTTAATTCTTTTTGTTTCCATTTAAGTTGTTTTTGTATTTGTTGTGCGTGTAATTATTGTAACACACGCGTCTCAAACACTTCTGGAGCGTTTAAATCTCATGCTTATTCGCAGACTATGAAAACGTTGTCGTTTTAAATCAAAGTAAATGTCGAATGGAAATGGTAACCAATCCAAAAGCCAGATTGTCAATCCAAAGGTTGGGTGGGCGGGTGCTCAGCAATTTTTGTATTGTGTGCACCACTAGTGTGTAGCAATTTTTGTCACAATGTGATTGTAAAACATTAGGGATGGGAAATGTTCGTGGGGGGTCGGGTGTCGTTAGCATTCTCGCCATAAACCTGATGTTTTATTTGAATTGTATAAATCTGAACGGCTGGTTTGGATGAAAAGGGAAGATCAGTAGGGTAGTTCAATTGGATCAGCTCGTCTGCTCATTGGTCAACAGCGCTCTCCCCGATAATGAAACAGTCAGCGTAGTTATTGTGCCTTATTTCTGTTTAATTCTACTACAGAATAGTCAAGAGATGTTGAAAGATACAGGTATGAAAACCAGAGGGAGAAACTGCAAAGATAAAACGTTCTGCTCTGCCCTTTCCACATGATCTGCTCTTGCGGGGTTTTCCAGAGGCCAAGGCATCTTTCCCCTCCATTTCCTCACAGTTCGTCTGACGAGGCTTGCTCACGTCTGTGAGCGAATCAGACACGGGAGGCTCAACCGCCGTTATCGTGACCTTGTACATAGACTTTATGAGCTATTTCAGTGTTACTGCCATATCTGCGCTGTTATTAAACTCCACGCACTGCTGTGTTGTACTGGCCAAAAGATCCATTGCTCTTTCTCTTTGTTTCCATCTCTCTTTTTTCCCCCCTCTTTTTTTTTCTCTGCTGAATTTATTTTTAATTGTGGGTGATTTTCAAATCCACCCTTAAGTGTTATATTTTGTTTTTCTTCTGGAGAGGGGAACTACGAGTTTGGAAGAATATTTTGTCTTTGCTGGGGAGGGGATGAGGCGAAATTCAAAAATTGTGGATTCTGTAAATATGTGTATCATTTTATTAAAGCATGTGCAGCAAACAGTGAGATAATGCTGGCTCTCACGTCATGTATTTAAATGGAGTTTGCAAGGATGTGTGTGTGTGTGTGTGTATGTGCGTGTGCGCTCATGGGGAGGACAAGAACATGTTGTTGCAGAAATAAATACATTTGGTTAATAACTACTGTTATCCTCTACTGTTATCTGCCCTGTTGATGTGTTGATCTTGAGTTTTGTCTTTCACAAAGGGCAATATTTCAAATTGCAGAGCTATAAAAGTGGCTGCAAAGACTGTAACCACTAAAAAGTGAAATGCGTTGACAAACCAGTAGGGTTTAAATGTGCCTTAATGGATCAAATGTCATTCCACCATTATATTTATTGGGAGATTTGGATAATTTCAGAGTAAAGCATATGTTTTTCCTTGCATAAATATGGTGAAGAGGGAGGGAGGAAAGTTGTGGTTGGTTAAGGTATTTGTCAGGCTCCAATTTTAATTACTGAGATTACATATGCAAAGATGTGTAGCTGTTATAGATGTAGTATGTCTAGAAAATAATTTTCTTGTTACTTGCAGACTTTGGTACCCCATTTACACAATCAATGATGCAACAAAACTAAATCGCTTAATGTCTAAACTGCAAGCTCATTTCACAGGATGTAACTAACCCAGTTTACTAATGTTGCTCAATCCATTTTTGCCAAACTCTATGAGTATGTACGTTGTCATTTAATTTATTTTTATTAAAAGGTACACTAGACTTGCAGTAGTCAAGCTCAGACTTCTTGTAGCTTTATTTTTACACAGTGGCAAGAACATGATCAGGTTACCTGATGTTGTTTTCCCACCATAAATGATGCTATTTACTGGATAATGATGATATTATTATTAATATTATTTTCACTAAACAAAAATGACAAAACACTAACAACAAAGTAATTGTGGGGTATTCACCGCCAGATGTCACTGAAACCCTAATGTACAGAAAGCGCTATGAGAAGTTCGACTCATTTCCGCCAATAGGTTCTTTCCAACAGTTCGTTCGAATCGGTTCAAAATTTCAGCGATTCTTTTGCGTCATGACGTCCTCCGTGGTCGGCCTGTCATACTAACTTACATGTTCTAAAACGTTCCGGTAACGCGATAAGTAGCACTATTGTTTATACTGGTCCTCAGTTCAATGAGTCGGAACGATTCTGTCAAATTCGTGAATGAAGCGATCAAACTCCGGTTTTGTGAACTGACTCAACAGATTCACTGAAAAGATCCGACTCAAATGAACACTAGGTTAACAAATCGGACGTCACTGAACAGAACAGGGGCAAAGTGTGTTTCTTGCGTATTTAATTACTCGAACGGTATTTTCTTTTTCACGGGGTGACTATCAGAGAAGAGTCAAATTTGGAGTAGAATTATTTATAACAACTGCATATCAAACCGGCTGTCTTTTGTTTGGTAAGTCTTGTTTTCTTGAACAAACACTAACGTTATACAGTGCGTCAAGTGATGATATGGTCGCAGGTAGAAGCAGGTTTTAAACTGCAAATGTCGATATCTTGCAGCTTTATACACAATATATCGACTCGTATTATTTGATAACACCAGTCGGTGTGTCATGGCCATGCTCGTGGGAATGGTTTTGTGGTTACACAATACATGTTTCAGCGGCTGTGTGTAAATGGGATGGGTGAACCACGGATTCCGATGAATCTCATGTGACAGGGAAAATGCACACTGACCGAAATATCTAATTACATAAGCATACCGTTCTCGTGGGTATCTGTTAGATATGCCACGGACCAATCTAAGATTTAAATAGTAGCTTTACATTTTCGTGTATAAAGATTCCCAATTTATACTGTGAAAAATGGACATTGGAAATATATGTGTAGAGTAAATTTGAAAAAAAATTATTTGTTTTCCTACTCCTCATAGTACTGCAGTTTTAAATACTTGTTTATTTATTTAAATCAAATTAAGAAATTGTCTTATTTATTTTACTCTATTTTTATTTTTGTACTTTCTTTTTCTTTTCCATGGATCCCCAAACACCCCCACAGCCCCCTGACCTGAGAGTTTTGCTTTTGTGTCTTCTCAGTCATGCACATTTTGTTTTAAATCATTAATAGACTTGATGCAAAGAATGGACAGAAAATAAGTAGTTTTACAGCATTTACTGTAGATGTGTGTATGATGATGTACATCATCATTTAATACAAACTAAAGAAAAAATATGATCCTGCATGATGTCGTCATGTTTTAGTTTACAGTATTTTCTGTGAAAAGGGAAAGCACAGGGAATGCACGGTTAAATCAGGAATTTGTGGATCCTCTAAAAATAACATCTACTGACTATTTAAATAAATATTTTGCATTCACTTGTCAGGAATTGTGATGATCTAACAGCTGAGTTGCACTGTAAGTTGGAGCCTGTTCATGATTGTGATGCTGATGGTGTGCTTCACTTTTTGCAGGAGGGACGTTTCTCATCATGGCTGAGCATTTATCCCAGAGTGAACTGGACTACCCTTTCAAGCTCTTGGAATATTTAAATGGATTCCGGATCTCAAAGGTCTGTGGTTTATGCTGTGTCTCTCTAAAGCGCTTCTGTGCTCCTTCCTACAGGTACAGGATTTACCTCAAACATCAATAGCAGACCATTTTAATAATGTATTTACCACACGTGACATTTTTTGTTGGATTACGAGTAAATATTTTATGCAAGAGCTGTGCATTGTTATTTGTAGCGTGGTCATACAGTGTCAAATCAACCAAATTTCGGAAACTTCCCGGCTCATTTTTGATTTTGTTTATATTTTTTCTGTAGAAAGACAAACATCAATAATGAAGAAAGCCAAAATATAAAATGTCACAGATGTATATTTACTGAGTAATCCTGTATTTTGTAGAGGGGGGTCAAAATGACAATTTTCACCTGAGATTTGGAGCCAATTTTCAAGGGTTGTAAAATGACTTTAGAAAGAGGGCAGCGTCATTATTTTATTTTTACACAGAGATTGGTAGGTCTATTAGTAAAATATGTTGACTTTAGCTATTTTTGTTTCACTTCTTGTGTTTTTTGCCTCAGGTTTGCATGCCTGTAACTCAAGAAGTACTAAAGATATCTTAATATCCTTCTTTTAGATATCCTTTTAGATTCTATCTTCCCTTGAGTTGATAAATCCCAGAGATATGGAGATCTTAATGCGGCTCTGTGAGAAAATTGGTAAATTATACATATTTTCAGTGGTCAAAAACCAAATGTGGGTCACTTTGTATACAGCTGATACAGCTTTTTTTCTTTTAAAGAGGAATTTAAATATCTAAAGAACAAATCAAGAACAAATCTTTTTTTTTCTATCAGCTCAATTGCATAGAACATACCTGTCTGAGTGCCATGCATATACTTTTTCTAAAGTTGTTCAAAAGTATTCAAGAGATCTGAATATCATTCAGAAGCTGTTCAAATAAACAAAATCCCATTTTCCAAATATCCTTAAAACGGATTCAAATATAGATTGCACTTTTGAGAGCAAGTTAATGTGTCTCAACTTAACCATTTTCAGTGGATTTTTGTTACTCAGAGAGTTGTGTTTTATGCAATTCTTTTGATAGAGGAAAACAAGATACATTTCTAGTTTAAACATTATTTATTCTTCAGAGTTTCCTCTTTAAATGCAATAAGTATCAGCTGTGTGCGAAGTGAACCACATTTGGTTTTTGACTGAAAAGTGTAAAATTCAGCAATTTGATTTTCAACATGGAGCTGCTTTGAGATCCCCATATTTACGGGACTGAGCTATATAGGGCCTTTCGAAAGGAAAGTTTATTATGAACGAGAATATAGAAGAATATTAAGATATCTTGTATACTTTTAGAGTTACAGGCATGCAAACTTTGGAAAAATAATATTTATGGCACTAAGACAGGAATGTTCTATGCAATTGAGTTGATAGAAAAACACAAGATACATTTCTAGTTTCAGCATTATTTGTTCTTCAGATATTGCTCTTTAAAAGGAAAAAAAAAGTATCAGGGTGTCTGCAAAGTGACCCACATTTGGTGACCCACCACTGAAAATGTGTACAATTTACTCACGGAGCCACATTAAGATCTCCATATCTCTGGGATTGAACCATTGATGGCCTTTACAATGAAAACACCAAAAGGAAAGTTAGCTAAGAATCAGAATCTAAAAGGATATGAAGGTATCTTTTATACTTCTTGAGTTACAGGCATGCAAACTTGAGGTAAAAAACACAAGAAGTGCTTTTTGCCATTTTTGAAGGGTCACCGTTGTCATATAATGAAACAAAGATTGCTAAAGTCAACAGATTTTACTAATATACCTACCAATCTCTCTGTAAAAATAAAATAATGACACTGTCCTCTTTCTAAAGTAATTTGGCTCCAAATGAAAATGAGTCTTTCTGCAGAAAAAATATGAACAAAATCAAAAAATTTGAGCCGGGGACCTCTGGTTGAGTTGACATGATATGACCCAGCAGTCCCCTGTTGTGTCTTATTTTCCACTGCGGCAGTCAGGGCCGATTTCGCCTCCGGCAGGACCGGCCTACGACTTTTTAAAAGCCTCAGTTGAACACTGAGATGACTCAGGACTTTGTTGTACCATGAGGTCCTGTAAGATTGTTAAATCCCAGAGAGGATGACGCTTGAGGTGGAGACTTGGTCATTCTCTTACAATTAGCATGTACAGAGTCGATCTACTGAACCAGAGGAGACAAAAAGTGATTATTATTGTGATTAAAAATAGAGAATAACCTGTAAGAAACCAGCCATATCACCTAAAATATATACTTTCCCTATTACGGTAACATTTATGCTCAGCTTTGGTTTCATTTTAATTGCGTTCAGTTCCTGTTTTGCCTGCCTGTTATTATCTAGTTTGTATTAATTAGATCACACCTGTTTGTATTCTGTTTATCTTGTGTATATAAGCTCTTTAGTTCATCGTCTGCTGTTGTTTGTGTCAGCACTCTGTTTTGTTGGTTTTGAACCTCTAATAATTAAAATATTGGCTTGTTTTTGAGTAAAAAAAATCTTAACATTCGTAGATCAGTAAACAAATTTGTATTATTATTGTGGAATAAAATGGCTTCAAGGTGAAGTACCAGCATATTAATTCAATTAAAAAATAAAGGTAGCATTGTTTTTTCTGTTGTATTGTTTTTCTTAAAATGCATTTTGCACACATTCATGCATGTCATTCCTCTTTTTTAAAGACATGGCAAACACATACAGTGCATATCACCACTAATATTGGCACCCTTAGTAAATATGAGCAAAGGCAGCTGTGAAAATAAATCTGCATTGTTTATCTTTTTGATCTTTCATTAAAAAACCCACATAATTCTAACCTTTCATTGAAGTAAAACAATTGAAAGTGGGGAGAAAATCTCATTATTAAATAAATATTTTTCTCTAGTTCACATTGACTAGAATTATTGGCACCCAATTATGGCAACGTCCTTTTCCCAAGAAAACAGCTCTGAGTCTTCTTCTATAATGCCTGATGAGTTTGGAGAACACCTGACAAGAGATCAGAGACCATTCCTCAATTCAGAATCTCTCCAGATCCTTCAAATTCCCAGATCCATGTTGGTGCTTCCTCTCTTCAGTTCACCCCACTCATTTTCTGTTCAGGTCAGAGGACTGGGGCGGCCATGGAAGAAGCTTTATTTTGTGCTCCTCATTGACACATTTTTGATGTCTTGTTTTGGATCATTGTCCTGATGGAAGATCCAACCATGGCCCAATATAAGATTTTTAGCAGAAGTGGTCAGATTTAGATTTTTTTATCTGTTGGTATTTGCTAGAATCAATGATGCCATGTATCTGAACAAGATGTCCAGGACCTTCAGAAAGAAATATGCCCACAACATTAAAGATCCAGCGGTATATTTAACCATGGGCATGGGGTACTTTTATCCCTCTTTGCACCAAACCCATCTAGTGGTTTACTGCCAAAAAGCTCTTTTTTTAGTTTCATCTGACCACAGAACCAGGTCCTGTTTGAAGTTCCAGTGGTGTCTGACATATGCTGGAGTTTGTTTTTGGGTGAGCGAGGAGGATTTTTCTTGAAACCCTCCCAAACAAATTGTGGTGATGTTTGATCTTCCTGACCCCAAGACCCAACTAATCCCTGCAATTCTCCATCTGTGATCCTTGGAGAGTCTTTGTCCATTCAAACTCTCCTCCTCACCGTGCATTAGGACGATATAGACACACGTCCTCTTCCAGGCAGATTCATAACATCTTGAGTTGATTGAAACTTCTTAATTATTGCCCTGATGGTGAAAATGGGGATTTTCAATGCTTTCGCTATTTCCTTACAGACACTTTCTATTTTGTGAAGCTCAACAACCTTTTGCTGCACATAAGAACTATATTCTTTGATTTTACTCATTCTGAGCATTGATTCATGAATGATTAAGGGAATTTGGCCTTTGTGTTTCCTCATTTTTATACTCCTGTGGAACAGGAAGTCATGGCTGGAACATGTCATGCTCCTAGTTACCCTGGTGTGCTAAAGAAATGTAAATATGAACAGAAATATACTTCCGAGATATTTTAAGAATTTCTCTGGGTGCCAATAATTGTGGTCTACATGCATTGGAGTAAAACATTTATTTCATAACGCGAGTTTCACCCCACTTTCAATTGTTTTACTTCAATGAAAGGTTAGAATTTGTGAATTTATTGAATGAAGGGATAAACAATGCAGATTTATTTTCACAGCCATCTTTGCTCATATTTACCAAGGGTGCCAATATTAGTGGAGGACACTGTAAATAACAAAAGTAGTTCAAACTAGTGTTTTTATTTAATCATTCTCCTCCAGGCGATATTCTCAGCTTGTGAGTTAGGGGTGTTCGACCTTCTCCTCCAGTCCCAGAAGGCTGTGAGTGCAGCTGAAGTGGCACAGAAGCTTGGCAACAGTGAAGATGGTATAGAGCGTTTACTGGATGTGCTGGTCGCCATTGAGATTGTGAATGTGGAAGTGGTACAGGGAACAGGTGAGCTGATGAATTATTTTATTTTCCTCCATCAGTAGCTGGAAATAATATGATTCCTCTATAATGTAAAGGTGATCAATGTCAGCAGAACAGGATCTGTTTGTTCATAAAATCATCCATCCGTTGTGTGTAGATTATGATTTACCCAGTCTCTAAACCTTTACTCTTGTCTTCTCTCATAGCTTATTACAGCAGTACAGATGTTGCTAATCAATACCTGGCCAAGACCAGCCCCAAATCTCTACATGATTTGATCATTTATTACTCTCAGACCATCTACCCACTCTGGAACAATCTGGTAGACGCTGTTAGGTAGGCATCGCCGTTTTCATCACCCATCACTGTTTTGAAAGACACTTCATGTGATGTTTGGCCGCATCAGATTCAGGATTTGTGATCTATGAAAAAGAAAAGCCTGTCTTACTAAAACTAAAATGTTGTTTGGAAGTCATATGCATTTCTAAAAATATATATAGTTGAATAATCTGAATATCTGAAAACCTCTCAGGGATGGAAAGAACCAGAATGAGAAAACCTTTGGCCTCCCGTCTGAAGAGATCTTCTCTGCCATATACAGGTTTGTTTGGTTTTATTTTTTATAATATTAGCTGTACCATATGGGTGAATAGTTTTTGTTGTCCTTAGGCGCAACTAGATTAAAAGTAATTTCTTTGACTGCAGTGAGGCGGTCTTAAGCGATTAGCCACTGGTGCTGTAATTCTAGGTCATGGACTTTAAATCCATTCAAATTTGAGGCTTTATGACAGGCTGTTCCCACATCTGGAGTGTATGCTATAGTGTGGATGTGGTTGTGAAAGAATGTATTGTGTATGAACTGTGTTTTGGAATCGTTCAGGTTTTTGTGATGCTGTGAGCACAGGACTGTAAATGGAGATATATATATTTGGTAACACTTTACAATAACGATCAATCTATTAACAATAGTTAACTACATTAGTTAACATTCAAGTGCTAGTTCACCCAAAAATGAAAATTGTCATTAATTACTCACCCTCATGTCGTTCCAAACCTGTAAGACCTTCGTTCATCTTCAGAACACAAATGAAGATATTTTTGATGAAATGCGAGAGCTCTCTGACCCCTCCATAGACAGCAATTTAATTAACACTTTCAAGGTCCCGAAAGGTAGTAAAAACATGGTTAAAATAGTCCATGTGACTACAGTGGTTCAACCCTTATTTTATATAGTGTCAAGAATACTTTTTGTGTGCAAAAAACAAACAAAAATAACTTTCTTCACATCTGTGTCAGACTCTTACTCTGTTGATGTAGTAAATACAGTGCAGCGCTTCCGCCCTACATCAGAGATACGCCAGAACGCCGGCTTACCATTGGCCGATGTTCACGTGGGCACCACGACACATGCGACACATGTGATGATGTAGGAGCTGGCCAACCATAAACTGTGTAGGAGACTGACACAGACATGAAGAAATTGTTGAATAAAGTCATTATGTCATAAAGTCATTCATGACAGAATTTTCATTTTTGGGTGAACTATCCCTTTAACTAAACTTTATAAAAACTGTATAAGTGTTGTTCATTGTTAGTTCAAGTTTATTTTAAGATTTACTTATACATTTTTTTTAATCAAAACTTGTATATGTTATAACATGAATAAACAATGAAAAACTGCATTTTTATTAAAGGTACACTAGCAGTTAAAAAAACTAAACTAAATATTTTGCAGAAGAACATTGTTTTGTTTGTGTTTCAACTCTGCGGCAATAAATGAGATCTTTCCCATAGTGTTACCCATATTTCTGTTTAAAAATTATTACAAGGTGTTATTTTTTGCTTTGTATTAATTTGACCTATAATTGGATTAAATGCATAGCATTTTTTCTGATTGTGCGTCTGTTTGAAGTCAGCGCACTTGTTGTCTAACAGATGGTATGTGTCAATTTTAGGGTTTGTTTGTCCCACTTTTCAGGTGAATCCATCTGGAAAAGATCCATCTGTTGACACCTTTGTGCTATTTTGTTTCAGGTCAGAAGAGGAGATGCTGAAGTTCATGGGACTGATGAACTCTACGTGGGTCATTGACGGCCATGACATAGTGACAGCGTTCGATCTATCTAGCTTCAGGTCCATCATAGATCTGGGAGGTGAGTGTGAATGTAGTTTTACGTAGCTTCAGCTCTTTCCCTATGACAGTGATTTGAGCTAAAAATAAACGACTCACAATTGCAATTTTTTGTATAAAATATGCAAGAGGCAGTAGCATTGCAAATTGATATTTTGAGGCGCTTTGCAGGCTGCTCTGGTGCATTGGCGCGGGAGCTGGCGAAAGAGTATCCTTCCTCCACTGTCACGGTTCTGGATCTCCCAGCTGTGGTCCAGACTGCTCAACAGCATTTCGCCCAGCAAGATGACACCATCGTTTTTCAAGAGGGTGCGTAACGATGCATTGGACCATTGTTAATAGTTGGCATTTGACCGATTCTCTTCAAATAACTAAAATAATAGGGGAAAACTAAAATACATTTGCATGACTCCAAAACTAATTCAAACAAAAATGGGCTCAAATGATTGTGTTTTTTTTTTAATACATAGTGGCAGTGTTCGTAATTGCCCCCTATACACTCTTGCCTACATTACTCCACTAATATAGTCCACTTGAAAGGGTGAATGAAAACGTGTGTTTGAATTCAGAAACTGAGTGCGCCGGAAGGGCTGCCGCTTTTGCATAATTTTTGCTTGCTGTTTATTAATCATTTGAACTTTAGCAAACTGGCAGCTCTAGTAGTAATGAAAAGATTTATCTTAACCTCTGTCATGGAAATTAGCATGTATAAACCACTAATTAAACAATTTAATAATCAGTTGAAAAGGAATTTATACCTGTATGATATTACGTTGTAGCCATATTGGACCTGTGGTTTTGAAAATGGATGGATGGATTATTCAGCTGCGGGCGCCATCTTCTGGTGAGGCATGGGAATTAATTTGGCACGACCATCACGGTGCATTATGGGTATTCTCTACCCATTGAGCATACATTGGTTGTAAATTTGTTATTGCAGTGCATTGTGGGATTGAATGAGTGCACTTGATAACGTCCACTATGGTTTCGGACACCACTACAAATGGCTGTCCCCTCAAATAGTGCCCTATTTAAGGGTAAGGGGGCGATTTCGGCAATTTTTTTATAAAGTCTATAAAAACAGAACAGTGAAGAAAATTCGTAAGTCTAATTCTAGTTGGGAAAAAATCTTTTTAAACTGTTTGCAAATAATTTTCATTCAAATATATGTACGTTTATTTGTATGCCTAAAATGTTGAAAACATGAATCATTTCTCTAGCCTGACAACAAGCCAGACCCACATCAAGACGTCATTATGTAAAGCCCGCCCACCGACTCTACACACAATGTGATTGGCCTGACCAGAGTTTGTTTTTTCCAGCTCGCAAGCCAACGGAGAGTTGCTAGACGCCCTGGCTGCAAATTACATTTGCTGCCGCTAGGGTGCGTCTAAATTTCTAGGCTATCATTTCTTGTCTCTTCATACTCAGTTAGGAATTACATGAATCACATAAATGCATATTTTCAATTCAAAACGGCCATATTTGAGAAAAAAAGTTGAGTAGTTCAGTGTCTATGGTGGTTACGGCCCTGGATTTCGGACCAGTGTATCATAAAACTGTCTGAATTAAACATTAATGCCTCTTGATAACACTGTGCTGATGAATTTGGGCATTTTTAAATGATACCAGTTATTATTGCATTAACTAAGAAAACTAAATCAACTGAAATTTAAAAAAAAAAATTGAAGTTTGGGATCAGTACGATTCGTTTAAAAAAAAAAAATGAAATTAATACATTTATTCAGCGGGGATGCATTAAATTGATCAAACGTGACAGTAAAGACTTATTTACATAATTACAAAAGATTTGTATTAAACTTTCTATTCATGAAAGAATCCTAAAAAAAAAAAACAAGATTTTTTGACAACCAAATCTGCATAGAATTTTAAAGGATCATGTGACGCTGCACATTCAGCTTTGCCATGACAAGAATAAATTACATTTTATAATATATTTTAAAACAATTATTTTAAATTGTAATAATATTTAATAATATTACTGTTTTTAATGTATTGTTGACCAAATAAATGCAGCCTTGATGAGCATGAGACTTTTAAAAAACATAAAAAAATCAATCTGACCCCAAACTTTTAAATGGTGGTGTAAAACTAACAACGATGTGCATGATGATGTGGACTAAACTAAATTAAAAATTTTAAAAATGCAAGTATTATAACTCTAGTATGGAATTTCTATGAAACTAATAGGTATGTATATATTGCTGTGTGCTTGTAGGGGACTTTTTTGAAGGAGAAATCCCTCCTGCAGATTTGTACATTCTAGCCCGAATCATTCATGACTGGAAAGAGGAAAAAAATCTCAAACTACTGAGGAGGATTCATACAGCATGTCATCCAGGTGAGAAAACATGTCATGAATCTGTCGATAGTTAGAGGCCCTAAAATGACACTTTTGGAAGCATCTGACTTGCTTTCTATCTATCTAGGGGGAGGAGTTCTGATCGCAGAGGCACTGTTGTTTGAGAACCGCCGGGGTCCAACCACGGTTCAGATGTTTTCTCTCAACATGCTGGTCCAGACAGAAGGGAAGGAGCATCCACCCTCTCATTATACACGTCTGCTCACTGATGCAGGATTCAGGGACGTGCAGGTCTGTCGGACTGGAAAATCATACGATGCTATTCTGGCACTCAAATAAACATGCGCCAAAGCGTCATCCGTAATCAGACCCCTTCTGCCTTATCTGCAGACCTGTTGTGATCAGACACGTCAGTAATCATGTTCATGCACATGTCAGACGTCTTTTGTTCCACCTTGGCCTCGTTTTGGGTCTCCTGCCTAGTTATAAAGCAGCATTTTCTTCAAACACAGAGTTAACCCACTTCTGATCCTTACATTTCCTCCAAATTTAGCTATTTGTGAACCTTTCTCCTGAGGCCTACAGAAGTGTTCTGAGAGGGGGTGGGATGAGGAGCTGTTTTCAATTGGCCACCGATGTGTCGAAAAGAAGCTCCTCCCTCCATCCTGTCTTGTGTATCTATGCACTGCCATCTTGACACATGGGTCATTGTGACCCCTAGTGGTTATTTGTTGCACTAACACAATAAAAACATTCTTCTAAAAATGTACACACACAAAAAAATCCATACAAAATAGCATTAGACGATTAGTCGATTGATCATTTCAAATATTCCTAACACAATTCATTTATCCATCCTTAAACAAGACAAAAAAAAAAGATGATTGTTAAGTTTTTTTTTTAGTGAAAACATGCACCACCCTTGACCTTTTGCCACACATTTATATTTGCCTACGGGGGAAAAAATCGAATAAAGGAAAATGATGAACAATGCTTTTTGTTGTGAAGTGATCCCATGTGATTTCCAGCTTTTGTATTTTGTACCTTTCTGCATCGCACCTACTTAAAAAAGCAAGAAAACAACTCCAATGCATTCATACTTTTGTAATTGTGATTAATTCGATTTAATTGATATTTAAAATGTATTACATTTTTAAACCAACATTTGATTAGTAGAATCAAGTTGAATATTTGTATGGCATAATATTAAATCTTTATTTACACAGGTTTCCTATGGATTAATATTAAATTATGAATAGTAAATTTTATCCTGGGCTTTACAAAAAATCCCTGCCATCCTCTCCAAAAATACAAAAAACAGATTTGGCTATTATGAAACAGCTGTTTTCATCACCCATCACTGTTTTCAAAGACGCTTCTTTCATGATAAATGTGATGTTTGGACTCATTAGGATTTGTGATCTATGAAAAAGAAAAGCCTGCCTTATTAAAACTACAAAGTTTTTTGGAAGTCATATGCATTTCTAAAATAAAATAATAATAATAATATCTGAATACCTCTCAGGGATGGAAAGAATAAGAATGAGAAAACCTTCGGCCTCCCGTCTGAAGAGATCTTCTCTGCCATATACAGGTTTGTGTTTCTGTGTGTAATATTAGTAGCATAACATTTGTTGTCCTTAGGCATCACTAGATTAAATTGATATTTAAACAGTTTGATTAGTAGAATAAAGTTGAGTATTTGTATGACATAATATTACATCTTTATTTACACAGGTTTCCTATGGATTAATATTAAATTATGAATAGTACGTTTTATCCTGAGCTTTACAAAAATCCCTGCCATCATCTGCAAACAAAACAGATTTGGTTATTATGAAACAGCTGAAATGGAAGTCATGATAATAATCTTCTGTGTGTGTGTGTGCGTGCGTGCGTGCGTGCGCGCGCACCAGCTCCCCCTGAGGGTGCATGAGGAATACAGCAGTAGACGCGCGCATACGTAACCTGCATGTGTTTGTGTGTGTGTGGTGGAGGAGAGGCGACTACTCAAACTCTGACCAAGCGCCATATAGAAACGTCAGCGCAGGAACAAGAAGACTCTTTTTGTAGGTACACTACATTTTTTTTGCTGTGATGTAGTATGTTTTACAGGCCGGGACGTGCAAATGTTTTCCATAATTTCCGCGAGCTCTTCATGCAGATGGTCCGGTGCAGATGTAGCACGTCATTAAAATGGCGCCAAAGATTAAGTTGAGATGCAGCAGACGATGCCCTAAATAAATGTTTACATGCATTTGGCCTCCTTGTTAATTTATATAAGTTAATGGTGTGGTTCGCGTTGATATTTGGTAGTTACTTGAATCGCGTAGCAGCTGGGCGTGCGCGCGCTCGCGCGTGTGTGTGTGTATGTCCAAGCGTCATATCGTAAGTTAGGCGCGCGCGTCCTGGCCTGACTGTGCGGCTTATGTTATTTAACCTAAAAGTTTTGGTATTGAACCAGCAAATGGTATCAAACGCATGTCCTGTTAGTTTATAACGAATCGTGATTCGGTTTCAGAGGGATGTGTGATGTTTTTTCCGCATGCAATGGTCTGGGTTGGTCCGATTTCATCTGTCGTGATGTTGGGAAAATAACGGTAGAAAATATTCAACTTTCCTTAAGGATTTGCGTTAGACGTGAAATCCGTCAAATGTATGTATTCGTGCAATAGAACTTAATGTTCTGGTCGAACGAATGTAGCGACACGTTTTTTTGTTGTTGATACTATAGGTTGGTGTTTAAAGATACCAACGTGGAGAATATGTTGTGTGTTAAACACTGTACAATTACTGTTATATATATATTTTTATCATTACTATTATATTAAAGTATTATTAGTTTCTTTTTTTTTCGATTTCTAACTGGCATTAAAATGAACAGCTATGTGACGTCAAGGGGCGTGGTCTGTCAGCAGCGTCACATGGAGCGTTTGCACTGCGTGAACTCAACGGCTGTTTATAAGGAGTGATAGACGAGAGAATTATCGGTTTGTTTTTATTTTTTTTGCCATCTGGTCATGCAGTTGAAATGACCGGATAGTTATGAGATTTTGATTTTGGTTAAATTCATATAAACGCAAGTTGGTTCGATCTAAACCATGTTTAATGTTTTTTTTTTATAAATTAGTTTCCTTTGCTTACCTAGCCGCGTGAATATATTAAAACATAACAAATTTTTATTTGTTCAAATGTAATCAAAGTACATTTGTTTATTATGTTTTTAACTGATATCATAGCAGAATAACCTAAAGTTTAGGTGGTGTTGAATTTCATCACGCCCCCGTTTGTCATTGGTCGGTTCAACAGATAGCCCCGCCCTCAGAGCCACGGTATTGGTTGAACCGATGTTATGTCGAGATGCAACCAAACAGCAACGGTTGTATAGCGCCACATTGTTTACACTTTTTGAAGGAATCAGCTACGACTGGATTACTTAGAAGTTGATTCTGTAATAATAAGCATTTTAACAGTCTTTAATATGAATTGGGTTTAGGTCTCATTTCACTCTGAATCTGCTTGTCTCTACTGGCTTCAGTCTGTCAAGTTGTGGCTGGCTGGGGGAAGCACACTCAGCAGGATCAGTTTTCAGGAATGTTCTGCTAATGTGTGATCAACCTCTGCAGATTTCTGCATCACTTAAAGGCCACGGCAGCTGATGATGAAGCGAAGCCGTGTCCCAAGCACCAGTGAGGACTCAGACAATGGAAGTAAGTAGACGCACACTGTATTTTCCAGTACCAACTTGCCTAGAGAAACCTAGGGTGCTTTTCATTTCTTATTTGTGCGTCCTTTCGCTTCCTCGCGTCTCATCCTTAGGATGCAAGTAAAAGCAAATGAGGATGAAAGAAATGAAGGAAATCATATTTGTGTATTAGAATATTCTTGATCACTCGAGTGTCTCCTCAAAGCATCTTCAGCTCCACCCATGGCATCTGCCCTTATGTTTTTGAACAATTGTTAATAATAGTGCCCTTTTGAAATGTGAGATTGCAAGGTAAAACATAAATAATTGTGACAGATGTGAAACAACATCTCTTCGCTGGACAAGAGAACTGGACAGTAGCAAACTGTCACTCACATTAGATTGCAACAATTAGGAAGCGACAATGATCCAATCAATTGCTGATCAAAAACAAGTCCAGCACTACTTTTTATTTCCTTGTTAAGGGGATTAGTTCACTCCAGAATAAAAATTTCCTGATCATTTACTCACCCCCATGTCATCCAAGATGTTCATGTCTTTCTTTCTTCAGTCGTAAAGAAATTAAGGTTTTTGAAGAAAACTTTCCAGGATTTTTCTCCATGTAGTGGACTTCACGGGTTGAAGGTCCAAATTGCAGTGTCAATGCAGCTTCAAAGGGCTCTACACAATCCCAGCCAAGGAATAAGGGTCTTATCTAGGTACATTGGCCATTTTCTAAAAAATAAAAACACTTGTGGACGTGCATCGTATGTAAGACGAGCATTTGTGGGTTTTTTTTTAGAAAATGACCAATCGTTTTGACCCTTATTCCTTGACAGGTTGGCTGGGATTGTGTGTAGCTGCACTTTGGACCTTCAACCTGTTGGTCCCCGTTAGGGCTGCACGATTAATCGAACCGCAATCGCGATTTGGGTTATGTGCGATTTATGAAAGCGCAAAGGCTGCAATTTTAATGAAATAAATATACGTACAGTGTGTTAGTGAAGCGCGGCGCTGTGATCAGGAGGAAATGCTGCTCCGTCTGAAAGCACTGCGAGTTTGAGTCGCTTATTATAACGCGCGTTTGAAAAATCTGTCTAATGCGAAGCGTTCACAAACCTATTGTCCAACAAAATGCAACATTTAATAACCGGTTTTAACTCCCTTCATATAGTCAGTCGAGCTGATGTGGCTTCTTGTCACAGAATGTCAATCAGCACTGCATACTTTATTATTATGAAAATACCCCTAGAAGGCTTGAAGAACTCAAACACAGGATATCTTGTCGCTATATTATTATCTTCGTTTAATCAGTAAAAGCTTTTCTATCTTCGTTTTATTCAGCATACAGTGCAAGCTTCAAGTGAGGGATTTCCTAAAAACGATTACTTCACTGAGGCAAATGTGGAGTTTCTGCTCGATGGCGCCCTCTGGTTTCCCGTATGAATGAAACTTTTGGGTAGAAAATAAGAAAAATAATACTTCCAAATAAATGTATATGACAACCCATTTATTTTTATTTCATGGACAGGAGTTTTAATCTCCACAATGGATGCATTTTTTATATTAAAGAAATAGACTTTAAGAAATTGATAATCACAGATAAAAAGCACAGATTTTTATAATAATATTTTTTTACAATAAATCCTTAGACCTTATTAAAAAATAATAATTGTATTTTAAATTGCAATTTTAACTAGAATAATCGCAGTTAGCTATTTTCCCCAAATCGTGCAGCATCCTGGAATGTTTTCCCTCAAAAGCCTGAAGAAAGAAAGACAAACATCTTGGATGACATTGGGTTGAATAAATTATCAGGAAATTTTAATTCTGGAGTGAACTAATCCTTCAAGAAGCTGCTACAATAGAAGAGAAACAAAGATCTTTTAACATTCAGCCCTATAGCTATAGCCCCAGCACAATCCCTCTCCTTATGTAAAACTAACACTGCCATTTGCGGAAATTAAAATGATCATTATTGCTGCTAATAACATGAATTACCTCTCTCGCAGTATCTTGTCATACATTTTTTTTTGATGTTATTGAGCATAGAGTAGCATGTTTTTCTGTCTGTTTCAGGTATCTCCACGTCCTGGTCTCAGCACTCCAACTCTAAGCACAGGAAACAGAATGGAAAGAGACCCTCAGAGGTACGCGGGACTGTCTCGCACTCAAAATACGACCCTAACAGATAAAGATGATAATGTTGTAGATATTTGTTGCTCTGTCACAAACATGCGTCTTTTCATGCAACCCCTCTATTCCCTCCCAGGTGTTCAGGACAGACCTGATCACCGCTATGAAGCTGCACGATTCTCACCAGCTGAATCCAGAGGATTATTATGAGCTGGCCGATCCCTGGCGACAGGAGTGGGAGAAAGGGGTTCAAGTCCCCGTCAGTCCCGACTCCATACCGCAGTGTTCAGTGCGGTATGAGATTTCTTTGTGTGTGTGTGTGTGTTCTTATTTAGTGGTTGCCATTAAATCTAAATCTATTAATTAAAAATGAAATCTGTGTTTTTCTTTTATTTACTACAGCACTGTAGCTGAGAAAAGCCCTGCTCCTCTATTCATACGGCCGAAGAAGCTGATTCGCTCATCTGAGTCATCAGTGCTGGGGTACGTGGGTATTCAGACGCTAGCTGATGGCATGTGTCGTTATGACTTGAATGAGGAGGATGTAGCTTGGCTGCAGATCACTAATGAGGAGTTCAGTAAGATGGGTGAGCATATCCAGTCTGGAGTTTTACTTTGACCCATTATGCACTCAAATTTCTGGCTCACTGTGGAAACAAATGTCACGTCAGGCTAACTGATTTGCCTGTAGGCATGCAACACCTGGATGAGCTGACAATGGAGCGGGTCATGGAGGAGTTTGAGCGTCGTTGCTATGACAACATGAGCCATGCCATGGAAACAGAGGAGGGGCTTGGCATAGAGTATGATGAGGACGTGGTGTGTGACGTCTGTCAGTCCCCTGACGGCGAGGACGGCAACGAAATGGTGTTCTGTGACAAGTGCAACATCTGTGTGCATCAGGTGTGTGTGTTTGGGCACCTGAGTGTTTGAAAGCATGTGCAAGCACTAAGGCTGCCCCCTAATATTCGACTAAACGGTAGTTGACTAGAAGAGGGTTAGTCGACCAAAATTTTGTTAGTCGCAGAGGAAAAAAAACTCCAAAGGAAGTTCAGTGGCGAAGTCACGTGTCCATAAGGGACATATTGTTAACTTGTGGGTCCCCCTGTAGTCAATAATTTTATCCATTAAAACTCATCTTTGATCACCAAAATGACATATTTAAAAGTTTGTTCCTGTGAAAAAAATTCTTCACGCCTTAATATAGTTTGAATGTAGTTCTACACCCTTGCTTTATTTAGTATTGGACCTGAATATGCAAATGAGCCCCACCTTATTACTCAAGTTACCATATTAAACGCTGCACAAAGGTATTGCTTTTTACAACGTCGGACACATAATGGTAATTAATATGATTAGCCTTTTGCTTGACTATCAAACAGCTAATAATGTGTTGCTAATGTTACACAAACCATGTTCCCGTTCGCCACCTCAGAGTCAGACAGCTGCCTTCTAAAATGTGGAGAAAGGCATATAGTTCATCTTAACGTCGTAACATGCATCACATACACAATTCACTCACTATATTGCTTAATGTATACGATTTTTCATATCAACAGAAAAATATACCACTTGAGACTCCCCTGCTTCAGAGAATAGTTAATGATATGCTAAAACCCACCCGCACGTTGGCGTGATTGGTTACAAGGTAGTTTGTGACGTCAGAAACACCAGCTTTTTCAAACCGTGTTTTTGAGACTGTCTTTGTGCACTGGACTTTAAAGAAGAAAACACTCAGCAATAGTGTTGACTTATGAAGTTGCACGTGGTTTGTCTGAGAGCATACTAAAAAGACCACATGGATATATAAACAAAATTAAAAGCTTCATTTTCACCTAAGGGGGTCTTTAATTACATATTTGGGCAGAAAATCCAAACGTTCACCTATCATCCATAGACCTCAAATATGGCTTATCATTTTGAGACATTTAAGTAGTAGCAACTTTACTTGGCCGCTAACATGAATGTGTGCTGTTATTAGCCGCATATCCAAGTGTTTGTGCGAAGTGTGGAAGCTAAAGTACAACGCGCTTACTGCATGGCATCAAGGCACTGGCGCGATCACTAACATTTTTTCCTGATAACAGCAGAAACTACTTAAAATACTCCGTCATTCATGGTCAGATAAGAGTAATACATCATTTGAAACTGTAAACTTTTATCTGTGTGAAGTCACAATAACAACAAAAAGTTGTGCTTTTATTTTTGTGTAAAATAAAGAAAACGTGATGCACTTTCTGCCATCTCTGGAGCGCGTCACAAAAATGAAATGAAACTCCGCGTATAGGCTATTTGCTTCAGACGCTATATCTATAAAATGCTTGGAACGTCTACTTTCAAATGAACCAGTCGAAAACAAATACTCTCTGTAATCCGTATGAAAGGTGCATTTCTCTCCACTGTACTGCGGAGATGAGTCAGCATTGTTAACTTCATCTTTGCAGCTGACACTGACTCAAACAGTAGTCTCCTTGCTATTATACACATTCATAATCATTGCTTTTGCTGTTGCTTTGCCGCAGGTTTTATGCGTGCGCTTGAGCACAGAATAGATGTATATTAAAGGCTCTTTATGGTTTAATATTCTCCCCAGTATATATTTATGTAATTACATTTATATAAAAGTGTGATTAGACAACTAATGGCTTAAATCTAGTCGACCAGAAAAATCTTAAGTCAGGGACAAGCACATATGAATTACATAACAATGTACCTCTCCACAGGCGTGTTACGGTATACTGAAAGTTCCAGAGGGCAGCTGGCTTTGCCGTACCTGCGCACTGGGCATCTTTCCCAAATGCCATCTCTGTCCTAAAAAAGGCGGAGCAATGAAACCCACCCGCAGTGGCACCAAGTGGGTCCACGTCAGCTGTGCCCTCTGGATACCAGAAGTAAGGATGCATGCACAAATTAAGACTTGTAAAGTGATGTGCAAGAGAGCAGAATGTGAGCTCAGACTGGACTTTGTTGTGTGCTCTTTATCTGCAGGTAAGCATTGGTAACCCTGAGAAGATGGAGCCTATCACTAATGTGTCTCAAATACCCAGCAACAGATGGGCTCTAATATGCTGTCTGTGTAAAGAGAAAACAGGAGCTTGTATTCAGGTACAGAGTGCTGATGTTTATCTCTCTGTGTGCTATTCATGCGGACATTCAGAACCTTTTAAAGGACCTAATGTGCATTTTAAACCTCAATATTTTTTTCACCAGCTCTCAATTTAAGTGAAAAATTTAAATATCAGTTGATAACATTATTCATTTAAAGTTTAGAAATTAACACTTGTATTTAAACACTTCTCGTAATTAAAATTGTACACATGAATTGAATATTACTTTTGAAAAATGTTTGAAATGATGTACATTCACATGAGATGAGGTTATATTGGTATCCTTAAGCTGTTTAATTTGACATGGAGCGAGTCGCCTGATGGGAGCCGGAAATGTTGAGATCAAATGACCAGATAAATATTATTACTCGCTTTATTTCAGTAACACCCCAGTTATTGGACGCATTCATTTTGGAGAATAAATGACTAACGGCTGACTGGCAAAAGCAGTGTTATTTGAGGCTTATTTTTGTACTGTTAATAGTATTTGTTAATATTTTGAATTTTAATTTTCTGTTTCACTTTAGTTTTAGTAATTTTCTTATATGCTTTTTCATTTTTTTTTATTTTATATTTCTATTGAGCTTTAATTATTTAAGTGCTTCAACTTATTTTATTTCATCATTTCTAATTTGTAAAAAAAATTGTATCATCTAATATTTGTATTTTATTACTGCTATATTTCTTCAATTAATGAAAAGCAATTCAACTGTAATGACTAAAATGGTCAATGTCACATTCTGCAGTGGCTTCGGTGACTTAAAACATTGTGTTTTTACAAGATGCTGCATCCACGCCGCTAGATTTCATTTTCAGTTTACTATGACTGCCATGTCGTCCAGCACAACATGAACGAACAATACTGAACGTCACATTCAATTTAGTTTAAATGTAGAATTTTTTTAATTGATCAGAAATCAAAAAACATTTCTTCTGCTTCACGTTTTCCCCATCTTCTGCAGTTTAATCCTCTCTTTTCAAATCCACCTAGTGTTCTGCCAAAAGTTGCCGTGTGGCGTTCCATGTGACCTGCGGTCTGCATTGTGGGTTGAAGATGAACACCATCCTCACGGAGGCGGATGAAGTCAAGTTCAAATCCTTTTGTCCCAAGCACTCAGGCATGGAATGGAATGAGGAAGAGGGGGATGATGACAGGCCAGTGAAGGTCCCGACCAGTGAAAACAGAGGGAGAAATAGGGGCGCGGACATCTCATCCTCGTCACAGCCCAGACTCGCACAAAATCCTGAAGAGACCAGACTCAGTGAGCGTAAGCTCCGAGTCCAGCAGCTTGAGGATGAATTCTATCGCTTTGTCGCCGCTGATGAAGTTGCTGAGCACCTGCAGTTGCCCCTGGAGTCGGTGGACTTCTTGTTCCAATACTGGAAGTTGAAAAGGAAGGTGAACTTTAACCAGCCGCTCATCATGCCGAAGAAAGAGGAAGAAGATAGCCTTGCCCGACGGGAACAGGAAGTGCTTTTGCGGCGACTCCGGCTCTTCACGCATTTACGGCAGGATCTAGAGAGGGTACGTTTTGCAGAGCCACATTACGACCTCCAAAATGAGCTTAGATGAGTGAGGGAAGAGAGCAGCAGCCAATCACAGCTCAGGACAATTAGATTTGCAGATATTTTCATATTTTATCAAGGTTTTAAATGAGTTTTATCACTAAAATTTTAAAGTTTCATTACCCTTTTTTAAATTGACATGGTAAAACATCAGTAGTGGAGAAATTTGAATTATTTGTCTGATAGTAAGATGGCAGAAGGGAATGTGATGTAACTGAACACCAGCCACAGGAATTGCGTTGGTAACCTAAAAACAATTCCAAAACGCTTCAAAAGGTAGATTTTGACAAAGAGTTTAGATCTTGCCATGACACAAATTAGGATATTTTTAAAATTCTCATAATATTTGTCCATCCACTGAAAGTCCAATCTTTCATGCATTAAAGGCACAATATGTAAGATTGTTATATTAAAAGATCCAAAAACCATTAGAACAATGTTATATATTTTGTTGACCTGTGTACTTACATTACCTCGAACGTTTCCAACACTGTTTAAATCCAGAGAAATCAGCCATTTTAACCAGGACACCTTTAACCGTGTCCTTGCGTCGCCTCTCAATGACGTCAAAGTGCAACAGGTGTGAGCGAACACACAGAGTAACGAGGTGGAGTCAAGACTACAACTCCCATGATTACACACTGTCACGGCGTCATCAAGCTACGGCCTTTGTTTTGAATAAGTGGTCTCTAGCGGTGAAACTTGCATATTGTGCCTCTAAAAAAGATCAAAAATACACCATAGAAGTAATCCAAATCAGGGTCGTAACCACCATAGACATTGAGGCCCCCCAATAACTAGAAATGGCCAAATTGACTATCCCTTTAAAAGCTTTGTTCTTTTGTTGTTGTAGATTTCATATGTCTTATATATGTGTACAGGTGCGTAATTTGACGTACATGGTCAGCCGCCGGGAGAGGATTAAACGGACCTTGTGCCGAGTGCAGGAGCAGATCTTTCATCACCACATCAGGTTGCTCGAGCAGGGACGCATTGCTGGTTAGTGTGATGCTTACTGCACTCAACTGAAAGAGTATTGGTTTTTTTTTTCTCCTTTTTAACTGTTGCTTCTTCCTTTTTCTCTCCTGGACAGGTATATCCTCTACTAGACGATTGGAGGAGGCCATGTTTTACTTTCGAACAGCACCACCCGTGCCTGTGTCCCCCCAACCTCTTAAGGGTCACTGCGGGCAGAACAGCGCCCTGGGCTCCACTGAGAAGGGGAGCAACTCTAATAGAGTCTCAAGGCATATCGAAGCAGACAAGCCTGCAAAGCTGTCCAGACTGGACAGCCTGGTCATGGACAAAGTTCCCAGTCCTGGGGTCATTGATTCAGGCTCTGGAGCTTGTAAAATTCAGAAAAACGAGACAGCGGCATCGGCTACAGCGAAACGTTCGGAGGGCAGGCTGAGGGGTGGTGAATCTCATAGAAAAGATGAGGAGAGCGAGTGCCCCCTGGAGGACAGGAGGAGGAGCAAGCTGTGGGAAGAGGTGTCCATCAAAGACAAACTGAGACAGTCGAAGCCTATTGAGGAGCTCGACAACATGGACGAAAGATTGTTGCTGTCTCACAGCAGAACGGCTTCTAGTTCTGTAGTCACTGCTCCGACCACGTATAACGGCTCGCCGAGGAAAACAAACACGAGCCAACATCAGGGAAAATTAGTGCCAAATGGAACAACTAGGCGGCATCTGAAAAATTGGGGCAGTTTCAGAATCCCCAAACGGAGTGAGAGAACATCAGCAGGGAAAGATGGGCAGGACAGTAACGACGCGGTGGACCAAAACTCTTCCTTAAAAACGTTCAATACAAGTCCCGCCTCCTCCCCTCAAATTAGGACCCGGCTGCGGACAGGAAGTGAGAACCGAAGCCACGTGGAAGAGTCTGATCTTGGCCAATCGGAGCAGGGCAAGAGGTGTCACGCCCAAAGACTTCGAAGCCCGATGACTAGACGTTACGGTTCGGACGTGATCCAGCGTGGAGTACTTGCATCATAACGTGTCCAAAAATGTTATTTTTTGTCCTCTTCATTTGCTTTTCAATGAAAGGTGATATTTATTTTTCTAATCTGTAATTTTCTGCTGTTGCTGAAGCTATTTTTTTGTGTGTTCGTTAAAAACCAATGCGGAGAGAGGTTTCAAAGACCAAACAATTGGCTGATGAAGAAGAAAAATATCTTCTTAATAATGAATGAAACTTTAAATCAGGTGAAATTAACTGGCACAATTCATGGATGAGTTATGAGCACTTGAAACTAAGCCAGTGCGGCCCAACTGTCTTAAGCCCCACAGAATTACTGCACTTAACTGAGCACTTAACCGTTTAAAAAACTGACCACAACAGTCTAACCAGTGTCCAAAATTTAGGAAAGACTTTGTAATTTATTTCTCAGTATTTAGCTAACTTAAAGGCCACCATGTTGTGTGTGTGTGTGTGTGTGTGAGAGATACGTGCCATACTTACCCTGTGGCACCTTTTTCTTCTCAGGTAAAATCTGCTTCTATTTGTACTTAATTTATAGTGTTATGTCTTTCTTTTCGAACAAACTGAGTGTGTAACAGGTCAATGCCTTATGTACTCTCTTTGGTCTTGAAGTAATTCCTTTCCAGAAAAATAACAACTACAAAACAACTCTTTCAGTTAACCATATTCTTTAGCAATAGATCCACAATCAGTATGATGAAATCGACAAATATATAATGTATGTCATTTGCAGCTCTGTTCAGGAAGGCTTTTAACAATCATTTACTTCCAGTATCCATTACTTTGAATTTACTTTTGCACTTGATATTATACAGTAACACAAGACACTATCATAGATGTAATGAAGACGCTTGTGTTGAAAGGACTGATCTTCTTGACATGGTTGCCTTGGAGCAGTACTTCAAATATGTGTTCTTGCATCTTTTCTTTATAGCTGTAAACGTCTCTTCTCATGCAAAATGTGAGTTGATCTCCTTGAGAAAAAGTTAATCTTGTGCCTGAGTGTTTTTGTTAAGATGTTGCACTAGAACATTAGCCGGAGAGCTTGGTACAACTGTGTTCACAGAAGAAGAAGAAAAAGTTTCTACATGTTTATATAATCAAGCACTGCTGTATTTTTCTTCTGTTTTTCTTTTATTCTTATGCAATACTTTAGTTTTGTTGCAGATTGTGAATAAATTTTCTTGAGGTTACTTCTGGAAAGTTTTCTGCATTCCTGTACTTCAAATACAGAGCTCCAGACTAAAGAAAAATGCCATCTTAGACATTGTGACTCCTACAATTAAACCATATTTGGAAATCAGATGAGTTTTTTTTTTTTTTTAGTCGACTGTCATTGTAGCCATATAAATGCCAAAGTCAACCTTTTTCACTTACATTCTGGCCGTACTCTTAACTTTGAAGTGAAATATTTTAATATCTTTTAGAATAGTTTTTATTAGAACAAACCTGCACATGTATGCATCTTTAAAAACAAACAGTGGTTCCCAGTTAATTTAATATCAGTTATAATAAATGATTCATTATTCAGTAACGCAATCAGCTGCTAACTCAGTAATGACTCTAAATGATTCACTGAGACAGATTCAAACGGCCGACTCACAAACATGTTTGAATCTCTTCAACTGACTCCTTGAAAAGAATAAGGAAAAGCCAACGCATTTATGACAAATCAAGCATTGCTTTTGTCTAAAGCAGGAACACTGGCATGTCTAAAGATGTAATTCCCACCAACATAAAATATAACACCTGAAGATCAGTGTTTTCCTGTCTCACCAATGGCGTTCTAGTCTTCAGCCCTAAAACGGCACAAGCGCTGTCAAGGTTATGGGTTTCAGGGATTGCATGAACACAAAATAATATACCTTGAATGCAATCTAAACTCCTTTGGATCAGCCAGTGTCTGCAAAGTGCATAAATGTAAAGTTCAATATTCGGCATAGTAAAACAGTATAATGTTTGAACAATCATATATAAGAGCCTTTTCTAAAAGTGCAAATATCCTGGTAATACACAAATCACGTTGACGTAGCTTCCTTAACGATTTCATTTTTAGTGAAAAAACATTTTCAGCTCAAGGCAGAAACCTACATTGTATGAGCCTACATTTCATCACCAAATCCAGTGCTAAAAAAAATAAAACTAATCACATCAAGCGCTAGGACACTTGTGGTGCTCTTCAAGTTCTTCATTATCATATAAAGACTCTTAAAAATCTTTAAAGTCCTTTTAAGATCCAAGACGGCCAGTGAATGTTCAGTTAATGGTGTGTGCTCAGATCGGGCCTCTTCCATTGGTTCTTTGTTCATGTTGGTGTGTTAGTAGCCCATCTTTGCACATGCAAGTCCAGAGAACGTCTGCTATGTGTTATCTATTGATGGCATGTCATGGATTGTCACAATAGTTGAGCCACTGTTGGTGCTGAAATGCTCCCCATTACTCTGCTCCACGTTTCCCAGGTCGACCCGAGGAATGCGGAACCCGTTCTCTGAGGACGCGTTAGACTGCACAAAGCTTCCAGTGACTGAGCTCGCGCCCATGTTGCTCATGGCCAGGTTCGTATTTGTAGTAGCTGAGGACACTTTCTTTCGTGGTTTGCTGGAGCCTCCTGCCAGCATCCTCTTTGCATGAGTCCTCCTGTCAGATCAATGATAGTGAAAATGAGTTGATAAATAGAAACTTGATGTTTTTCAAAAAGAATAAAACTGAGGAGTACAATGTAAGGATGGGTACCATATTGGTTATCATTTTTTAAAAATAATTTAACTCTTTCCCTCCCAATGACAATTTTCCAAGTAGGTATAGCTGCAGACCGGAGATCTCCAAAATAGGGTGTGAACTCCAAAAGTGGGCATCTGCACGCAAAGACTATGGCCATTGGCTCTGGCTTCAGCTAACTGACTCACATTTTAAAATAAAAGTTTGTAAATGAAACATCGTTTCTTGGGGATCTAAAATAAGAAGTTATATCAATAAGAAATTCCTATATAAATAAATATGCTCCGTGCGAGAGGAGCCCAGAGCTTGTGGTTAGTGGTGTTCAGACCAGCATTTGAACGATATAAGCGGGAACGCAAGCTGTCCCAGTGCAGCGAGTTGGAACGTTTTACTCTATCGATGTGTTCGAAGCAACGAGGGTGTCCCGGGCCTCGAGATTCACAGTGTAGGAGGGAGTAGTGACACTGGGTGCGACTAAAACGTTTCCACTGTCTGGTGAGGTCTGGGGAGTTACGGACCGGACGGCCCGGCGATCTCATGGCACATAATCTTATTAACTGCTTATGCCATTCATCGCAAATCCTGCCTTGCAGTTAATTTCACTGTTTAGGGTGTAGAGTTTGTTTAGGGGTTAGCATTTGTTGTAGCATAGCATTGTATGAAATCAGCACCGTGATTGACATGACCAATGAAATCTTTAGAATCTGCTTGGGGGCGGAGTTTGCGCTGAACTGGATTGGGGGGAATCCCAAGCGGCAAGTTTCTCTTGAAGCGGGGGGGGGCAGTTTCTCTTGAAGCCAATACGGAAGTGACATAAACTGCAATTCTTCGACTGGCCACTAGGTACAGGCTCCAGAAGAGAGCAGAATCTCATTGAGCCCCATGTTAAAATGTTTACAGCCTGGTACAAATTGTGGTTTTGGTCTATACGGCTAATTTTGTCCTTCATGACAACTGTGAGGGGGGTGATTTTTTTTTATATCTCATTCGTTTACATTATATAAAGCATTGAAGTTCTGCATAATTAAGGGCGTGGCCACTTTGAGTGACAGGTGGATAGCCGTTTATCTGCTGTCTGTTAGTCATCACGTGACCTCAGCTCCGCCCACGTCCCGCCTTTTTGCCCATTTTCGATGCGCGATGGCAACGGCCAGCTCGACCCTACTTTACGCTTCAAAACGCTCTTCAGAATCCTATGGTTGACGTCACGGACACTACGTCCATATTTTTTTACAGTCTATGGGGGAATCACACAAGCGTGTCATGTGCCTGTCTGTCAATGGGAGGAAGCCACGCCTTATTTTGGATCTCAGGGATAGGCTGCAGCTATACCCTTCTCAAAATTTCTGTCATTTATGAGACGACGCTTCCCTGCCATTGACGGAATTTTCCGGCTTTCTGTGTTTTCACTGTTATACTGTAGGGGGCGCTATTATGCAACTTCTGAAAGAATTCAGAATCTCTGGATCAAAGCATGGGCATGAAAGCAGAAACAAGCCATTAAAGCATTGCTTATGCATGTGATTTTCTCAGCTTTTTGTTTAAAATATAGCTTTTTTTATGAAACGCTCACATTCACGTGTTGATAAAAAAAAAAAAGCTAGAATAAAACGCGTTGTTGTTGTTTAAAAGCAGAGGCTCTGTTTTTTCTTTTGATTTTTAGAAAGTTCAGGTATTCATTCAACAAAATATTCTGGGAGCCATGACATTTTTGTGAAAATGTTTTGTAAAAAAATGTTGGCGAGGGCAACTTTTTTTGTTGAAAATGGTGACGGGGAAACACTGTTAAATGTAACCTTTAGAAATGTGAAAATTAATATCTATTTCTTTTTAATGTTATTAAAAAATAACATATTAATGCTATTATTTTATAATGTGATGCTTAAATTCCCTTTTTGTTCATAATTTTCATATTTTAAAAGTTTCTAAAATTCATATTTTAGTTTTTAGCCTTTTTAATTTATTTAGACAAAATAGTATCGCACTTTGGCCATTTATTTTGTTACTGGCCACAACAGCAAAATATCTAATTCATATCGGTCAGTTTTTTTATATCGATGATCCCTAAAATAAAAAACAATTGAGTTCTCTTGATCATCGAGATCTGAAGTATTTCATAACCTGTTCCTTTTGACCCTGAGAACATTTTAAGAGTGTCTTTGTCCTCAAATAGATTCGAAGAATGTGCCATATCTATTTTCAGGCCTCATTAAAAGGTCTGTCTTAAACTGTCCTGCTATTGTGAGGAGATAGACAATGTGTTCTGTTCACCTCGCGGTATGCAAATCATTCATTATGGTTTACATCAAAATGTTGCCATACCTGTTGTACGTCTTGAGGACTATAAGCAAAAATGTGAGAATGATGATTATACCAATGACGATTACAGCTATCATGGCTCCTGAGCCTGTGAACACAACAAAAAGGGAATCTTTTATTAGGCATATTGTGGACATTAAGGGTTGGGAATATCACATGTTCCCTTCCAATCATTCAACGAAAACCTCAAAACGAATAAGGCCAACACTGCAATAAAACAATTGTAAGCAAAATTCTGTAGATCAAAAAATATCACAATAAAACACATCAATAAAGACTTTTAGAGAAGTGCATTCATTTGATCACAAAACAAGGAAAATGATAGTAGAAAACAATACAAAATTGAATGTGAATCTTTTAAAACATGTTGTCGAACCAGTTCCAGGACAATGTTTATGCTTCTAGATTTTCTCACTCGCTTATACTGTGTGAACAGCGTGTGCGACACCTGAAGGCTGTCTACACTACGTGTCAAAGGGAACGTTCCAAGTCTATTTGTCCTTCAGGTCAGAAGTAGCACAAGCGCGTGGAGTGCGTCAGAAGTAGAATAGAGCATCCGGTGTGGACAGAATCACTCACTATAATGGGTTCTATTGGCTTTTAACATGGCGCATCATAGCCCCGATTACACCTGGTATTAAAGGGTAAGTTCACCCAAAAATGAAAATTCTGTCATGAATTACTTACCCTCATGTCGTTCGACACCCGTAAGACCTCCGTTCATCTTCGGAACACAAATTAAGATATTTTAGTTGAAACCTGATGGCTCTGAAAGGCCTCAATTGGCACAATGGACGGTTCACTCTCAAGACCCTTAAAAGGTACTAA
Organism: Gobio gobio; assembly: GCF_949357685.1. Taxonomy (NCBI): domain Eukaryota; kingdom Metazoa; phylum Chordata; class Actinopteri; order Cypriniformes; family Gobionidae; genus Gobio; species Gobio gobio. The sequence goes on from NC_137106.1 coordinate 13,289,791, forward strand.
AGACGTTGTTACAAAGTCCATCTCACTACAGTGGCTATAACTTTATGGAGTGACGAGAATAGTTTTTGTGCGCAAAAAAACCCTAAATAGCGACTTATATAGTGATGACGATTTCAAAACACGGCATCATGAAGCTTCGAAGCGTTATGAATCAGTGAGTCGAATCATGATTCGGATCGCGTGTCAAACCGCCAAACTGCTGAAATCGCGTGACTTTGGCGATCCAAACTGCTGAATCGACTCACTGATTCATAACGCTTCGAAGCTTCATGATGCCTTGTTTTAAAATCGTCATCACTATACAAGTCGTTATTTAGGGTTTTTTTGCGCACAAAAACTATTCTCGTCACTCCATAAAGTTATTGTAGAACCACTGTAGTGAGATGGACTTTGTAACGACGTCTTTAGTACCTTTTAAGGGTCTTGAGAGTGTAAAGTGCCATTGTGCCAATGGAGGCCTTTCAGAGCCATCAGATTTCAACTAAAATATCTTCATTTGTGTTCCGAAGATGAACGGAGGTCTTACGGGTGTCGAACGACATGAGGGTAAGTAATTAATGACAGAATTTTCATTTTTGGGTGAACTAACCCTTTAAGATGTGTTTTGGTTGACCGGATCACAAGAGGACAACCCTAAATACAGGTGTAAACGGGGTCTAAAACGTTTTAAGCTTGTCCACATTTAACCACTACCAGAGGTAGTCGAAAACACAGTGGACCGCATTGCTTTCGTAGTGTGAACGCTCATGTGCTTGTGGTCGAATGCGTTCAAACAGCCACAAAAGACAGACTCCTCTCCTCCGCCTACTGACCTAATAGGTGGGATTTAAACTTTGTCGACTTAAGACCCAAATTTGGTTTGAAGACGAAAAACGTTCCAAGCACATCGCCATTCCTGATTTCTAACACACACTCACTGTGTTCGGCTGAAAGCTGCGGCTCTCCGCATGTTTTCCGTCGTTTTTGTGCGTGTTCATGTGTAAATTGCGTGAGCTTATTTCGTCCGTTCGATCAAAAGATCTGAAAAAACCCATACATTTACCTGCGCATAGACCCTCCCCTCGAAGAAATCAGGACAGAAGTTGTTAAAAGTGGACAAAAGAGACACCAGGTGTAAACTGATGTGTCCCCCTCGTGATCCGATCGAACAAAATGCACTTACTCTGTGTGAGGATTTGTTCTCTAGACTTGGTGACGGCTGTGGTGTTCTGTGTTGTTGCGGATTGGGTCACGGATGCTGTGGCCGCCCTTTGCATCGTTAGATTTGTCCTGAAAAAAAGAAAGAAAAAAAGTTTAAACATACAATACCCCTTTGGTTTATAGATTTTATAGATTCAGCAAGGAACGATTTAAAGTTATCATTTAACAACAACAATTTATGATGTTTTCTTCCTGCACTGTGGCTTTGGCTCTACAGTTTTTGAAAAAGCAGTTTGCCTTGTATAAAACAAAGAGTTAATTAGTCTAAATTGCTGTTTTGGGGACTTTAACCACACTGAATACATGATTCATTGAACTACTAATTAGTTTAGAAACCCTATTTGTGCATTATAGTCTCAAAACAGTTTTTTTATTTGATGGCTTTTTAGATGTTCTGCTAATTCTACATGGGCTATCTAAGCCCAGCTCATGTCAGGTTCCTGTTTATGTACTTTAGGCACTTGACAGAGTGATTATGTGTTTAAATGGTCAATCTGTTGAAGAAAGCCTGAGAGGTGTATATCATTCTCCCATATATCCGTCAGCAATAAACATCTCACGCCCACCTACTTCCCTTTTTTGAATCGCTTGACGCAGCACAGTCTATCCAGCTCCATTAGTCTGTCCAGCAGGGTCATGGTCCATATCAGAAGACATTTGTTTTTACTCGGTGAACTTTCAGTTACGGTGCATCGCTGACGTACAGAACTGCAGTGGCTCACCGCAACCTCAAAATTATACAGCTGCTGTTGGATTTAGATTTAATTAACTAGGAGTATCCTCGACAATACAATCAGAGCTACTTCTAAAGAAAATGGCATTGGCTATAAACAGCTGAATAACCCAGCACACACATAAATCCATCTATTTACCCCAAAGCACCCAACTAAGTGCATTCATACAGTGTCTCACTTCTGCGTGGTCACACACTTTCAAGCACAGGTGAAGTCTATCCTTCACCTGCTGATTATATTCAAACAGACCGGCAACTACAAAACATGCAAACCCTTCAGTTTCATAACAGCTATTACACATTCTGACCGGGTGGGCTTCACAGCAGAATCTTCAAGCTCTAAATGAGCAAATCAGCGAAAAATATGTTTACCAATAGTGACTCTGGACCAAACAACCAGTCATAAGGGTCAATTTTTTTTTTAAAATACATCATCTGAAAGCTGAATAAATACATTTTCCATTGATGTATGGTTTGTTAGGATTGGAGATACAACTATTTGAATCTGAGGGTGCAAAAAAATCTAAATATTCAGGAAATCGCCTTTAAAGTTGTCCAAATGAAGCCCTTAGCAATGCATATTACTACTAATAATATATTTTTGATTTATTTACAGTAGGAAATTAACAAAATATCTTCATGGAACATGATCTTTACTTAATATCGTAATGTGTTCATCATTTTGACCAATTTAATGTATTGTTGGCTATTGCCACAAATATACCTGTGCGACTTATGACTGGTTTTGTGGTCCAGGGTCGCAATTGTCTTATTTTGGACCACTTTTAACTGTGATGGACTTCGGAGTGAATTGTTCATTTGGCTGGTCTGATTAAGATTTTTAGTAAGATATGGTATTAGACATTTTTGATCGGTATCAGATGATATTGGATATATTGAATTTAATGGTTCATGCTCATTTCCTCTACTTTTACATTTAGATTAACACGGTGTAAATGTAATTCTTTGGAAATGTCAAAATGAATATGGTCCATTATAATGTTGTGATGCTTGAATTCACTTGTAACATTTAGACAAAATGCAACAAAAAAAAATTATAGTTTTAATATTATATGGACATAATAATCAATAAATAACTTTTAATATCTGTAATTCTTAGGCAATGCCTCATATGCAGATGGTGCATACTCACAATAATATGATGTTATTTATCAACAGATGTCCATCTATTACTTATCACCTCAAGGAAGTAAAAGTAAACAGAATAATCTAGATATGAGAATATCATTTTTTAGAGGCACCTAATAACCTGCATTTATTTGCACAGTTGCTTTCAGTGCCTCACTTCGTAAAACAGCCTCTGTCTGTTCCAGGCAGGCCATAATGTCCGAGGCTGGCTCTTATGAGTATTTCTGACAGAAGCAATCAGCGCTGATGGAAAGAAAAATACAGCGTCTATACCACCAAAGAACAGCAAATAGTTGTAAATTCTGTTGCCTGAGCTACAAGGTGAATCACAGGACATCAGTATGGAGCTCGGTTTCACACCACCATAAAACAGACCATAATACACTCTGAGGATTGAAGTGTCAGCCTGTGCCACTTGATTTAATTTATAGCCACTTTAAACCCTCACAAATGAACAGAGCAGCTGGAAACCTTGAATCCCGCCAGAGACACATTTCTGCTAAATTCAACTCAACCATTTAAATCTTGGCTGACAAAAAACCAGAACACTTTGCTTCTGGATCAACATCCGATAATTCAAATAAAAATGTAACAAGCTTATTCTCAAATCAGAATTTTTTTTTAAATAAAGGATGCAATAAGATAAAGTATTGTTTTAAAATATAGAAATTTAAATAAAAGAGCTAAAATAAAATTGTGTGTTTGGCTTTACTTAATCTCATTGTCCACAGCAGTGTTGCGCAAGTTATGAATTACTAGCTACTAATCTTCAACAGTGTGATTAGATTACTGTACTAATTGCTCTCTCTAAAATGTATTACTTATTACTAATTACTTTCTAAATACCATACATTGCAAAAAATGCTCTTCTTATTTAGTATTTTTTTCTTGTTTCAAGTCCAAATACCTAAAAATTCTTAAATCAAGATGCATTTACTAGATAAGTAAATAAAATATATTTTTTCCTGTTTTCTGGAAAATCAAAATTAAGTGAGTTTTTGCTTAAAACAAGCAAAATTATCTGCCAATGGGGTGAGAAAAATAATCTTATTTCTGTTTGGGACAGAAACAAGAAACAAGATTTCAATCAGAAAAAACAAGATTATTTTTCTCACCCCATTGGCAGATAATTTTGCTTGTTTTAAGCAAAAACTCACTTAATTTTGAAAATATCTTATGTCATTTTACTTATCTAGTAAATGCATCTTGATTTAAGAATTTTTTGATATTTAGACTAGAAACAAGACAAAATTACTATGTAAGAAGAGAAATTTTTTTTTGCAACGTATCAACGACCAGTTGAACAATACAAGGACTTTAAAACTGCACTTTTGATGAACAATTGCATAAATTATTCTTCACCCTTAAAAATAAAGGTGCCAGGAAGAACCAAAAAGGGTTTTTCACCGCGATGCCATAGAAGAACCATTTTTGGTTCCCTGATTGGATATTAAAGGTTCTTCATGGAACCATATACCCTGACAAAGAACCATTTAAGAACCTTTATTTTTAAGGGTGTTGAAGTGGGTAAAGGAAGAATGTTACATTAAAAACATGCCTTTTAACATTATTTTTTATGTTAAAAACATTATTGTTTTATATTGGTGTATACAGTGTTTAATGCAATTACACTAATTAAATGACAGAAAAATAAAGAGTAATACATTACTTTTTCGAGGGAATAGTGAAGTTAAAATACAGTAATTAATTAGTCCTTATACTGATCCAAAGAAATAAAAATCACCATATTAATAATACACATTGTATTAATCATATGTATCAATACTACTGTTAGGAGTGTGTAAATCGAATAACCTTTACATCTCAGAAAACTGGAACTCTAGAAAGCACTCAGTGTGATCTTTCACCCTTTCTCAATCTCTCTATCTTCCCTCGAAGTGCTTTTTAATCACTTTTTCCAAGCAAAAGGTGTGGTCATAACTCATTCCAAAAGTGGCATTTAGTATCTGCTTCATCTATTTCTAACAACTGGCCTATAATTGTATATTTATTTATTCATTCGTTTTAAAGAAGCTATTATATTTGTGTCTGACTGAAACTTAACCACTTGTCCTTGTAAAGTAATCCACCATTAACTAAACGAGTTAAACCGTAGGTCAAATTCATAATCATGTGTGTGTCACTGTCAGTCGATTTGGTGTAACAATCAATTATACACACAACAGAGTATAAATGTGATCAATTTGAGTTAAGATCACAAGTCAATATTTAACCAGTAAAAAAAAAAAAAAATTAGATCACAGGTGCGCTCACGTATGTCTAGCCTCCAGTGCACGTCACAGACTTTCTATACACACAAGATCAGACCTCTGACTTACACAATGGCCCATTCATCACTTCTGTTACAGGTATGTGTCCGTCTGAAGCCGGATTCTTAAACGTGTCCCCAACTCCTTCCCACTCACTAAAAAACAACTATTTCAAAATTTCAGTCTAAATGAACCCAGCCTGACTGTTTACAGGAAACCCCTGTATTGTTCCAGAACACAGTAAGCAATGCCTGGCCTGCCAGCGCTTTGTGTGCAATGCCAGTCTAAGGTTACAATCAAAAAAGAAAGTTAAAAAAGTGATTGTGTGTTTATCAGATTCTCAGAGGATGTACAGAACAGCACATCCTCTTGGGTCTCTCAATAAAAGAAAAAAACAAGTACAACCCTGCGATAGTTCCTATAGGAACATAATTCATTCAATATCATCATATGATCAAACAATAGCCATAAACACAAAGAGAGAGGAAGAAAACTAACATCAGGCATTTAAATATGCCTGATATTTGATATGCCATATTACACATCATAACATTGTATACTGTTTTTAGTTTCTCATAGTAATGGGACTATAACTTCAGGTTCTTCATGTGGTAACTTGTAATTATTTGTGAAATGATGTAATACTACACAGAAACTGCTATTCAATTTCACAAAGAATGGGCTGAATGTGAAATTTTGAAAGACTGAAATAGTATTTTCTTGTAAAACATACTCCTATAATCTTTGTTTTATTTACAACTTCAAAAAAAAAAAACTAAATTCACCTGAATATATTACATAACACCAACAAAAATCACTTATAAGGATCAGATCGAATTTCAGATAGAGATTTGGCATTTAGGAAAGAACAGCAAAAGTTTACGTTTTAGTGTTATCTGCCATGAAACATGATCCGACCTACTGAGGCGAGTTTGTTTACTTTAGTTAACTGGTTTGCTACTATTTTAGCTGTACAACAGAGAGACAAAGTGAGCTGAATAATAGCCAATTCTTCAACTCGCTTTGAATATACACAATCTGTCCATCTCAATAACTTTCCAACACACACACACCTGAGGTATGCAGCCAGAGACTCTGTGAGGTCCCAAGATGACAGGAGAAAAATCACACACAAAACTGAACGTACAGAGTGATAATAGGACAAATCCAGTTGCAGTTTGGCTTACCTGTGCGATCGGTTCCCTGTCGTGGAGCTTCTCTCTCCACAGAATCAATCCCTCCACTCCCCCTCCTTCAATCGACTGAAGTGAGCATAGTCCACAGGCTCCTTCCCTCGCACACACCGCCGCTAACAGAGCTGGGACAGTAAAACAAAATGGAAACCCTCCCTGAAATTAGTCTGAACAGGTGAAATGAGTGAACGCTCACTTCAGGTGTGATTGAAAAGTGAAGAAGTTGAAAGCATTGGATAGTTTCAGCCCTTGGCAGAGAGGGAGACACGACATGCCATATCAGAGCTCTCTGGACTGAAAGCGGTAGCTGGTTTTTCAGGTCTGGCCTGGCCCCCAAGGCGTGCCACATTCACAACACATGCTCCGTTTTCAGTCATTACTCACCTTTAATTAAACACACTACACACACACACTCAGGATTTCTCCTTGACTTTCTCTGTGACTGAGAAAATCATTACAGGATTGTATTAGCACTCCTGCTGTACCCATGCAAATCAAGGGCCACAGAGAGAGCTGATGTGGTTTACAGATGATATCTTATCAGCCCCATTTAAATATTCAATCAGATTCCCTTCTAGTACATCCTTAACAAACACTCAATTGCAATCAGATGATTTGAGCCGAGCAGCCACCAGAACATCAGAGTTGTTTTGATTTTGAAAGTTAGCATGCATGCAATATCCTGTTTTTATGCATCACTTAAGCCAATTGACATTTTAGGGATTTATAGATAATAAAAAATAATAAACATTTTATTATTATTTTGAAGTAAAGAGAAAGTGTAAAACTGTGTAATCCATTAGCATTTACATTCAAGCGTAATTTACAAATATTAATATCACTAGAACAGCATAATTACGTCTTTGTGTTAAGATGAGTCACACTTTGGTGTGTTCTGTAACCGTGTTGAAAGCAACTCCCAGAAATACCCAGAAAAGGGTATATTTCATCCTTCTGTCCCGTGACACACACACACACACACACACACACACACACACACACACACACACACACACACACACACACACACACACACCTATTTTGTAACAGAAATGCGTCAATAAAAGAAAGGGGACGTTTGTTCTTTTTCAGGGATGCCTTCCTCTAAGCAGGGATCCCATGACAGAGTTTCACTCATGGGTTTTCCAGCCGGCCAGCCCGGGCGATATGCCACAGTGGGAATTAAGTTACCTGTAAAGAGGAAAAATGTTTTCTTTCTTTCTTTCTTTCTTTCTTGGGTGAGACAAAGACTTTCTGTAATTCCTCTGTAATACAGTGTTTAATATGAAATAACAGATATTAACATACATTCGCACATTCTATACATATATAGCTCTTACTCTTTTGTCTCCGTTCCTCGTCTCTTTTTTGTGAAGTGTAACTAAACTTCATGGTCCCTGATACAGTTAGTCCCAGTGGGAAAATGTGGTTCTTGTGTTTGGCGGTTTGCACTCTTTCTTTTCTCTGTGGGAAACTTTTTGTCGGATCATTATATAACAAGAACACTTGGTCCTGCTCAACTTTCACAAACAACTGGAGAAGAGTGGAGACTTCAGAAGGGACTCCATTGTCCTTGGCCTCAATCTAGTTCAAACAAAACTGACCTATATTGGCCACTGCAGCCATCATCTGATTTGATTGATTAATTTGTATTATACAAAGGTTGAGTCATGGGATGGGCTGTTCCTCATTTTGCGAAATAAACAATGAATCTGGCGGGACTGACTATTTTACAGATATACCAGCTTAAAAATAAATGTTAAACTTCGGTTTATTAAAAAAAAAACGGCTAAATGTGCAGGAAATTTCCAGGGAACAACCACGTCTCGCGAAACAAACTGTAATTTGACACCACTAACGCGTTAGTACTTTTTTTTTTTTTTAAACAAAACAACACCAATATTTTATGACATATTTGTGATATATACATCTATTATAAGATGATAGCCGACATTACGATAGAAGCCTACTTGTCATGCTTTGACGTACCGCCCCGCCGTCCGCCCGAAAATTGCGTGAGCACCGTGTCGTTAGGCCTTTCCACTGCACACGACAGCCGTTGGACCGGAAGTCATTAATTTGCAATGGAGACGTTATGAGTGAGTGAGCCAGTCAGTAAAGACGACTTTTATATTCGACTGAAACTTGTGAACACGGAGCAAGACAAAACTGACAAATGCTTTGACTGGCGCTGTGAGTGTCAGTGCACAGGGAAAACCCATTAACTGTTAAAAGGACACGATATCGCAGTGGACATTCAAATGGATTTTTATTATGACTGACCTGAAGGCAAATACTAAATCTAAATGCAGGTAATACACCTGCTCACGATCTCTCTCTCTCTCTCTCTCTCTCTCTCTCTCTCTCTCTCTCTCACACACACACACACACACACACACACACACACACACACACACACACACACACACACACACACACACACACACACACACACACACACACACACACACACAATCTACATAATATAAGCTTCAATGAACAATATCAATGAGAACAAACATGTTTACGTTGCTAAGAAGGGTGTTGTGTAGTGATACCACTGATCTATATAACGTGAGTGATACACAGGACTCATGCACAGGGCCATTAGGTCAAGCGTGAATAAAACACAGCTATTGACCAGTCAGAATCAAGGACTGGAAGTGACTAACCGTGCTATAATAAGTAACCAATTATTCATTTAATATTTATATTTTTAAATATTGTCTGACACCGTATTTTGACTCAAATTATTGGCGGTTAATTGTCCTATATGCTTAGCTGTTTATTGTTAGCTTACATTTATTCGTTCCACCTTGGTGATAGTTCAGAGGATAAACATAAAGGCTCTTGCTTTTGAATTTCTTTACTGGAGACGATTAAAGAAACATGGCAAGTCAATATTGGCAAAACACTCTAGTATTACTGTTTAGTGCAAGAGATGCGTTTAGTAAAATTTAGACATAGAAGCACAAAAAATAAAAGCCGTTTTTTCGCCGCAGCACATTTGCGTTCGGTGTGGAAGCACTCACTCATTCATTACACGAATAGCTGATCAAAAACTAAAACCATCATGCGTCAAAATCGCGTCCAGTGTGAAAGAACCAAGCGCAGTTTCTCTTGAAGCCAATACGGAAGTGACTTAAACTGCAATTCATCGACTGGCCGCTAGGGACAGGCTCCAGAAGGGAGCAGAATCTCATTGGGCCCCATGTTAAAATGCCCAACTTTACAGCAGAATAAAACATGTTTACAGCCTGGTACAAATTGTGGTTTTGGTCTATATGGCTAATTTTGTCCTATATGACAACTGTGAGGGGGGTGATTTTTTTTTTATTATAACTCATTCGTTTACATTATATAAAGCCTTAAAGTTCTGCATAATTAAGGACGTGGCCACTTTGAGTGACAGGTGGATAGCCGTTTATCTGCTGTCTGTTAGTCATCGCGTCACCTCAGCTCCACCCACGTCCCGCCTCTTCGCCCATTTTCTGTTATCCGGGAGTGACGCGCTGCCAAGATGGCAACGGCCAGCTCGTCCCTACTTTACGCTTCAAAACTGCTCTTCAGAATCCTATGGGTGACGTCACGGACACTACGTCCATATTTTTTTACAGTCTATGGAAAGGAGCTTTACCGTGGAGGATTTCCGAGACAGCATCAGTTAATGTTGCCGTGCAAGATCATAATGAAAGTTACGACTGCCACTAGTCGTGTCCAAACGTCGTGTCCAGTTAGTGTAAAGGCTAATTATTAATAATAAGTTATTAGTCTTTATTATTAATATTAATCACAATTGTCATTAGTATTATTATAACCCCCTGTTGAAAGCTACACTGTAAAAAATTTCAGGCCTCTCCAGTTTAAATTTTTCTAGTGACTGGTCACATCTACATTTTTCAGTTGGCCAAATTGAATTTCTGTGAATTGATAAAATTTAATTCACAGAAATTACATTTGGCCAACTAAAAAATGTAGATGTATATATTCATGAAGGAAAGAATATACCAAGAACAACAATTTTTTTTTCAACAATCCCATCACTATCATTATTCTCACCCTGAGGTTCCTTCAAAAGACGTGCATGCTTATGTAAAAAACAATGATTCATAATTTAGTCAATTAAGTCACTTGCATATCTTCTTTACACGCACACAAGATAAGAGCTAAAGTCAGGCTGTTTCCATTGGTCACCAGCAAACACATGACGACCACAGGTACACACTGCACTGCAATCAGTCATTACACATCCGGTCTGAAGATTAGAGTGTTTACATAGTTTAAGCTGCATTCGTTTGTCCATATATCACATTGTGGCTACTTTTTCCTCTCTCATAGACTGACTTGCATGCAAAAACTTCCCCCCAAATGTGTTCGGACACTTCAGCCAAACTTAAATGATTTACTCTGTAGATAATAAAATATAGGCTTTTTATTTAATTTATCAGTATTAAACGAGATTGGATATAGACATGCTTACTTGCCCTACTACATTTATCATCTAATGCTCACTTGAAAAAGACTAGCCCACTGAAGCTAAGTGGGGTTGAGTCAGGTCAGTACCTGGATGGAGACCTCATGGGAAAAACTAGGTTGGAATACTGTAACGAGCACAATTCTTCGGATGAGACGTTAAATCATGGTCCTGACTCTCTGAGGTCATTAAAAATCCCCCCATTAAAAACCCCAGTGCATTCGAAAAAGTAATTCAGGGGACCTCTTACCACAGCTTAAATAAATGCATGATTGCAAAATAAAAAAATATAATTTATTGTTTTAATTAAACCTTTTAAGTTGCAAACATTATTTTGTAGAGTTCTGTTGACGTAATAATGTTGATCACTAAAACGTAATATCGTCTGTATTTAAACTTAAATATCTGCTTAATTAATTGGCTTTTTAAAAACATTAAGTTGTTGTGACTTAATGAAATTGTCTTAATAACTTCAGAAATTAGGCAGTGGATTTCTAGTTCCCAGCATGCTTTGTATAGGACTGGATAAGTTGTCTGGCTATCTCAAGACCAAGCTCAATCTTTTAAGATTGAACTTTACTCTGGGGAGTCTGCTATGTATTTTCTACTGCACAAGAGGCGTGATCAACGGGCATAGTTCAAATGACTCTGTACGCAATTGGATAGTCCTTCAACCGATTAGACCAATGATCCATCGCTTCTCTATCCGCCATTCTGTTAAACCCGCCAATAGCGCGCCAGGTGTATAAGCCAGTTTGTGATTGGTCCCCGCAAATTTGTAACAGAAGCAGCCAAGCAGGATAGAAGTACAGGTTTCTTGCCTGAGCTGCAGGGCGAAATCAAATCGCAGGCAGATCGGGCTGAGTTTACCCAGTCTACTGGATAAGGAGAATAAATGTTGAAATTATGTGTTAATTTATTTGTTTTTTGTGAAAGGAAAAACCTGTTTTTGTTAAATGCTGTTATGTTTGACATTTAAGAGTTTCTGTAATGTTGAAGTTTTTGTGGTTACCATTGTGCTGAAGAGTTGACTCTATAAGCAGTGACTGCGCTAATGCCAGTGACAAGTACTTACTTGTTCATTAAATATACTTGTTAAAGGAACATGCCACTTTTTTTGAAAATAGGCTGGTTTCCAACTCCACCACCAGTTTTACCGTTTTCGAATCCATTCAGCTGATCTCCAGGTCTGGCGGTAGCACTTTTTGCATAGCTTAGCATAGAATCTGATTAGACCATTAGCATCTCACTCAAAAATGACCAAAGACTTTCGATATTTTTCCTATTTAAAACTTGACTCTTCTGTAGTTACATTGGGCCTCATTCATGAAACTTTCGTAAATATATGAGCAAATTATGAGTAATTTGCGCGTAAACTGGACCTTTACGAAAACTCTCCTCCAGATTAACAAACGTTTCGTATACCACGAATTTGGTAGTTAAACGTGTGTATATTAATGAATTCCAAACATTCGTAAATAGGACGCGCGTGCACGCTCATTCATAATTAGCATAATCCCCGCCCATGAGTTACAACTGCAAATGACGTGGCCAGGTACGCTTTGGAATCTTCTGGACTTCCTTCTCAGGTTTGGCTCCAGTATTTTGCATAAATGCTAAAGAGACTAATTGGCCATATGCCTGGCAATAAATATTAAATTATCATGTGTCCATCAAAGCATTTTTAGCCGGCAAAAAAACGCCTGGTGCTCTTCTGAAAACGGCCAGCTGGTGGCGCTTGAAAGCGCTTTGCAAGGGCAGCGTTTTTCCATCTGAGATACTTTGATTGCTATGAATATGATACAGAATATCCATGGCAGTAATGTGTTACTAGTTTCTCATTTTGAAGAATATTACTGAATATAAAAAATGCAGTAAAAAGCAGCATTAACTTCTCCATTATTGTTGTTCAGTCAGTGTAAAAGTGGGATGATTGGTCGGTGTAGTTTTTGTCCCGCCCCTCCTCCACTGTGATTGGACGGCCGGATAAAAAGTGACAGTGATGAGCGCTGCCTATTACCCAATGCTGAACAGTAAAAAAAACAACAAAAAAAACACCTGGGGCAAATCAACTCTGAAATATTATTATGGTACATAGTGCATCAAAATGCAATGCCGTCAGTTTGCCTAAATTAGAACACAGAACGTTCAAATGTTTTACGCACCATTTACACATGGTAGGGAGCAGGTGTACATTTCTTTCGTACCAACTAACATTTAGAAAATACTGAGAAAATTTACGTCAGAGCGGCTTTACGAACGATTTACACACAAATTCGTTATGCTCGTGTTTCATGAATGACGCCCTTTGTGTACTAAGGCCAACGGAAAATGAAAAATTGCGATTTTCTAGACCGATATGGCTAGGAACTATACTCTCATTCCTGCGTAATAATCAAGAAAACTTTGCTGCGGTCCCATGGGTATACTGCGTAATATCATTGCGCCTCTGCACCCATGGTATGGCAGCAACGTTTTCTTGATGATTATGCAGGAATGAGAGTAATACTTTTCATTTTCCATTGGTCTTGGTACACAATGTAACTACAGAGAAGTCAAGTTTTAAATAGGAAAAATATAAAAACTGTTTGGTCTTTTTTTTTTTGAGCGAGATGCTAACGGTCTAATCAGAGTCAATGATCTATGCTAAGCTATGCTAAAAGTGCTACCGCAAGACCCAGAGATCGGCTGAATGGATTAGAGAATGGTAAAACTCAACTGTTTAACTCTAGGGGAGTTGGAGTTCAAAAATAGTGGCGTGTTCCTTTAAATATGTTATGTTACAGTTGTGTGTATTCGCTTTGGTACTATTTTCGCAAGGATGGTGCATTTTCTTAGTAACAAAAAACCAAACTGATCACATTGTAACATTCTTTCAAAACCTTTTATTTTCTTTAAAAATGCTTTTATTCAGTTGCACACATTTTCAGTCCACATAATCGTTTCATAGACAAGATTATAGTAATAATATGTAATGAGAACATTTGGTTTAATCACTGAAACACAACATGAGGATCTTCTTTCAATTTCTTACTTTTAACAATCAGTTCTTTCAATAGCAAACAATGCAAGATACATGTTTCAAATCACCATTGTTGCTGAATTAATTACACTAATACAGGCTACATAATACACATCTTCTGATCTCCTCTCCCTTATACTCTATTCTGCTCTATGTTCTCACGCACACAACATTGTGGTTATAATCGAAGATAAATTATAAATGAAAAATAATGCATATGGTAATCCATATAGGAAATTGCAAACAAGGTAGAAACTATGTCTATAGAATCCATATCTATAGAAATCTATAGGTATACCAAATGATTAATTAATAAACCATTAAATTCAGTTGGATTAAATAATAGACAAATGTATTAAACTGAAAGAGAAGAGATGCAAATCAAAAGTTTGATAGTAAGAGCTAAGGCAGTTACTGTGAACCATTTATATAAATTAAACACTTATTTTGTGTAGTGAAAAGGATACTTTGTAAAGCGCTTTGGGTGTACAGCAGTATATAGGAAATGTGCTTTATAAATACTTACTTAATTAATTCATAAATGCTAAATCTTTATCTAACAAATAATTTATTTTAAATGTTTAACTTCTCTTGCTCTGGATTATTTTGAGACTTGTGCTGTGTCCCAATTCGCATACTATCCGTCCTAAAAATAGTATTCGAAAATAGAATTAGTATGTCCCTAATCGTCGTATGTTGAAAAGAGTATTCCAAAGATGGTCTACTATTTCCAGTCAGAATTCGAAGTGCAGATCGACGCGCGCTCTAACGGCTGATATTGCCCACGACCCATTGCGAGTTGGAAGAGGATTCGGTTAGAACTACAAACGCAGATAAAAAGTGTTAAAAAACTACAAAAATGACAGATGTACGAGTCCGACAGTTAAGTAGAGAGGTCTAGATAAAGGGACTTGAGTGATTTTAAAAGGACGCCTGCATCAGATGTCATCAGCTTAATTGTCTGAAGGAGACGCGCAAGCATGCCGCATCCGCGTAAGCAAGCATCCCTTTCTCAGAGAATCGTGGTTAAAGACGTAACCCCAGAGCGTACCCTTTAGATGAAACTCCATGCTGTGTCCAACGATGCTATGGGAACGTCAAACTATACCATGCTGAAGGAATGCCTGCTGCAGTTGAGCATCAACACTTCACTGGGCGCATCCCATGCGACTTATACAATGACCTCCTTCCCTAATAGACAGTTACAACAGGTGCTAGGGGAAAACATCTCGTTCCCTGAAGGAGCGAATGGAGACGTATACGCTGGAACTGACAATGAATTCAGTCGACATGTTCGTTGAACGTGACCGACTGGAAGGGAACTTCTCGGTTACATATGTAATAGGCATGGGCGGATCTGCAAGGGGGGGCAGGTGCCCCCCCACTCTAGAGCCTTTCCCCCCCAGCTGCCCCCCTAACTTTGATGATCCAAAAACTGTACTTGTAAAAACAACCCGCCAGTATGTCCAATACATTTACCAAAAGTAAACCATTTGATTTTTTATTTTAAATGTATTAAAATTAAAATGCATAAAATACCCCTCCCCCGCCCCTCAAATACTTAGCTACGTCCCTGATTCAAGCGTGCAGAGCGGCGTTCGCTCAGTCTGGCTCACACACAGCGAGTCTGCTGCGGTGCGGTGGCCCTACAACCCGACTGGAGAGACTGAGCTGCCCCAGAGCCCCTGAAGGCGAAGTGAGTTTCCCCAGGAGTAGTTTAAACACATGTTTAACTTAAAATTACATTTGTAATGAATGTATTGTATGCTAAAGACGATTCAGCATCAGCAAAAACAGCGAGTCTATTACGTTAGCCAAAATCAGCGGTTGTGATTCGTAAGAGCACTCTTCCCTTTGATTAGCCTAATTTTGATTTTAGTAAAGACAAGAACAGCTTAATAAAAAATATAAAAATATTGTATCCATAACTGCCAAATCTCACGCATTCACCGTGAGACACAGGGCAATTGACACTTTTCACGCGCACATACATTTTCTCACCCACAGAAAAATCGCCAAGCAAAGAGGACACGGAGACTGACAGACTAGACAGAGCAGGTTACTTATGATATAAAAAAAAATTCAGCTCTCAGATTCTGTCACTTTTATTACGAAATTCAAATAATAAATGCCGTTTTGGCGCTTTTAAATGTTACGTGACAGATCCCTAGCTGCACGTGGACAGATCATCTCTAGCTAATAGTAAATAAACTCTAATGGACAATGTTGAAAGAAACAGTAGCCTACAATTTACCTAAATGTATATTCCTCATACATAATATCGACCAATCAGTCTAACAAAGGGGTCAACAAAACAACTGGAGAACAATTATGTCACATAACATTTACCTCAGGAAAGCCATTTAATGTCCATAATAGGCTAAGCACATTAGTTGGCTAGAAAAAAAGAGCTAGAGAGTATTTTGGTAAATATGTGTAGTGTACCATATTACATATTTATTATATTTTTCTTTATATCGTTAAATAAAGTTGTTATTATAATAAAAAACGCATTATATGTAATTTGAGTTATTTTTAACCTTAAATAACACTGCCAGCTGATAGGGCTCTATGTTTACAGCATTAGGTGAGTTGTTTTTTCTTGAGATTAGGTACATCTTGTGTGCCTAATATTTATCCAAATGAGTCAATATTAAATCAAATCACAATAATTTAATTGAATTGAAATAACAAAAAAGCGTAGCTTACCAGAAATTGTACCATGTAAACACTGTAACATGTTTAGAAACACATAACACTGTTTGTGAAACATTTTGCTGCAAAGCACAACAACAGTCGCCTTAAAGGGTTAGTTCACCCAAAAATGAAAATTGTGTCATTAGTCACTTACCCTCATGTCGTTCGACACCCGTCAGACCTCCGTTCATCTTCAGAACACAAATGAAGATATTTTAGTTGAAATCTGATGGCTCTGAAAGGCCTCCATTGGCACAATGGCACGGTTCACTCTCAAGACCCTTAAAAGACACTAAAGACGTCGTTACAAAGTCCATCTCACTACAGTGGTTCTAAAATAACTTTATGAATCGGCGAGAATAGTTTTTGTGCGCAAAAAAACCCCTAAATAACGACTTGTATAGTGATGACGATTTCAAAACACGGCATCATGAAGCTTCGAAGCGTTATGAATCAGCGAGTCGAATCAGCGGTTTGAATCGCCAAATTTCAGCAGTTTGGCGGTTTGACACGCGATCCGAATCATGATTCGGCTCACTGATTCATAACGCTTCGAAGCTTCATGATGCCGTGTTTTGAAATCGTCATCACTATATAAGTCGTTATTTAGGGTTTTTTTGCGCACAAAAACTATTCTCGCCGATTCATAAAGTTATTTTAGAACCACTGTAGTGAGATGGACTTTGTAACGACGTCTTTAGTACCTTTTAAGGGTCTTGAGAGTGAACCGTGCCATTGTGCCAATGGAGGCCTTTCAGAGCCATCAGATTTCAACTAAAATATCTTCATTTGTGTTCTGAAGATGAACGGAGGTCTTACGGGTGTCGAACGACATGAGGGTAAGTAATTAATGACAGAATTTTCATTTTTGGGTGAACTAACCCTTTAAGCTTTCCTAAAAAAGATGGGTGATCATGGGTAATTTCATTTGTGGACTGTATTTATAAGTTTTAATTATAAGAACTTGAGTATTGTCCACTGTTGTATATTTGTAGTCCACTGCATCTTGGACACAATTATTGTACTTTTTTATATTTTCATTTTGCTTTTTATACTTTTTTGTTTTGTTTGAACACAATTAAAAACCTTTGTAGTGTGTAAGGGCATGATTAAGCAATAAGTACTGTAGTTTAAAAGTGGTTTTGTGTTTGTTTTGTTAAAGCAATTCACATATAGGGATTTCCATGTACCATCTACCCCTGCCACCCTGCCAAGACCTCTTGCCACCCCTTTGCCCCCCCAAGTAAAATTTTCTAGATCCGCCACTGGTAATAGGGCTGGGAAAAAAATATCGATTTCTCGATTTTAATCGATTCTCACTTTTACAAAACAATATCGATTCTTAAATCCCAAGAATCGATAAGTCATCCTGTTTTCAGTTAGGCATAATGAATGAAATAAACATTGTAGCACGCCTCCCATCCAATAAATCGTATTCATCTTTGTGCTTTATTACTATTGATATGAAACAAAGTCTCAGATTTCAAATTACGTCTATTTGTTTACGAAATTCAAAAACATATACCGTTTTGGTGCTGTGGTGCGAGATCGCTCTGCCTCAGCTCAGCTCAAGAGAACCGGCAGCGCGGAGCAAACATGAACGGATCTTCTCTTCCGAGATTATGATTATGTAATTGTAGAGTTATTATAACTTTATTATTATTATATATAAAAAACATTATTTAGTGTCATTTAAGTGTCTGTTCATTTGTACCTTCAATATTAGTAGGCTAATGTAGTATCAACTGCCTCCCATAGTTTACAACATTAGTTCAGAAATTAGTTTTCTTTGAGAACATTTTCCATGTATTTTACCTGATACATATCCAAAATAATCGATATTGAATTGAATCGAAAAGAATCGAAAATCGAATCGGAAACTTGTGAATCGAAATCGAATCGAATTGTGAAATTGGTGTCAATAATCAGACCTAGTATGTAACCCTCGTTCCCTGAAGGAGGGAACGGAGACGTTTGTCGAACGTGACCGACTGAAAAGGAACGCCCAGAGCTCTATGCTCCAATACTTACCTAATCCCCATTTTAGCAGGGAAATCCAACACAGGCAGCCTAATCCCAAAGCGGGATACTGTACTTAGTCATAGACTATGCAGAGGAATTCTGTGTTGTCATGTACTCTGTCCAAATCCTATCACTCACCACGTTTTTCTATAGGGCTGCACAATTCATCGAATTTGTAAACGTGATTACAATTACGGATGCCACAATTATATAATCGTTGAATAAAATGTAATCGCAATTACAAAAAAAAGTCCACCTATATTATTCTGTGTACTTAATGTGTTTTTTCTTTCTTTCTACAGGTTATCTTAAGTTTTTCCCCATTGTTTTTATTTTTAGTATAAAATTATAATACCATGCATATTTTTACTTTTTTTATTTAAAGAAACCAAACCACTGTATATTTGACTTTTGAGGCTTAATGCTATAGTGCTGTGCTATAGTGCTATAGTGCTTCTTAATGCTGTGTTGTTTACAATTGAAGATAGAGAGAAGCAATCGAACTTCAGGGAGAATAACTAGTCTGTGACTGTGAGTGCTGTTTACATTTTCTTAAGTGATCTGTAGTTCAGCTGTTAGTCAGAACATTGTCTGTGTGCTGTAGTTGGTTGTCTGTTTGCTGAAAGTTTGTTAGTCACGTGACCTCACGCGAACGCGTTTCACTGGGAGTAGCCATCTGTATTCAATAAGGACAATTAACGTGAGTATAAGTGAGCGGTTCTCCGCGGCAGCGGAAGCGGCAGCCCTCGTGTGAAGCCCTCCTGGTGTGAAGACCGAAGAGTGTAAAGACCATTCGACTCTACTCTGTGCGACTCCACTCGAGCAAGGACACGACAAGGCACTTGAGTATAGCTTTCCTTCTACTTTGTCCACTTTTGTGTTTTGCTTGTTGTTATCTGTTTGGTTCTCTGACCCATATTCACGATGTGCTTCAAAATTGCTACTATTACCTCAAACACCCGCAAGTCACGCTCATCACGTTCTAGACACCGTAATCCTAATAATCTGCGTAGTGTACCTATTTCCTCTACTACATTAATGTCCATTCCAATTGGTCTGTGGAATTGCCAGTCTGCTGTAAACAAAGCAGACTTTATTTCATCTTTTTCCACTCATTCACATCTCAGTCTCATGGCTCTAACTGAAACCTGGATCAAACCAGAAGACACTGCCACTCCTGCAGCTCTCTCAAATAATTTCACTTTTTTACACACCCCTCGCCCGATTGGGAGGGGTGGAGGTACTGGTTTGCTCATCTCAAATGATTGGAAATTTGAGCCCATTACATCTCTATCTGGCAACCGCTCTTTTGAATCACACTCAATCACTATCACTCATCCTGCTAAAATCCATGTTGTAGTTATTTATCGCCCTCCAGGTCAACTGGGTAACTTCTTAGAGGAATTGGATATTTTCCTCTCTCACTTCCCTGAGGATGGCACTCCTTTGGTACTGCTTGGTGACTTCAACATCCACCTTGATAAACCCCAGGCTGCTGACTTCAGCACTCTTCTGTCCTCATTTGACCTCATGCGAGTATCTACTACAGCTACTCACAAATCAGGTAACCATCTGGACCTTATCTACACGCGCTATTGCTCCACAAACAACACTTTAGTTACTCCACTGCACATCTCAGATCACTTTCTCATCACTCTTAACCTCATACTGACTCCTGACACAACACACACTCCCCCACAGATCACCTTTAGGCGTAATCTACGCTCGTTCTCTCCCTCCCGTCTAGCCACTATGGTTTCATCCTCACTCCCTCCACCTGCTCAGTTCTCAGCACTAGACACTAACAGTGCTACTGACACTCTTTGCTCCACTCTAACATCCTGCTTAGACAACCTCTGTCCCCTTACATCCAGGCCAGCCCGCACCACCCCCTCTGCCCCCTGGCTGTCTGATGTGCTCCGCGAACATCGCTCTGGACTTCGGGCGGCAGAGAGGAAGTGGCGCAAAACTAAAAACGCTACTGACCTAACCCTGTATCAGTCTCTTCTTGCTTCATTCTCTACTAATGTCTCCACTGCTAAAACTACATACTACCACAACAAAATCAACAACTGCTCTGACTCTCGTGCACTTTACAAAACATTCTCTTCGCTCCTTTGTCCTCCTCCTCCCCCTCCTTCATCAACTCTTACAGCTGATGACTTTGCATCATTTTTCACAAACAAAACCTCCTCCATCAGCAGTCAATTCTCCACACCACAAACTGACACGCACATCTCAACAACCATCACACACACGCTCCCCTCCTTCTCTCTGCTCTCTGAAGCAGATGTCTCCAAACTCATCCTATCCAATCATCCCACTACCTGTCCGCTTGATCCTATCCCCACCCACCTCCTTCAGGCCATTTCTTCTTCTGTTACTCCTGCACTCACTCACATTGTCAACACCTCTCTTCACACCGGGACCTTCCCCACAGCATTTAAGCAGGCTCGGGTAACCCCACTGCTTAAGAAACCCTCTCTAAACCCAGCACTCTTAGAAAACTACAGACCGGTATCCCTTCTTCCTTTCATTGCAAAGACACTTGAGCGAGTGGTGTTTAACCAGCTGTCTACGTTTCTTGAACAGAACAACCTCCTGGACATCAACCAATCCGGCTTCAAAAGCGGCCACTCAACTGAGACTGCCCTGCTCTCGGTTACGGAGGCACTCAGACAGGCAAGAGCAGCTTCCAAATCCACAGTACTTATCTTACTGGATTTGTCTGCTGCTTTTGACACAGTTAACCACCAGATCCTCCTGTCAACTCTCATGAAGATGGGCATCTCAGGAACAGCTCTCCAGTGGTTCAAGTCTTACCTCTCAGGTAGGTCCTTCAGGGTGTCATGGAGTGGTGAAGTGTCTAAGTCACATCATCTAGCTACTGGAGTTCCCCAGGGCTCAGTGCCTGGACCACTTCTCTTCTCCATCTACATGTCATCACTGGGATCGGTCATTCAGAAACATGGCTTTTCCTATCACTGCTATGCCGACGACACTCAACTCTACTTCCCATTTCAACCAGATGATCCATCGGTTGGTGTTCGTATCGCTGCCTGCCTAACAGACATTTCTGCCTGGATGAAGGAACATCACCTTCAATTTAACCTTGCAAAGACAGAACTTCTTGTTGTCTCTGCCAACCCAGCACTTCACCACAATCTCTCCATTCAGCTAGGTTCATCAACCATAACTCCGTCCAGGACAGCCAGGAACCTTGGAGTTGTGATTGATGATCAGCTAAAATTCACTGACCACATTACTGCAACAACCCGATCCTGTAGATTTGCATTATACAACATTAGGAAGATTAGACCCTTCCTATCAGAGCATGCCACACAACTACTGGTCCAAGCTCTTGTTCTCTCCAGACTGGACTACTGTAATGCTCTTCTAGCGGGCCTTCCGGCATGCACTATCAAACCCTTGCAACTGATCCAGAATGCAGCGGCGAGGTTGGTCTTTAATGAGCCGAAGAGAGCGCACGTCACGCCTCTCTTCATCAGTCTGCACTGGCTGCCAATAGCTGCTCACATCAAATTCAAGGCACTGGCTCTGCACCAATATACCTAAACTCGCTCGTTCAGACTTACACACCCTCCAGGAACTTACGTTCTGCTAGTGAACGACGCCTTGTGGTGCCATACCAGAGAGGCATGAAATCGCTCTCACGGAGCTTTTCCTGGGCTGTTCCCACCTGGTGGAATGACCTGCCGATCTCAATTCGAGCAGCCGAGTCTGTAGCCATTTTCAAAAAACGCCTAAAGACACATCTCTTCCAGCAGCACCTGACCAATCAAGAATAGCACTTATCATTCTATTCATTTTCTGTCTGTCTAATTTATTTAAAAAAAAAAAAAAAAAAAAAAAAAAAAACTGTTCTGAGCTAGATTAACTGAGACTTGCTACAGCACTTGCATACTGTTGCCCTTGACTGTTCTAGTTGCTTCTTTTGCTCTCATTTGTAAGTCGCTTTGGATAAAAGCGTCTGCTAAATGACTAAATGTAAATGTAAATGTATAGCATAATCGTAATTAATAAATCGCAATTACAATTTCAAGGGAATAATCGACAATTTAGATTTTTGTCATAATCGTGCTGCCCTATTTTTCTAGATGCCAGGTCTTTCAATGATGTGTTTATCGACCGAAATCCCAAATGCTACAGAAGTCCTATCCAGTTGTGTCAATCCAGATGAATTGGTCGATCTTTTTAACAGTACCTGCACTTCTACCTTGGACTCAGTTGCCCCCCTTTGATTACAGAAATCCAAGGTAAGGAATAAAGTTCAGTCCTGGCTAAATGGGCCTGCTTGCGCCCTCAGACAGGAGTGTAGGCGTGCTGAACATAGATTGAAGAAAGATAAACTTTAGATATGAAATCTTCAGGGAGTGTCTTAAACAGTATCAGGGTGCTGTTAAGGAAGCACAGTTGAAATATGTCAGATTTAATTGCACAAAATGCACAAAGCTAAATCCCATCCCTAGTGCTCCATTAGAGATTTCTACTGACCTGTGTGATTAGTTTTTAAATCTCTTTATTCATTGATTCAATTTGAGAGCATTAGGTCTAACATCTCAACGTTCTTTTCCTCCAGAAACACCTTCTCATCAGAGCTCTCTTCCTCTTTTTCAACCTGTCTCCTTCACAACTATGATATTGTTAATATGAAGCCCTCGTTTTGTCCTTCTGATTTTCTGCCACTCATATTTTTAAAAAGGCGTTTTAGCTAGTCTAGACGTTTAAGTCTAGTTGTTATTGCTATTATAAATGGCTTCCTAGCAAATGGAGTTGTTCCATCCAGTTTGAAACATGCCATTGTTAAAAAACAAAACATAATTTTGATCAGCATGATATGAATAACTACAGACCCATTTCCAAATTATATTTTATTTGAAAAGTCTTGGAAAAAGCTTTCTACTCTCAGATGTCATCTTACCTGAGTACTTTTAATATTTTTGACACATTTCCGTCTGGTTTTAGAGAAATACACAGTACTGAATCTGCTTTGTTGAAGGTTTACCTATGATATTTGACTCTCTCTTGACTCTGGTTCTTGCTGTATTTGAATCCTGCTTGATTTCAGAGCAGCAAGTGACACAGTAGATCATGACATCCTTTTACAGTGACTTGGTAGCTGGGTTTCAGGGACCTGTGCTGAAGTGGTTTGCCTCTTACCTTAAAGAAAATGTTAATGTAGGGAAATGTTTCTCATCTTGTGCTCAAATCTCTTATGGTGTTCCACAGGGCTCCATTTTGGGACCTCTTCTTTTTGTGTTATGATTACCCTATAGGTCATATTACTCGTAAACACAGCTTCTCATATAATTTCCATGCCAATGACAATCGCTATATTTATATACAATAAAATAGCTATATTTTGCTGAAAATAACAGCGATTCTGTGTCTAATCTGTTGAATGTCTTTGTGACATTAAAGGCTTGGTGGACATGCATTATTTTTTAGTTAAATAGCGATAAAAATGAAATAATCGTCTTTGGCCCACTTTGTGTTTTGATAAGCAGATCAGTGCTGTTGTGAAAAGGAGTTTCTTCCAAATGAGATCCATTGCTAAAATAAAGAAGATGCGTTCCTTGAAATGGTCATTCATGCATTTATAACATCAATGTTAGATTACTGTAATTCCCTCTCTCTGTGTTTGCCTAAATCTGCTTTACATCGTGCAAAATGCGGTTTCTCATGTCGAGAGGCAAGTTCAGGAGTAATGTGCTCACGTTTTCAATTTCCAGTGCCATCAATAATTTGGCTGCCACATTTTGGCCAAGTTCCGTGTTGATTTAAAAAAAATGTGCTCTTTATTTTTAAAGCGTATACAGCCTCAAGGTCTCTTCGGGCATCAATTACTCCTCTCAGTCTCCATTATTACTCCTCAATATTCCTCTATTACTTCACAATTACTCCTCTTCACATTTCAAAGCTAAAGGTGCGTTTTAAAGCTTTTTGGTGCCTGCTCCCAGGATATCCATATTAGATCTTGCCCGCCTATTTCTGTTTAAATCCTCCTTGAAGACCTATTTTTATTCATGTTTTAATTCTTTTTGAGGGTGTATAATTTGCATTTATCCATATTGTTTTTTGTATTATTACTTGTCTAGTCTTTTTAAAATCTTTTTTACACTACCTTTACTAAACTAACTAAACTACTCCAATCTTCCACCAAGGCACTTGCAAGTTCTCAAACATGTCTATTGGAACTGTGACTTTAATTATCTTATGGTTAATGTCTTAAAGGATCACGCCAACTTTTTGGGACTTTAGCTTATTCACCGTATCCACCGAGTTAGATAAGTCTATACCATTCTTATCTCCGTGCGTGCCATAACTCTGTCTGACGCACCCACCGCTAGCCTAGCTTAGCACAAAGACTGGAGGTAAATGGCTTCAGCTAGCCTACTGCTCAATAAGTGACAAAATAACACCAATATGTTCCTATTTACATGTTGTGAGGAGTATAGTTACATCGTGTACACTCTAAAAAAAAAAAAAAGGTTCTATATGGCACCAAAAATGGTTTTTGGCTCGTAATCATAGGGAACGTTTTTAGTGCTATATAGCACCAATTTTGGTGCTTCAGTGGTTCTTCAGAGGTTCTTCACCGGTTCTTTGACTAAGGTGCGATATAGTACCTCTGAAGAGCCGCTGAAGAACCACTGAAGCACCAAAATTGGTGCTATATAGCACTAAAAAAGGTTCCCCTATGATTACGAGCCAAGAACCATTTTTGGTGCCATATAGAACCTTTTTTTTAGAGTGTACTAAGACCGACGGAAAATGAAAAGTTGCAATTTTCTAGGCCGATATGGGTAGGAACTATTCTCTCATTCCTGCGTAATAATCAAGGGGCTTTGTGCCGTCTCATGAGTGCAGCGGCTCAATGATATTACACAGCACCTGAAAATAGGCTAACTTCCGTCAACATAACCAACTTGACAACCTGCTTACACAGGGAGCGTGCTGGGGACTATTTTCAGACACTGTGTAATATCATTGCGCCACTGCATTCATGGGACGGCACAAAGTTCCTTACTACGCAGGAATGAAAGTATAGTTCCTAGCCATATCGGTCTAGAAAATCACAACTTTTCATTTTCCGTCTTAGTACACAATGTAACTATACAAATCACAACATGTAAATAGGAAAATGTCTGCGTTATTTTAGGCTAGATGGAGCGGGTTACCTCCAGTCTTTGTGCTAAGCTAGGCTAGCAGTGGGTGCGTCAGACAGAGTTATGGCACACACGGAGATGAGAATGGTATGTATGGATTTATCTAACTCTGGAGGATACGGTGAATAAGCTAAAGTCACAAAAAGTCGGCGTGTTCCTTTAAGAACAGTTCCACATGTGTAATCGTTTATGGTTAATTTAACAAGCATGAATAACATTGTTTAACCTTGTCCAATAAAGATCTGTAAAGCTTATTTGGATTTTTACAAATGTAGCTTTAAAATACAGTATCCTGAAAAAGGGACGTTTCTTCATTTGCTGGGATTATATGATAAAAAAAGATATGCTTATGCCTATAATTAGCATCTACCAGAATCTTAATATGCACCTATAGCAAATTCAGGCAGATCTAGTTATAGCGGTACATTTTGTTCAAAGCTACTGGCTGTTATTCACAAGCTCCTTATTTCCCTCAATGAATAATTCCCTCAAGGGTGTGTTAGAACGTGTATAATTAGTATCTTTGTATCAGTATTTGTATCCCAGGAGACTGGGCTGGGATCTCCTCATTGACAGGTAGAAACAAAAGCCAGGTGTGTCCCATTCTCCCCTGGTAAATTAGAGAGGAACCTCCTTTTATTGTCAGTTTATACAAGTGGATTGTGGAAAGTAGGCTAATTCTCTAACAGTTCATCTCAGCTTTGGTTGAAATAGACAATCAGGAACAATAAGGCACAATCCGAATTTGAAATTTTTCCATTCTTTTTTACTTGGAGTAAGATTTCACATGGACAATGTCTTTTCAGAATTAAACTCAAAGATTTTGCCCATACATGACCACTCCTTTAAACACAGCTGGAATGAGGAAGAGAAGGACACACATACAAATTTGCAAATATATCCTGGTGAGAACTTCCTATTCACTATTAATATATGATAAACGTTATTCACACCCTTATACAGTATTGGACTTCAGATGCACACCTTTGGAGGAACTACTTGTGTGAAATAAACACATTACAGCACTTTTTTTAAGAATCAGTTCTTTATATATATATATATATATATATATATATATATATATATATATATATATATATATATATATATATATATATCTTCATTTATATATTTATATGCCAATGAGAAACAAAAATCATATTTACACAAACGTAAGCAAGCCAAGAATCAGAGTACACCTCTGCAAAAGAAAAGAAAAAACCTTACCATACAGGACACCGACATATAACCGTAAATTATTGCTTCGTGTTCACAGGTTATGAACTACAGTTACAGTACTAGACAATATCTATCCAAACTGAACGGCAAAAGTGGTAGAACTGACCATCTGTAGCCTTCCTTAAAAATAAAAAAGAGAACAAGATCATTTTACTGATACGAAGCAACAACAGCCTTAAAGACAGTAAAAAAGATCAATACATTATGCTGCCAATGACAGGATTATCTGTAACAACTCAGTACAAATTTGCTTCATGTATTCATATACGTCGCTTTGCTTCTTCCTTTTGTCTTAAAGGTGAACACACGCAAAACTCAAAGAGTCCAAAACATTTCTTCATGCTGGTTATCAATAACTTTGTTCGCCCATGTTTCTCGCCCTTGTAGTGACCAAACACCCGAAAAAACAACAGGCAGACACAGGCAGGAGAAAAGGGCTGCATTCAGAGTGAAATACAATCGGGAAAGACTGCATCTATGGAAAAGTCACAGCATGCAGAATTAAGAAAAGAAAAAGGTAAACTCCTTTTCTTTATTATTTGCTAATGGAGTCATTGAAGGATTGGTTTGCAAAGGCAATTTAGTCACATGAATATCAGCGTTATTTGTTTGCATGTCTTTTTTTAAATGTGATTTACATCTATCGCAATGACTTTTCATTGATTATCATTCAATATTTAACTGGATTTTCTTTCTTTTTTTGACTGAAATAGGACTTTTAATAAGGCTAATTTGACCGCCATCATCGGTGGATTCTGCTTCACTGACTGTACATTAGTAAAAACACATCTTAAAATTACACCATTCACCAATTTGTAACCATTTTGGTATGAATTAACACAGTGGAGATTTATCAAGTGGAAAAAATTATTTGCGAGACATAAAAGACTTTGGATAGTTCACCCAAAAAGCGAGTTGTACTACTTTCTTTCTTCTACATAATAGAAGATATTTTAAGAAAAGTGTTTTTGTTCAAACAATGAAAGTCCAGAAATGTTTGGTTGCCGACATTCTTCAAAAATGAAAAATTCTTATTTGATGTTCAAGAGAAGAAAGGCAACATGAATGATGACCGAATTTTCATTTTTGGGCGAACTATCCCTTTAAGAAGTAATCTGTCAACGCAAAACAGTTAACATTGAGATGACAGTAGTAAAGCATTCATACAGTCACATTGATTTTCAGTAAACATACGCAGAGACACCGAACATTGCAAATGCTACTGAAGTTGAAGTGAGAAAAAGCTAAAGCATAAAGGTGCCGAAAAAGATGGGGTGAAACGAAGACCCATAACATGTGCTTTTTCCTGTTTGTCTGGCCCGCGAGTGAACGTTGCGCTATACAAGTACAAAATGTCGAACTTTACACCTGACTGTTTCTTCACTTTCCAAGGCCGTCCCTCTGAAAGACAGTAGTCAGATATGCTCAAAGTTGCTTTAACACAGAGTATAAAATACACCAGTTAGCATGCAAAAATGTGTGGTATCAAATACACAGTAAGAATAATACACATCTAACTTAGCGAACGGACATGTTAAACACCCTCTCGTCTTCACCAACATGACAGAAACACTTCAACCGACGCCTTCGCTCTTATCGTCTCCGTCAAACATCTTGCCATCCCATTCCAGCATGGTACGAACAGGCATAATGACGCACGCAGGACACAATCCCAGCGCTGTAGGTGCGCCAACCCGACCGATATGGAGATAAATACGGACACAGCCGTCAAGAGAAAACCGGAGGAAGCAGAATGGGTCCGCTTCCTTTTTTTAAAGCATTTTTTTCTTTGATCAATCAAAGTGACAAACAGTAACAAAGTTTACATGTAACCTACTTCTACGACTGTTAATTACAATTACTGCTCTTTAATGCTACAGGACAAAGACTCTAAATGAGGGAATGAAAGTGCTATGGTTGTGGGAGGGGGGTCGCAAGCTCATCGCCCCCTGTCTGTCCCATGAGGCAGCGGTGAGACGGTGTGTTCAGTCCACGAGTCCAGTTCAGAACAACACAAGTCACCTGTGCACTGAGCACCCCTCCAAATCCATCCATGTCTTAGTTTAGCTTTTTTTGTTATTGAAATAAAGTGCGTCTTTCTCAGGATGAGAGAAAGAGACACAGAGAGAGAGAAAACATGTGCAGTGTGCTGAAGGATTTAGTTGTAGACTTTTGGGGGACCGTCGGGACGTCTGGTCTGGACTATCTTGCCTTTTGGCCGGGCTTCTTCCTCTTCCTCAGTTTCACTCTCACACACGTGGACCACCACGCTAGGAGTGGACTCTGTACCCGCATGCAGCTCGTACTTCTCACCTAGAGAGATAGATGAAAGACAATAAGATACAATTTTCCTTGACCTTTTAAAATAAAGGTTGATGTAATAAAAATATCATCAAAACTTTCTTCTCAGCCCCAAAAAGATGCGTCCAAAATAAACTATATATTGCCAAAAGTATTGGGACACTCCTCCAAATCATTGAATTCAGGTGTTCCAATCACTTCCATGGCCACAGGTGTGTAAAATCAAGCACTAGGCATGCAGACGCTTCTACAAACATTTGTGAAAGAATGTGTCTCTCTCAGGAGCTCAGTGAATTCAAGCTGGTACTATGATAGGTTGCCACCTGTGCAATAAGTCCATTCGTGAAATTTCCTCACTACTAAATTTCCCACGGTCAACTGTTAGTGGTATTATAACAAAGTGGAAGCAATTGAGAACAACAGCAACTCAGCCATGAAGTGGCAGGCCAGGTAAAATCACAGAGCGGGGTCAGCGCATGCTGAGGCGCACATTTCGCAGAAGTCGCAAACTTTCTGCAGAGTCAATAGCTACAGACCTTGAAACTTCGTGCAGCCCTCAGATTAGCTCAAGATCAGTGCGTAGAGAGCTTCATGAGAATGGGTTTTCATGGCCGAGCAACTGCATCCAAGCCTTACATCACTAAGTGCAATGCAAAGTGTGGGATGCAATGGGGTAAAGCACGCCGCCACTGGACTCTAGAGCAGTGGAGACGTGTTCTCTGGAGTGATGAATCACGCTTCTCTGTCTGGCAATCCGATGGACGAGTCTGGGTTTGGCAGTTGCCAGGAGAACGGTTCTTGCCTGACTGCATTGTGCCAAGTGTAAAGTTTGGTGGAGGGGGGGGGGGATTATGGTGTGGGGTTGTTTTTCAGGGGTTGGGCTTGGCTCCTTAGTTCCAGTAAAAGGAACTCTTAATGCTTCAGCATACCAAGACATTTTGGACAATTTCATGCTCCCAACTTTGTGGGAACATGTTGGGGATGGCCCCTTTCTGTTCCAACATGACTGCGCACCAGTGTACAAAGCAAGGACCATAAAGACATGGATGAGACGTTTGGTCTGGAGGAACTTGACTAGCCTGCACAGAGTCCTGACCTCGACCCTATAGAACACCTTTGGGATTAATTAGAGGGAAAACTGTGAGCCAGGCCTTCTCGTCCTACATCAGTGCCTGATCTCACAAATGCGCTTCTAGAAGAATGGTCAAAAATTCTCATAAACACACTCCTAAACCTTGTGGAAAGCCTTCTCAGAAGAGTTGAAGCTGTTTTAGCTGCAAAGGGTGGGCCAACTCCACATTAAACCCTACGGATTAAGAATGAGATTTCATTAATTATGCTGCGTTCACACCAAACGCGAATTGAGCGTCAAAATCGCGTCTACCGCGTCTAGTTTCACGCGCGAACATTTTGAATGCATTCGCGCGTCCGCGGAGAATTGGACGCGTGTAGAAATCGAGCGTTTGAAGCAAAATTGACGCGCGTTCAAGGCACTCCAGGAGAAATATGTCATAAAACACCACTCTGCCTCTTTTCATTTTCATTAAACATATATATTAAGCATTAATAGCCACACAAATGTGGTCCAGGCAACTCCTACATTATCTTCACTACATGTATATTTAAATATCCTTAAAATATAAAGTTATGAAACTTCTGTTTGCCCTCAGTCAAAACGATTTGGCAGACAAAAAATTATAGATTCATGAGAGCAAAGCTCGGCCGTTAGATCTACACAAAACGAACCACTACAGGACATCAGAGCCAGCGGCAGACGCCAGAAGGACTGGCCGAGGAAAGGCTGCCTTCGCCGGGGTTATGAGCAGTGATTGCCAGGTGATCGCCTGGATCTCACAACTCCAAAAACTCAAGATATTTTTTTTTAAATAGGCGCTCTCTTTATAAATAAACCACATATTTGAGCTTTAAACAACTACATTCCCACCTGAAAAAGTCTTAAAACTACATTTTGTGACACAATAGTACTATTTTTAATTTATGCAGGGTTTCTCATACACGTCACTTTACCACGTGACAGCAGCAAGCAGGCTCCTGATTGGTTAACGCGGCGCAAATTGACGCCAAAGTTCAAAATTTTCAACTCGGGCGTCAGAGCGCGAATTCGCTTCAAACGCGTGAATGCACAAAAGCCCCATTCGCGTGTAACGCGCGTATCGCGCAAGACGCTCAATTCGCGTCCAATTTGCGCCATTCGCGCGAATGAGGCGGATTCGCGTTCTTCGCGCCGCGAGACAACGCGCCTTTCCATTGACTTAACATTGAAATCACTCGCGCCAGACGCTCTATTCGCGTTTGGTGTGAACGCAGCATTAAAGTTCATGTGAATGTAAAGGCAGGCGTCCCAAAACTTTTGGCAATATAGTGTATGCCCTGAATTTGATGATGAACTTCTCGATCGGTTATGAAATGCATTCTGAGGGTAGGACATTGAAAACAAGACGACAAATACATTCCCGGACATACTACTTCTGCCATGTTTGCATTGTCTTTTGATCCAAATATTGACCTGATGTAATGACAATTGCAATGATGGCAAAAATATATTTCTCAAGTATTGTTAAACAAGAACAACTTAACCATGACGAAGAAATTTCTTAGCATGGCTTAACCAAACTGTACAGTTAATGTAAATGAGGTAAATATACCCTAAAGTCATAGGTACCTCTTAATGAATAAAATGGCCTTTGTTTAATAATAAAAATATACTTAATTATTTTCACCTCTAGTTCAGCATGCTGCTCTTCTAAAATAATATTATATCTATTATTATTATTACATTAAATTATTTTGCCTCTAGTTCAACTCTAAGACTATATAATTATATAATTACTACTAATACTATTATTTATATATATATATATATATATTTTTTTTTTTTATTATACTAAATTGTCTCCTCTAGTTCAACTCTTCTAAAACTATATAATATTATTATATCTATTAGCATTGTTAATAATAATAATAAAATCCTAAACTATATTACATTGAATTATAATTAACAAGTAATTTATTATATTACATATATTAATATGAAAATGTTGCCAATTTGTACTCCCATTATTACACTTTTTTTCATTACACATTGCCTCAAGAAAACATCAATATGCAAATTATATATATATACACATTGTATTGAATGGGACTACCAATTTATGGCAATTTTACCCATATATTGCTTAAAGTAAAATGGTATATTAATTCATTCCATTATATATTTCATAACATAGTTGAGAATTATCTTTATACAAAGTTTGGTTTAAAAAAAAAAAACGTAAAAAATCCTAAAAATTGATTTGTGAATGAAAAATAATAATTTATGTACATGTAATTTCATGTCATTTTCCACTACAGAGGACATAACATAACATATGAATAAATATACATTTTATAAATGCTCTAAAACAATTTAAAAATCCATGTAAAAACTTTTTTCTGGGTCTCAGGAGGCTATTTTAGCCTTTAGTTCAACATGGTACTTTTCTAATATTATATTATTATTATTATTAATATTAGGAAAGGAATAATAATATATTACAAAACAGTGCTCTTTAAGAAGGGCCACTGGGACAGACGATCTGATCCTTACATTAAATAAACA
Source organism: Gobio gobio (assembly GCF_949357685.1). Taxonomy (NCBI): domain Eukaryota; kingdom Metazoa; phylum Chordata; class Actinopteri; order Cypriniformes; family Gobionidae; genus Gobio; species Gobio gobio. Next base: position 13,322,900 of record NC_137106.1, read on the forward strand.
TATGCTACAGATTATGTTTGATCTTACAGGCTTGTTACTATGACAACTCTAATATGAGTTTTGAAGAGTGGAACAGTCCAGGATTTTGTTATATCATTAAATCCAGATAACTCGGTAATCCAGACATTTTGTGTTAAGATTTAAGATAAGATTTTGCCTTCTTTCCTGCATCAGGCAGATGTTTTGGGGAGCACAAGCCAGATAAATGTTCTCACTAACAACAGATGTTAGATTTGAAAGCCATTAAAAGATTAGATCCCTTAGTAAACAGATATAGTTTACGTCCCCAAGATTAAGTAATAGAAGCACCACCATTGAGGACACTACACACACAAACACAAACACTGAGAAACAGAATAAGGGTTACTATAGTAACGATAAGCCAGACCAATAAGAGGTTTGCCATGGCAGGGAGTCAGTGTGTGTTGAGATATTTACCAGCAGGGGGCGCAGACACCGCACTGTTACAGTTCTTTCAACACATTAGCTGTTCACCAACCGCACGTTAACACATGAGTGATAACCAAAATTATCTCTTACGATACAGCATGCTTTCAATGTATTTATTCTTTTGGCTTTTTTCTTCAGGCTTTACAACTACTTCAAACTTTTTGGTCAGGCTTTTTCAAATCTTTTTGACCTTCTTCAACCTTTTCCAACTCAGAAACCCCCTTATATGAACTGCTTTATTTTCTCAGTAACTGTATAACAACTTTCATGGAAACATTAATAAACATTACATACAACTAGTGCTTACCTACAATATCACTCAAAAGTATTTAATACTTTTATTCAGCAAGGGTGCATTCAATTAATCAAAAGTCACAGGAAAGGCTTTTACACCGTTACAATTTTTTATTTTAAATAAATGCATTTAATATATATTACATTTTAATATATTAAAATAGAAAACAGTTGTAATAATATTTCACTACATTTTATGGTTTATACACTCAGAGGCAAAAAAACAAAACAGATGAAAACACAGTTTCGTTTGACCAATAATTAAAAAAAATATAGAAGAAATTGACCACATTTGGATATCAATCCTGCAACATACAAAATATTTTATAATATAATAATATTTTATATATTGTAACTTCTTACAAAATATTTTTTTTAAATTGTACCGTTAAAAGAAATGACATTATATATATATATATATATATAGTATGTTGCAGAATTTATATACAAATGTGGTCAATTTCTTCTAGTTTATTTTTAAATTATTGGTAAAAAAAACTGCCAATTGATTTAAAAAATTTTTACTAGATTAAATCACACTTTTTTCTGTAATTAAAACATGTTAATATATTTTAGAATGTAATAATTTCACAGTTAATCTCCAAATTAATGTAGAAACAACAAAGATATGTTAAATGGCATCTTTTGATGAATGAAAGCCAGTATCACTTATACCATTACAGCTACTGATGTCTCAATTCATTTTAATTTTTTAAACATTAATTAATTATAGCCATTCAACATTGTAGGGTAATTGAAAGCTATTAATTGTTAATTTATTAGGCTTAAAAAATATAACAACTTTTAATTTAAGTGAACTTAAAACAATCCTCACATAAACAAATGTCATTTTTTCCTGTGCCCTTCCTATACCCGTCTAACGGGTAGGATATATACAGAAATTGATTAAAGTTATCAAACAGTCTGCACTGCCAAAGTTATCAATTAAATATAGATTAATCCTTATTAAAGCTACAAAAGTTCTTAAGTCAAGAGCAGTGAGTAATTTTCTGTTAGCTTTGTTCTTTGATTAACATTAATGACAGACAGCATTAGTGGCTGCTGTCCACTTCAATACATTTCTGTATAGTATATTATCAGATTACAGACCCCTCTTTTGATAAATACAAAAAAAAAGAAAAGAAAAAACATTTCACAAAACAAGCACAAGAACACTATTCAGGCACAAAGTTTGGAACGTGTTGAATTACATATATAATGTTCATAAACTTGATTTATAACAAATATGTTTAACTCTACAGGGAGTGCAGAATTATTAGGCACGTTGATTTTCTGATCATATTTTTTTTCCAGGCACATTTGACCAATTCCAAACCACAGTAATCCTAATAACTACTATTGATTTAGTATTTAATAATGTATAAGTGATATATAATTGTTCATGAAGGCTGGAAATGAAAATCACCTTATATTCAGGTGTGCAGAATTATTAGGCATGTTTTCTTTTACCGATAAATTGAGCCAAAAAAGAGATTTAACTCAGACTGAAAAGTCAAAAAGTATTAAATGCCCATGAGAAGGATGCAATACTAATGCAATACTAGACATTGCAGTTAAGGCATGACCATTGGACAGTGAAATGCTCGTTGGGTCAGCAGGGTCAGACAAAAACATGTGGCGGAGAAAAGACACCTGTTAACCGCAAAAGAATTAAGAATTAAGGTGAAGAATTAAGGGTGAAACCATCAGGAACCCTTTAGTCTCCAGCGCCACCATTTTCCAGAGCTGCAACCTACCTGGAGTCTCCAGAAGTGCAAGGTGTCAGGATCTCAGAGACTTCAGTTAGGTAAAGAATCCTAAAAAATGACCCCCACTAGATAAGAATCACAAGCTGAAGTGTTGTAAAATACATGAAGCCTGCTTTTTTATAGGCTTTATAGGTTTTATAGGTTGAGAGTGACTCTTGAAGGACCAGCACCGCATCCTCTAGTACCACTGTTTGAAGAATTCATCTTCCAGAATCTGGCAGGACGTTTTGGGAGCTCATTTTAGTCCATCCTGAAGTCCGTTTTGCAGAGATGGACTAAAAATGAACTCCCAAAACGTACTGCCAGATTCTGGAAGATGAATTCTTCAAACAGTGGTACTAGAGGATGTGGTGCTGGTCCTTCAAGAGTCACTCTCAACCTATCTGTCCATAAAGCCTATAAAAAAACCTTCTTCATGTATTTTACAACACTTCAGCTTGTGATTCTTATCTAGTGGGGGTCATTTTTTAGGATTCTTTACCTAACTGAAGTCTCTGAGATCCTGACACCTTGCACTTCTGGAGACTCCAGGTAGGTTGCAGCTCTGGAAAATGGTGGCGCTGGAGACTAAAGGGTTCCTGATGGTTTCACCCTTAATTCTTCACCTTAATTCTTAATTCTTTTGCGGTTAACAGGTGTCTTTTCTCCGCCACATGTTTTTGTCTGACCCTGCTGACCCAACGAGCATTTCACTGTCCAATGGTCATGCCTTAACTGCAATGTCTAGTATTGCATTAGTATTGCATCCTTCTCATGGGCATTTAATACTTTTTGACTTTTCAGTCTGAGTTAAATCTCTTTTTTGGCTCAATTTATCTGTAAAAGAAAACATGCCTAATAATTCTGCACACCTGAATATAAGGTGATTTTCATTTCCAGCCTTCATGAACAATTATATATCACTTAAACATTATTAAATACTAAATCAATAGTAGTTATTAGGATTACTGTGGTTTGGAATTGGTCAAATGTGCCTGGAAAAAAAATATGATCAGAAAATCAACGTGCCTAATAATTCTGCACTCCCTGTACATTGTTTTTGGATTCACTTTATCTATCTGCAGAAGTTAGTTAGTGTGTATGATGATTGTGTGTGTGTGTGTGTGTGTGTGTGTGTGTGTGTGTGTGTGTGTGTGTGTGTGTGTGTGTGTGTGTGTGTGTGTGTGTGTGTGTGTGTGTGTGTGTGTGTGTGTGTGTGTGTGTGTGTGTGTGTGTGTGTGTGTGTGTGTGTGTGTGTGTGTGTGTGTGTGTGTGTGTGTTTTGTACCTGGTCCCAGTTTGGCCACAGCACACAGCAGGTCGTAGTTGATCACAGGTGTGGCATCATCACCCTGGCTCCATCCCACAGATGGGGACGCCGGTGGAGAGATGAGGAACTGCTTGACAGGTTGAGGCGGGGCAAGGTATGTCTTGTCCACATCGTCCCCCGAATTCTGCACCTGTGGCCAGACAGAAAAAAGCGGCGGTGGAAACTGTGAGAAATGTGGCTAATATTCTGACAAGGTTCTCTCAAATTATGAAGAAGCATTAATAGAATGTAATGTCTGTTGTGTAAAATGTATTGTTCCAGAAACGTTAATAGAACGTTTGTTCAAAGTTATCTGTTTTTTAATAATGTTCTTATAACTTTAGCACACAAACATTATGTATACATTGTTTCCTGAAATGTTTTAGTTTAACGTTTTTTAAATGTTACTTATTTCAGAATGTTCAAAAGTATCGTTCCCATGTTTGCGGAATGATAAAATGGAATGTTCCCTTAAAGGGTTAGTTCACCCAAAAATGAAAATTGTCATTAATTACTTACCCTCATGTCGTTCGACACCCGTCAGACCTCCGTTCATCTTCAGAACACAAATGAAGATATTTTAGTTGAAATCTGATGGCTCTGAAAGGCCTCCATTGGCACAATGGCACGGTTCACTATCAAGACCCTTAAAAGGTACTAAAGACGTCGTTACAAAGTCCATCTCACTACAGTGGTTCTACAATAACTTTATGAATCAGCGATAATAGTTTTTGTGCGCAAAAAAACCCTAAATAACGACTTACATAGTGATGACGATTTCAAAACACGGCATCATGAAGCTTCGAAGCGTTATGAATCAGCGAGTCGAATCAGCGGTTTGAATCGCCAAATTTCAGCAGTTTGGCGGTTTGATACGCGATCCGAATCATCATTCGGCTCATTGATTCATAACGCTTCGAAGCTTCATGATGCCGTGTTTTGAAATCGTCATCACTATGTAAGTCGTTATTTAGGGTTTTTTTGCGCACAAAAACTATTATCGCCGATTCATAAAGTTATTGTAAAGCCACTGTAGTGAGATGGACTTTGTAACAACGTCTTTAGTGTCTTTTAAGGGTCTTGAGAGTGTAACGTGCCATTGTGCCAATGGAGGCCTTTCAGAGCCATCAGATTTCAACTAAAATATCTTCATTTGTGTTCTGAAGATGAACGGAGGTCTGACGGGTGTCGAACGACATGAGGGTAAGTAATTAATGACAGAATTTTCATTTTTGGGTGAACTAACCCTTTAACGTTCATAACGTTCAACCAAGAACACACATTTTTAAAACATTAAAATTGAACGTTCAGAGAACATTCAGAAATAACATATTCATAAATAAATAAAAAAGTTAGCAAAACGTTATTAGAGCATATTTTTGTGAGCTTGGAAAGCACAAAACAAGACTAAATTATAAGAATAAGGCAGCCAGCGGCTATTTTCAGCAACTAGATTCTATTTACACTAAGGGAAGATAGCATATTTTCTTTGCAATAAGCTAAGTGTAGATAGTAGTTAGATGCTATTAATACTTATAAATAGTGGCAGATACTATTTGCACCTCAGTGTTGTTACCAAGTGGAAACCTCCCGCAGTTTCTCTTGAAGCCAATACGGAAGTGACTTAAACTGCAATTCATCGACTGGCCGCTAGGGACAGACTCCAGAAGGGAGCAGAATCTCATTGGGCCCCATGTTAAAATGCCCAAATTTACAGCAGAATAAAACATGTTTACAGCCTGGTACAAATTGTGGTTTTGGTCTATACGACTAATTTTGCCCTTCATGACAACTGTGAGGGGGGCAAATTTTTTCTATAACTCATTCGTTTACATTATATAAAGCCTTAAAGTTCTGCATAATTAAGGGCGTGGCCACTTTGAGTGACAGGTGGATAGCCGTTTATCTGCTGTCTGTTAGTCATTGCGTCGCCTCAGCTCCGCCCACGTCCCGCCTCTCGAACTCGGGTCAATTCGGGGCAAAATGTTCTGCCATGCACCTTACCCCCACACTATTGTTACTGCTGACAATACAACACCTTCCGTAATTTTGTCTGGCCCAACCAGACATCCGTGGGCAGCGTTAAAGTAAATGGCGTCTGCCAACGATGCAGGCTATTTGCACTTAGTGTAAATCGACACTATGTACGTAAGAATTAACTACTTGTGCACTACTTTTAAACTAAATATATCCTCTAAGCTAAATATAGCTGAGTTCAGGCCCAGATTGGATTGATTTGAAAGAATACTCTCTCGATAGTTGCATCTCTCTGAAGGAAACAGGCTATTCTGTTACTGTTCATAGACGCACGATGTCCTACCTAGATCATATCCGCACTCACAAATACACAGCACCATTGTGAGAGGAGTGTGTCCATTCTTTATGTGTTCAGCGTAAAACAGCTCAGTAAAATGGAGCTCATTTACTACATAATGATTCAAGAAATATATTTGTCTGTCTGATTTCAGATAATTAATGGCAATAATGGTTAGTCACACACGGATGTCTCCACAGTGCGTGTGTGTGTGTGTGTGTGTTACTGTGCTGAGAACAGTGTGTTCTTTAACTATCCCCAGCTGGAAGACCTCAGAGAGGAGACATAAAAATCTAAACTGCGGTTCTCTCCTCTGGTCTCCTGCTAATATTACACTGATAGTTCCAAGATCTCGGCTCATGTTGCTTCCTATTAGTCTTATATAATTGTCTTTTTCGTTCGAGTAGTTTAACACATTGTCTTTGACAGTCTTAAAAACACCAACGGTCAAAGAAAAGCTTACAATCTAAGAGCTGTGTGACTGTCATGTTTGCGTGCCGCGCTGAAGGGACCAAACTTCCCCCGTACGTGATTTTAAAACGTAAGACGCACCAAGATTTCAATTCAGATGGACTACAGGTTATTTTTTATGGTAGGCCAAAAAGTGTTTCTTTTTAAATGTGATCGTTTGTACATTTTAAATACACAAATTAGAATATGAAAAATATGCAATATGAAAATTATTTTCAAATAAAAGCATTGTCTTTTAACATTTTCTTAATAAAATACAAGATCTGGTTTTCAAGGAGCCTTTTTCCTAAATGTACATCTTGAAAAAGGGGGGTTGTCTTATATTTATCTTCTATTCTGAACAATACGGTAATTTAAATTGTAATAATACTTCACAATATTACTGCCTTTCTGTATTTTGGATCAAATAAATGTAGCCTTAGAATAAGAGACTAGAATAAGAGACTATAAAAAAGTTAAATGTTATTAATATTTTGGACAGTTTGAAAATATAGTTTCAGAAGGAATGTGTGCAACAGTCGTATGGACTAATTTAATGGCTTTCAGGTTTGGACCGACAGTGAATAAATGATAAAATAATTTTCATTTCTGGATGAACAATTCCTTTACTGCAGAACGGCATAATAAAGAATAATGCGCTGACCTGTGCGAAGTACAGTTTTAGTTTAATGCCGTTGAAATCGGATTCGTGGAGCTCGATGCGTGCGCGTGCAGCAGCCTCTGGAGTGCTGAAGCTGATCCGAACTCTTCTGAAACTCTTGAACATCTGGAAGGACGTCTGATCATCATAGCTCCTGAACAGAGCCTCAAACCGCTCCTGAGGAGAAGTAAAACACAAAACAATTCATTACTGCTTTGAATTAAATAACTTCATGTCTATTCGTTATAAACGTATTGCGGTGTGTCATTTCATGATTATGCTGATATTGTTAGCAATTGTGTTAATAAAACTAGTGTAATGCTCTCTTGGTGCCCTAAAAGAATGGGACAGGACCCAGGACTGCTGACTGGAACGGTTTCAAACAGTAGGAGGTGTGTAAAATATGAAGTGTGACCTTCACTCGATTTACCCTACACAAAACCACAATGTGCACTATACCAATGACCCATGATTAAGCTAATGACTGATTGTTTAACATATAAACGTATTAATATAAAGTGCAACCAATATTCAAATTGATACCACAAAAAAAAAAAAACCTTTCAAAATAAAAACCAAATAAACAGCAGCTAAAACGTATTAAACTTGTTCAAGCTAATCGTAAATCTGCATAATACATTTTTGCCTCCCGCATGCAAAATGTTTGTGTTTACATTGTTTATCAGCGTTTCTGTTCCCACACATAGCGAGAGTTTGTTTTGAACTCAGACACTGTGTAGCAAGAAGAGATGTGTCAATCACTAATTCATGCGCAGAGGCGAGCGTTTCCTGTGAGCGGTGTAGACTTACACACTAAGGAGTGGACATCCGCCTTCATGACACGGCAGCTCTTTGTGTGTGTAAGGGAGAGCGTGTGTGGCATGTAAAATAAACTGCATGTTTACCCTGCTGAAAACACCAGCTAAAACACCATGAATTTACAAGTTGGTTAGTGCTGGTATTGCCATGCTGATGGTCATGGATGTTTTACTGGTTAAAGGGTTAGTTCACCCAAAAATGAAAATTCTGTCATTAATTACTCACCCTCATGTCGTTGGACACCCGTAAGACCTCCGTTCATCTTCGGAACACAAATGAAGATATTTTTGTTGAAAGCTGATGGCTGAGAAAGGCTTCAGACAGGCCTCCATTGGCATTCAGTACATTTACACTCCCAAGACCCATAAAAGGCACTTAAAACGTCGTTACAAAGTCCATCTCACGACAGTGACTCTACAATAATTTTACGATGAGACGACAATAGTCTTTGTGCGCAAAAAAATCAAAATAACACCTTTATCAAACTTGCTCGTCTTCCGTGTGTGCCTCCACGACACATGCGCGAGAATATGACGCAGATCCGGTGTTCGGACACATGACCCAGAAGCGATTTGTTTACGAGCAGAGGAAGACGCGCGTGTCTAAGCTGTTGAATTCTACATTGATCAGTCCTTCCAGAAAAATGCGGCTTTTTTTTGTGATTGTTGCGGGCAAAAATCCTTGATTATGCGGCACGTTTTCTTAAAAAATGCGATGAAAAATGCGGGATATTTATGCAATTTTATGCGATAAAATTGCGGGAACTTGCAAAAACTGCGGTTTGATGAGAAAGAGAAAAAAAGCACTACATCACAGAAAGTGCTGGAATATTTAAGTTCTCATCTTGTTTTATTGAAGACCTTAATAATGGCTCAAATTTACAAAACATTTAGTCAATCAAGTTCTGTAGCTTTACAAAAGGAATATGCTACAACTTCTGAAAAAATTAATAAATAACTTCCTGTTTTACAGATGTCGCTATACAAAACAGACATTTGAGTGCTTCCAATGCACAAAGTGCAATCTCTTAAAGGGTTAATTCACCTAAAAATGAAAATTCTGTCATTAATGACTTCCCTTTATGTTGTTGGACACAAATTAAGATATTTTAGTTGAATTCCGATGGCTCAGAAAGGCCTCCATTGGCACAATGTACACTCTCAAGACCCATAAAAGCCTACTAAAGACGTCGTTACAAAGTCCATCTCACTACAGTGGTTCTACAATAACTTTATGAAGTGACGATAATAGTTATTGTGTGCAAAAAAAACTAAATAACGACTTATATAGTGATGACTGATTTCAAAACACAGCATCATGATGCTATGAATCATCGAGTCGATTCATGATTCGGATCGCGTGTCAAACTGCTGAAATACGTGACTTTGGCGATCCAACCCGCTGAATCGACTCATTGATTCATAACGCTTCAAACCGCTGAATCAACTCATTGATTCATAACGCTTCAAACCGCTGAATCGACTCATTGATTCATAACGCTTCAAACCGCTGAATCGACTCATTGATTCATAACGCTTCAAACCGCTGAATCGACTCATTGATTCATAACGCTTCAAAGCTGTGTTTTGAAATCAGTCAGCACACAGGGAAACTGCTTTGCTCTTTTGCTGTTATTTTTGTTGGCCAATGGGAGTTTGTGCTTCATCATGGTTTCACCGGTATCTATGGTTTCTCCACGGGGTTTGAAGCTTTTCGATGACGTTCGCGTCGGGTAATCACGTCACTTCAAAACGTTCCCATGGCAATAGGCGGAAATGGCGGCTCTTGTGTGAAGTAAACGAAAATTTTTCAACTTTCTGCTAATATATATGACTTTTTTTGCAACGAAAATGCGGGGATTATGAAATCATGATAGCCCCGCATATTTTGCACGCGGAAATAGGCAATTTATGCGGCGAAAGTGCGGCGTATTTGAAAAAATGCGGCCCCCGCATGAATATGCGGACTTTGGCTGATTATGCGTTAAATCACGCGATCGCATAATCGCGTTTTTCTGGAGGGACTGATTGATCGTGCTTTAGGTCTCGCGTAGTTCTCAAAATGGGGCTTAAGTGTGTATTTCATGCATTTCCCGAACCCCGGCGCTACGTCATATTCTCGCGCATGCGTCGTGGAGGCACATACGGAAGACAAGAAGAGGTTGAATAAAGTCGTTATTTTGATTTTTTTTGCGCACAAAAAATATTGTCGTAGCATCGTAAAATTATTGTAGAGTCACTGTGGTGAGATGGACTTTGTAACGACGTTTTAAGTGCCTTTTATGGGAGTGTAAATGTACTGAATGCCAATGGAGGCCTATCTGAAGCCTTTCTCAGCCATCAGCTTTCAACAAAAATATCTTCATTTGTGTTCCGAAGATGAACGGAGGTCTTACGGGTGTCGAACGACATGAGGGTGAGTAATTAATGACAGAATTTTCATTTTTGGGTGAACTAACCCTTTAAGCTAAGAAGCCAGAATATAGTGCACAAGTCAAATGTTATGGTGATCTGGTAACACTTTACCATAAGGTTGTATTAGTCAACATAATGTATTAACTAACATGAACTAACCATGACAACACCTCTGTTCAGCATTAGTTAATCTTTGTTAACGTTAGTTCATAAAAATACAGCTTTTCATGGTTTGTTCATGTTAGTTTACAGTGCATTAACTAATGTCAACAAGTTTTAATAATGCATTAGTAAATGTTGAAATTAACATTAATAAAGATAAACAAATGCTTTATAAGTGCAGTTCATTATTAGTCCATGTTAACTAATGTAGTTAACTCATGAACCTTACTGTAAAGTGTTACCGGTGATATTTTATAAATTTTTGAAAGTCCCTGTTCACCGTAACAAGGATATCATCTTTCAGATTTGGAAAGACATGCGGGTGAATACATTTTCATTTCTTTCCTTTAATGAAGAATGAAACAAAAAAGATTAACATGCTGAACAGTGTAAAGTTAAGTTTTAGTTTAGTGCCGCTGAAATCTGATTCGTGGAGGTGGGGACATGAACCATGACAACCTTAACTGAACTGCAAAATGTGAATGCATAAATAATAAAATAAAATATTTATACTAATAAAAGGATTTTAAGTATTAATGCTACGGGTGCACAATATTAAACTTCTGTCTAATACAAATAAGAAGATTATTATTTACATGCTATGGCTGATATTAAAATTATTTACTATTGTGACTAAATAAATTAAAGATAAAACCCTAAAAGAAAAAAATCTATCATTTTAAATACTACAAGCAAATTTAGGAATCACAACATTGTAATGTTTTGAGACCCCCCCCCCCCCCCCCAAATTAATTTAATTATTTCTTTGGTATGGCACCAATATATGTTTTTACAACCCACTGATGTAAAAAAAGAAAGAAAAATGAAAAAAAGGATTGTATCTGTTGTGATATCTAGGGGCCTATTTGAACGATCGGAGCGCATGGTCTGAAGCGCATGGCGCACTTAGAGCGTGTCCGAATCCACTTTTGTAAGTTTAACAACAGGAAAAATGGACGCCGCACCCGATGCATGGTCTAAAGCCCCGTTTCCTCCGAAATTACCCAGAACAATTTGTACCAGGAACTTTTTTCCCCCAGACCTGCTACTGTCTGCGTTTCCACTGCGGTCTAAAGTACCGTGAAGATTAGGCAAATTAGTCCAGAGACGTGGGACTGCGTGCGACTGTTCCTCCCAGTCAGCGACGGACAGTAATCATTTTTGCGCGACACTGTCTGCAACAGTAACAAGTATGGAGGAGATTCAAGCTGCGCTATGTATTGGTTTACTAAAGATGTAATTAACAAAGAGGCGGAAGAGACGAGCACTGATACTAAAGCGTATTCTGAAAGCTCGTAAAGCTAGATTTAAAATAAGACAACGTATGTTAATATCAGCTATTACGGACACTGACAGCGTGATTGCTGAGACAACACGTGCCATCGGACAGAAAGAGCAAGACTGATATTTACTGAACGCAGAACGAACCTCGCAAGACTTTTAAAAATGGCAGTTGAAATAAAATGCTGCGTGAGCTCAACCAATCAGCATGTTCAGCGCACATGTACCACCCCCGAAAGTTCCTGAACTTTGAAAAAGTACTACCTCTGGAGCAAGTCCGTTTGGAGGGGGACATATTTACCCTGAACTTCATTTAGACCCTGCGGTCGAAACTCACCAAGTACCACCCCAAAGTTCCTAGTTCCTGGGGAAAGTTCCTGCGGTGGAAACGCGGCTTAAAAGGGTTGTTCCTATGCTCTTAATGAGTCATGGGTGTGTTTTTAGTCAATCTCCATTGACTTTGTATTGCGTGAAGCGGCCTCCTTGTCATTTTGGACTTGTAACAAAAAACAGAACAAGGTCTAAAAGCGGATATGTGACAAAGTGTACAGCAAACAAGCTAAACAAAACCCACAACCAAAAACCCAGAAGTTTTATAAGCTGTTGTCCCAAAAAACGAGCTTATGAGGACACAAAAGTGAATTCAGGCCATTGAGACAGAGCGCGACATGTTATATTACACTGAGAACTACACCCACTAGAGGGGAACGTATAATCAGCAACAGGAAATATATATAAACCTGACATCTGGATATTTGACTTAACAGTGACAAAATGTTTACTGCACACATAGGCATACTGAGTGTCAGGATCCCAAAATGTACCCATTCTTCCTGCTGAAGCTTCACGTTTTATTGCCTTTATCCACTTTGTCTCCTTAAACGCTCGTTTGTTTGGGTTGACAGCTTATAAAAACTTATTTCTGTGTTTTTTAGCTTATTTGCTGTACACTTTGTCACATATCAGCTTTTAGACATTGTTCTGTTTTTTGTTATAAGTCCGAAATGACAAGGAAGGCGCTTCACGCAATGCAAAGTCAATGGAGAGCGTTGGATTGTTTTCCCCCCTGGTGTGGGCGTGGCCTTAATACGCTCTGTCTCTATAGGCGCATATTAATGCGCTCTTTAAATAACACAAAAAATACTGCGCTATTGACTTTAGACCCGGTTTTCAGGTCAATGGCGCAGTCCTTTTCAGTTACCTCAAAATAGCAACGCGCCAACAATGCGCCTGAACACACCTCGTTTTCAGACCAGCATGTCCATGGGCACACAAATGGGCACAAATGTATTTGTTATTTAATCAACGTGGCGCAGGACGTGAAAATAACTGAAACTGAGACTAGCAAAAAACACTTGCGTTGAGCCTGGTGCCGCATTGCACCGGCGGGTGCATGACAGGGGCCCTAGTATGACTGTAAATATAGTCCTAATGAGGCTGAGCATCCAAAGAGGACAGCTGAGATTTTCCCCTCACAATGTGTTGCTGGTTGATGGACAGACACTAGAGCGAAACTTCAAAGATCCAGTTTCACGGGCAGGAAACAGGCCCTACTTCAAAGGAGCATCACAGATAAGTGTTCAGGACACTGGTGTGATGTAAGGCCCATGTAACTCTGTTATGCAACAGGACAGGACACTTCACTTCACACCTGTGCCAATCACATGTATTTACACACCTTTTACCTGCCTGGAAAGCATCAACAGGTGTCGACACAGACCACTGTGGTCAGCTTTGATCGAGGGCACAGAGCAACATTTACCAATACAGATGAAAAGAATCTAGCAGACATTCACACCCAGAATCAGAAAAAGTGAGTTGCATACTAAAGACTTGAATCCTCATTAGAAATTATAACTCGCGATTGTTTTTTTTTTAACCAATTTAATTCATAGGTCCATCTCAAAAGAGACATTTCTTTTTGTGTGGCTTTTTTATGCAGCCAGTGAAAACAAAACAAAAACGTTCTATTAATTCACAGTAACCTGTTGTGATTTCTGATGGATTCTGTGGAATGTTTTAGAGTTCCCTTTCGAAAGGGAACTCTCGCTGCGTCTAGCTGACGCTATGGGGAACGCCCTCGGCGTGACTGGTGTCTGAAGCTACTATCGAATCACGGCAAAGTCTTTGACCGACGTCAGCCCATGACGTCATCAACGTGCGACCCGGAAGTATAAAAGGGCGCCGTGCCAACACATACACATCTTTCTCGTCTTCAGGGACTGTCTGTTTGAACTGCTATACGAGTTAAGGTAAAACAAATTCAATTATTAATACACACGAGTGTGTATTTACTGCCTGGGATCAAGAGCATGCACAGTCAAGTTCATTTGAAGTTGTTTGTGTGTGAGTGTGAGGGGTTTTCAATCTGAGATCGCTCCACTCTAGTCTGGTTTTTTTCCTGAGGGAAGAAAGTTTGGCATCTGGGACTGGATGATGCTGTCCCGCTCAAGCTGAGGCTGAGCGTTGGCATACATCATGGGTTCTCAGATGCAGCTCGCCGATCGTCGCGACGATCTGGCGGTTAACGAGACTAAACAGCAAGTGCTCTTAGGGATGGCTGGTGAGAGTGGTATGAATCCTCTCAGCCACCTTGACCGTGTATGCTGAGCTGATGAATGTTATGGAACGTACTGCAGGCAGGCTGCGGCTGCCATGTTGGCGCGTTAGAGGAGAGATCGCTCGTGGTAGATTGCACAATCGTTTTCTCCTTGGCCATAAACCATCAGCTCAGATGAGCCTTCCATTCCTTCTTGATCTTCTTACAGAGATCGAGAGGGCATGGAAGAATCCATATTCGACCCAATTTTCATCAGCATCAGCGTTTAACTTCGCTGATGTCGAGGGGATAGGGGAATATGGATATGTGTTGAGGCTACCGACTGGCGAGGAAAGTTTGCAGACTTTTCTCGCATTTCGTGGGCATCAACACTGAGAGCTCAAACTGTGCTTTAATGGCAAGGGCATACACGGCAGCGGGTCAGGCTGGTGCTGCTTTTCACACCATGGCGGTGTTTCAGGCGTACCAGGCGGACCTGCTGGAGGATCTCGACCAGGGGGCCGGGCTGTCCCCTGAGGCGGTTGCTGAGCTGCGCCGCACCACAGATCTTGCTCTCCGGGCCACCAAGCAGACTGCTGCTGCCATCGGCCGCTCTATGGCGGCTATGGTGGTCACGGAGAGGCATCTGTGGCTGAGCCTGGCTGATATAGGGGAGAAAGAGAAAGGCTTTCTCCTCGTTTCGCCGACTGAACTTTTCGGCACCTCCGTTGAGGCGGGGGTTGGAAAGTTCAGGGAGGCGAAGGCGCGTTCAGCGGCATTTAAGACATGCATACCGCTGAGATCCGCGCCCCCACCCAGGCAGGCGGGACCTGGTCCTTCACGGTCTGAGGACCGTAGGCAGGACCAGAGAGCTAGCGTCTACTCTCGTGCCCCCCCCTCCGTGGAGGAGCAGGGCACAGAGGAGATGGGATTCCCGGGGGGAAAAAGGATCTGAGGGAGGTGATCCAGGACCAACGCTCTCGGCGTTGGTGATGGATCACTTCCCTTGAGGGCGGTTACATCCTAGCCCTCTCCTTTTTCCTTTTTAATGTCTTTTAATGATTTTTTACCCAGGCACTTCTTACATCAGGCCTGAGGCGGGCCCATGATGAGTAGAACTATGTTCTGACGGCCCGTCCGGACCTGCTCAGTGAGAACGCCCCTTTCAGGCATTCAAGGGCGGTAGAACATGGTGGTGAGAACCGCACAATGAGTCTTCGCTCAGCATGCCGCAGGTGAGAGTGGTCATTTTTGTGTATTACACTAAAAATATGTATTTCTTACAGACCCCAGGTTTCCTGTATAGAGTTGGGTATTCATCAACGACTGAATGCTGAGGCGTCAGTTGGGATGTGGATGAAGGAGGCGCGTTGCTGAGGCACCGCCACCGTTGGTAATATGTACCACTTAGATCGGAGGCTCTAGTAAGGCAGGTGCCAATGCTGAGGCATCAAGGTACTGCTAGCCTAGCTGGCTATCAGGTTAAAGAGGGGCAAAAACGCTCTCCTGAAGGTCGGCTGTCAATTGTAGGCCTCAGTAGGCCTCTTGAACAAGGCGCGTTTTCAGTTGGAAGGCCTCAACCAGGCCTCACTGGAGGTATGTACCGATGTGCGCATCGGGACAGCTAGCCTGGCGGCTATCAGGTTGTAGGCCTCATCAGGCCTCCCTGAAGGCCCGCTGTTAGTTGTAAGGCCTTATTAGGCCTCCCTGAGGGTGAGCTCTCAGGTTGTGATCACTACCAGAGGCAGGTTGTAGGCCTCATCAGGCCTCCCTGAAGGCCTGCTGTTAACTCTAAGACCTTACTAGGCCTTTCTGAGGGTGAGCTCCCAGATTGTGGTCACTCCCAGAGGCAGGTTGTAGGCCTCATCAGGCCTCCCTGAAGACCTGCTGTTAAATTCTAAGGTAGTAGGCCCCATCAGGCCTCCCTAAGGTGTTCCTGGGATCCAGTCATCTAAAACAGTTAAGCACGAATTGCAAACAGGTAGCAGGCCTCTCCAGGCCTCCCTAAAGGCTGATTATCTGGTAGTAGGCCTCAATAGGCCTCCCTTGAGAGCGAGTTCCTTAATCAGGATGCTCGGATAGCCTGCGTAGCTTGACTGTCGACTAGTAGGCCTCAATAGGCCTCCCTGAGGGTGAGCTCCCAGGTTGTGGTCACTCGAACGAGGTAGTAGGCCCCATCAGGCCTCCCTAAGGCGTTCCTGGGATCCAGTCATTTGATACAGTTAGCACGCATTGCAAACAGGTAGCAGGCCTCTCCAGGCCTCCCTGAAGGCTGGTTATCAGGTAGTAGGCCTCAATAGGCCTCCCTTGAGGGCGAGTTCCTTAATCAGGATGCTCGAAAAGCCTGCGTAGCTTGACTGTCGGGTAGTAGGCCTCAATAGGCCTCCCGGAGGGTGAGCTCCCAGATTGTGGTCACTCGAACAAGGTAGTAGGCCCCATCAGGCCTCCCTAATGTGTTCCTGGGACCCAGTCATTTGAAACAGTTAGCACGTATTGCAAACAGGTAGTAGGCCTCTCCAGGCCTCCCTGAAGGCTGCTTATCAGGTAGTAGGCCTTAATAGGCCTCCCTTGAGGGCGAGTTCCTTAATCAGGATGCTCGAAAAGCCTGCGTAGCTTGACTGTCGAGTCCCAGATGGTGGTCACTCGAACGAGGTAGTAGGCCCCATCAGGCCTCCCTGAGGTGTTCCTGGGACCCAGTCATTTAGCACGTATTGCAATCAGGTAGTAGGCCTCTCCAGGCCTCCCTAAAGGCTGGTTATCAGGTAGTAGGCCTTAAATAGGCCTCCCTTGAGGACGGGTTCCTTAAACAGGATGCCCGACTAGCCTGCGTAGCTTGACTGTCAAGTAGTAGGCCTCCATAGGCCTCCTTGAGAAAACAAGGGTAACCTCAGCAGGCGGTATTGCTGTCAGGTAGTAGGCCTCACTAAGGCCTCCCTGAGGACGGAGTCCCGAGCCTGGATGCTTGGGTTTCCAGCATGGCTTGCGGTTAGGTAGTAGGCCTCTATAGGCCTCCCTGGAATACCCGCTATCAAGTAGTAGGCCCACAGGGCCTCCTTGAAGTTGAAGTTCCTGAGCTAGGCACTTTGATTACCAGTTCTCTGTGAGAAATTGTGGTAGTTGGGCTTACAGCTGGAGGTTACTCGCCAGGCAGGCTCAGCTGCTCCCCTCTATGAGGGTCGTCTATGAGTGCTCAGCCGCCTGAGCCTGGTCAGACGGTCGTAGGCCTCTCATGATGCCTCCCTGTTAGATCAGTCATTAAGGCCCTTTCGGCCTCCCTACTGCTTTGAAACACAAGCACCTGGTAGATCCTTGATTTGAGCAGGCAGACTCCCCTCGATAGCAAGGGTTGAAAAGCACTACGCTGAGTGTTGCTCTCTTGGATAACCCGTCTCTGAGTTCCGGGCTAAGTAAGACTGCCTGTGTTTCAGTCCCTTAGCTTGGACGCCCCTTGGGCACCATCCAGAGGCTCTGTTTGAACAGACAGGGTTGGCTAAACCGAAGTGTCCATAACACTTAGGGCACCAGGTCAGGCCTCCCTGGTGGCACTCGGGAGAACATTTCCCGAGTAGTGACTGGCTGGGGTTCCTTCGGGTCCCCTAGCCACATTCCCTTGAAGGGACCCCTTCTTTGGAAGTAGTGGTCCCGGGCCTTCAAGCTGTCTAGATGGAACTCCACGCAGTGCGTTAGGGTTCCGTTTAGTTGTATAGCTTGGGCTATGACCGTAGGGAGTGCTGTCACTGTCAGCCCAGGACCTGAGGGGGAATCGCTCAGGTTTTTCTATGAATTACTTGAGTTGACAGTTGTCACTGCCAATGGGCAGACACTCCCCTCAGCATGGCGGCGTTGGTATATCGTTCCCCATAGCGTCAGCTAGACGCAGCGAGAGTTCCCTTTCGAAAGGGAACGTCTAGGGTTACGTATGTAACCTCTGTTCCCTGAGAACAGGGAACGAGCGCTGCGTCGCGTTGCCATGCTTCAGGGCCTATCTGCCATACAGTCCCTTCAGACGAGAAGATGTGTATGTGTTGGCACGGCGCCCTTTTATACTTCCGGGTCGCACGTTGATGACGTCATGGGCTGACGTCGGTCAAAGACTTTGCCGTGATTCGATAGTAGCTTCAGACACCAGTCACGCCGAGGGCGTTCCCCATAGCGTCAGCTAGACGCAGCGCTCGTTCCCTGTTCTCAGGGAACAGAGGTTACATACGTAACCCTAGACGATTTCTGTTCCTGTGTGGAAAAGCATGTCTGCTAGTGTGGTCAAGCATTCAAATCCTTCAGTCAAGCATTAGTCCAGAATTGCCCATGATCTCTGTAAAAAGCATTTCATTTTTAGAGATGGAATCCGTGTCTATGAGATTTAAACAGACTCAGGAAGAAATTCCCCCACAAAAAGAGTTATAGAAAGGTAAAGATTCGCTGAGAGAGATTTAGAGAGGTGACACTCTAAATAAAAAAAATCCTCTAAAATCCTCTTAGAAGTAAAAGGAAGTGCCAGAACACATCACAGAGACTTCTTTTGAGAGACAATAAGAGACAGATTGAGGAAACAGAACCATGTTCAATTAGTTTAATGTATCCGACTGAAAACAAATTGAGTTGCTTGTAGATTGAATAGAAAAACACATGAAATCTGATTTTGTGTCAACAGCTGTCGTTTTTATAGAGTTATTCACTATGTAATAAAGCCGTTTCAGATATAACACATGCACAAAATACCGCAATGCCATTGATGTGTATGTGATAAACGGATGAATCTTACTATACAGTAACACATCTTTTATTCGCTTAAATGTCAGTGTTTTAGCACTGAATATCTGTAAATATTGAGGTAAATGTTATGTGTACATAATTTTAATCATTTAAAAATATTAGATATCCCTTCAAAAACATTCAATGAGTGATTATTTAATTGGAGATGCATTTCAAATAGTTAAGGAAAAAACAGAAATTCTTTTCGGTAGCTTATTGAAAACATGTTCAATTTGAATAATTCAATGCCTGCCAAACACAAGTTACTTAATTTTTTTTTTTACTTTTAATGAAAAGAAAAAAAGGATTTCTGTATTGTTTGTCAACTCTGTTACTGTCAACATTGTTATTCTACCTTGGTAACAGAGTTTGACAGTAACAGAATTTACATTTTTTTTAGGTTAATAAATGTTAAGAGCACATGGCACTAATGAAATCATGATTAAAAAACTTTTGACGTTTTACAAAATAACTCATGGAACTTTTTTAGATTAAAATTATTTCTCAGAGAGAGCACACACCTTTCAGTGCTTTAAATCTTATCAGTGAGGGGAAGTGACATCATTTCCTGTATCTTACAGAGTTGTGGGAGATAATTCCACCAATTTAAAGGCAAAGTATGGTACAATAACAGAATTGATGCAATATTTATGGACACATTTTTATAAGATAAAAGTTCATTTTAAATTAGGAAAATTACTATTTAGGGCTTTTATGAATAAAACAAATGAAATTTACCAAAAGAAAAGTAAAATAAAATAATTTGATTACAAAATGATACAGGATGGCAAAAAATACACTGACTAATTAGGCCAAAACGAGATCATGATTTTTAGCTATAAAGGCACTTTTTACAGAAATTATTAAATTGTTATGACCTGTAACATCTTGTGGACCATGGCAATGAGTAAAAAAATATTAAAATAATGAAAAATATAACCATTTGAAAAAAGCAGGGAAAAAAATGACTTAGGACACCAAATATACCTGCAATTATAGAATATATCACCCCCAATATATATCTCATATCTCATTTATTTGCTCTGCGATTTTCATATCAGAAGAAGTATTATTTCACCCAAACAACTACTGAAGCAACGTGGATTCAAAACATAACGAACGTAAAATAAATAAATAAATAATAATAAAAACTTTTGCCTATGCACCAATATAACAGTACATAATGATAAACAGCAATATTTAACATTTAATTTTAATGAAACATTTAATGCATTATATGGAAAATACCACACAAGTTAAGAGACTACACATCCGCAATGGAGAATTATTGTGAATATATCATGAATATTGGATCACTAGCCCTAGCACACTGCACTGCTCAATGTACTTGTCCTCACACCACAGTCCCTTCAGAAAGTGACTTAAGGACAAGCTCCACACATGCACTCATTACCCGAAAGTCATTAAAAAGTGAATATGTCCCAGAATCTGGGGCATATGGTGCACTGGGACACGGGCATGATTTTGCATTGAGAACAGAACCATAAATAATTAAGAAGATTAATCCGTTAAACGAGTGGGAGATGTTTTTAATTACCCTGCTGATGTTACACAACCATGGCAAGCTGCCAATCAAAGAGCTCATGGGTGATACAAGCTAGAGCAGGATTCAAAGAAACACTGTTACAATCAAAAACACAATCACTAAACTTGACAAACACACAAATCTTATTACATGCCCCCATAAAGACCACATCACATCTGGTTTCCCATAATTCATTCTCTCATTTAGGGCTGCTCGATTATGGAAAAAATCATAATCACGATTATTTTGGTCAATATTGAAATCACGATTATGTAACACGATTATTTCACATGACTTTGGGAATGTGTTGTATTTATTAAAAATACACCTTTCAACAATTCAATTGAAATTGTAACATTTGTTGTACTTTTTGAACTATTAAAATAAATAATATAACATATATTCGAATGAAAGTATAAAAGTATTCACGTAAAAATGATAACCACAAATAAATAAGATCAACAATATGGTTCGGCTATGCTTTTCATGTACGTCTAACATTAGTTTTCAGGTACAGAAATGTATCAAATGTAAAATAACATTGCATATTTGAGTGCATAAATTAAAGATTAATCCTATTAAACTTACAAAAGCTATTCAATCAAGAGCGGTGAGTGATGTCCTTGTCTTTTGTTGTTTGACATTAAACAGACAGCAGTAAAGGCTACTGCCCCTTTAAGACCTCGCGTCTTCTTTATCGACTGTATAAAGTTCACTTAAGGCATATACAGACTATGTCTGCTAAGATACTCATCAAGATGGACATGTTGACATACGTTTTGTGTGAGTTTGTCCGTTTAAGAGCAAGACTTGAAAGAGAACTCAATATTTGCGCGCTGAGAGACGTGTGCGCGCTCTCGGATGAACGCACAGAGACACATTTTCTCACAGCGCGCGCGGCTTCTCATTCTAAACCTAAACCCTAAAGCACTAAACCCGGGTGATGACGGTGAAAACGACTGGTCATATTCGAAAATATGGCAGCACTCGCAATCTCGCATGCATTGAACAAAGTTTACAAAGAGAGAATTATTTGAAAAATATGAAGGAAAAAAAGGACGTTTACACGGCTCCCCTGCTCTCGTCAGTTTTTGTTTCTTTATTAGATTGTCATAGGTCACTCTGTTTAATTTTCAAGTGGTTAAACAGATTCGTGGTGTTCCCTTGCGTTGCAGCCACTGCCATGTAGCAAATCTTAGCATGTTTCTGCTCGTCGTCTGATTCCTCGAAGCCAAACTGTTCCCAGACAACGGAGTTGGTTTTGCCTTTTTTGCTCACCAAACGCTGCTGTAACTGCCCTCCTTCTGCCATCTTTACTCGCACCGAGTTTTTAAATTCCAGCGGATGATATGCACACGAGTCACGAGACTCACGACCTGAGAGAGATTTGTGGGTTCGGGAGGGGCGGATGTGCGCGTGCGATTCATTCAGAACGCAAGGCAAAATAATCGTTTTTTCTCGATTGTACTATTTTGGTGATCGTTGGGAGGCAAAATCGAAATCGAAATCGAAATTCGATTAATTGCACAGCCCTACTCTCATTGTTTGGCCTGGCAGTGAATAATGAGTGAACTTTTGCTGCCTTAAATCAAGACTTTGTTCAAAACAGAGTCTGGAAACAGGAGGAACAACCCTGAAAACAAAATGTTATCATAATGTCACACAGGAGTCATTTAGCCAAGCAGCCGTTCTGTGCGTGAGGTGCCAACTTGCGAGGCACAAAACACTTTTACACAAAAGAATGTTCCCTGACCTTCTGCAAAAGGAAATCTCTGTAAGAAGCAGAAGCGATTCATCACATGTGCCGTGAATGCAGAGGGCACTGTGTTTTCCTTCACTCTTATCAGCTCAGAGTTAAACAACAACAAATGCTGTCACCCTGATTGGCTCTGGTGGAATTGGTGCCATCACTCAGGTCTGTTGTGGTTTTTATACTAGAATCAATGGTCCAATTGACAGGCCTGGTGAAAATGCCCCAGGGGGGTATCCAGAGCTCAGAGCTTCATCCCAGAATTCCATGCCGTTATGGGAATTTCTTAGATTGGGAAGAGACTTAACAGAGAGATAAGCCTACTTGTTTTTATTAGGCCTATTGAAAAAACAAACATTTATCAATTTTTGTGCTTTTTTGTTTATTCGATTACTACTAAACCAACTTAAATTATTTTTTTACACAAAAACAAGGCATCAGCTCTGGGGCCTGTTTCAGAAAGGAGGTTCAACCAACTCTGAGTTTAAACCTGAACTCTGAGTTGACTAACTCTGAGATGGGAAACTCTGAGTTTTGGGTTTCAGAACAGCTGAATTGAGGTAGTTCAATCAACTCTGAGTAGACTGACTCTGAGTTAAGCTCATGCAATCCAACTATGAAAAGCCACGATCAATGGAGCTCCGAAATTACAATTCACCATGGCAACAGCACCCAACAAAAAGATGTTTGCATACTTCCGGGTCAATACATAAGTTTAATTCTTAATTATTTTAATTAAGTTTAATTTTCATGGTATCCAAAAGGCAAACAAAGAATGTGGCAGCAGCTAAAAAAAAATAATTAAAACAACTTAATTCAATCAGGAAAAGCTTTAAGCATAAAATGTTCATGGGTGTAGGTTTAATGACTTTACAAACATTTGACATATTAAATAAATATCATTCAGTGTCCAATGTGCAGCAGCTTTTCCCACATAGACCCTTTTCACAGACTGCGACGACGTGTTTTAATGGTCATCAATATCGTAAATCCTGCAACGTTTTTTTTTTATTTATTTTTTTTATGTATGTACATTTATAACACTAATACTTTGTATTATATTACTTTTGCATCAAATTACAAAAATCAAGTTACCGCTGCTGTGAGAGTGTTTCTAATACAGCGTCTATGGGAGTGATAGTTAAAATTAACATCTTTCTCTCTTTTCACTGCAGTTATCAATCTCACTTTAATTTTTCCATCTTTTTGAAAGTTGTGAAATCACTATTGTGGTGTTTTTCTTTTGCTATTTGAGCAAATGGAGACACAAAAATATATATTTAATGTATTCTCTCATTCACCGTTGTAAGAGTTAACCCTATGACGACTTCCGCTCTGAGAAACCCAGAAATGTGAAAAGGGTCTATGCTCTTTCACATAATGAAATGTTCTCTGATCCCACCTGTTACATTTATTAATTAGGGTAATGACATTAACATTTGACTTCTACTCAAGCCAGCCAAACACCAGCACCACTGACAGATGAAGAGGAGATGGAGGAAGAATATTAACATCCAACAGGAAAAAGAATAAAGTATTTGTAGGAAATAAAGATGACTATAAAAATGTAAATAAATGTATTTAACAGCTGTGGTGGTGGTTATGGCATATATCTCGTACTACCATCTGGCAGCATCCTTCCATTCCATTCAGTAATCCGTTTTCAGAAAGTGTGATTATGGGAATATGAGTGTCATCAATGCGTCCAACCACTGGAAATCCTAAAGCAAATTCGAATTATCAGGATACTTCTAGAGGATTATCAAGTGAACGTCAGGATCCTGTATAAAAGGACATGCCATTTTTGTCTCTTTGACAGTGTACTCATGATGAAAATATGAGCAATGAATGTTCCTGCAAAGAATGCTTTTCTTACTTTGTATTTTTGTCAAGTGGCAGAAAATGTAATTTGTTTTAAGTAAACTTTGCTTACTTTAGATTTAGATTAAATTTATATTTTTTTTTATATTTGTACTTGAAATACGACCAAAATACTCAGTAAGAAAAGCATTTGTGGCGTTTGAATGAATGAATAAAGTATTTAAACACTGCTGGTGCTTTAAAAAGGGGGAGGAGGAGAACGAAAGAAACTCTGGGTTTACCAAAGAAAACCTGCTTCTGACCAGGTTAGGTTCACAGAGTAAGTTACCCTGGTAACTGACTCTGAGTATAAGTTACCTCTCTTTCAGAAACGGGCTTGACTTATCCTGCTTTCTCAGGTTTGACATACCTCCCATTCTGAAACAGAAAACCCAGAGTTTCCCTTATTTCAGGGTTAACCTACTCAGAGTTTTCACTTAACCTCCTTTCTGAAACGGGCCCCTGGTATGGTACATACATATACAGATTATTTGCTTTGATTAGGAGATGTGTCTTAACCAGTTATATGACTTGTCTTATTTATATATAATAATATATAAGTATTATATATTATATAAATATATATAGCAATTCTGACCTTTCCTCTCCGAATTGTGTGATATAAACATGCAATTGCGAGATATAAAGTCGGAATTGTGAGATATAAAGTCGGAATTGGGAGATATAAAGTCGGAATTGTGCGATATAAAGTCAGAATTGTGAGATATAAAGTCAGAATTGAGAGATATAAAGTCAGAATTGAGAGACATAAAGTCAGAATTGAGAGACAAAAAGTCGGAATTGACAGACATAAAGTCGGAATTGTGAGATATAAAGTCAGAATTGGGAGATATAAAGTCAGAATTGAGAGACAAAGTCGGAATTGTGAGATATAAAGTCGGAATTGTGAGATATAAAGTCGGAATTGGGAGATATAAAGTCGGAATTGAGAGATATAAAGTCGGAATTGAGAGATATAAAGTCAGAATTGAGAGATATAAAGTCGGAATTGAGAGATATAAAGTCAGAATTGTGAGATATAAAGTCGGAATTGGGAGATATAAAGTCGGAATTGAGAGATATAAAGTCAGAATTGAGAGATATAAAGTCAGAATTGTGAGATATAAAGTCGGAATTGGGAGATATAAAGTCGGAATTGAGAGATATAAAGTCAGAATTGAGAGATATAAAGTCGGAATTGAGAGATATAAAGTCGGAATTGAGAGATATAAAGTCAGAATTGGGGGATATAAAGTCGGAATTGTCAGAATTGAGAGACATAAAGTCAGAATTGTCAGAATTGAGAGACATAAAGTCAGAATTGGGAGATATAAAGTCAGAATTGAGAGACAAAGTCAGAATTGAGAGATATAAAGTCGGAATTGAGAGATATAAAGTCGGAATTGAGAGATATAAAGTCGGAATTGAGAGATATAAAGTCAGAATTGAGAGATATAAAGTCGGAATTGAGAGATATAAAGTCAGAATTGGGGGATATAAAGTCGGAATTGTCAGAATTGAGAGACATAAAGTCAGAATTGTGAGATATAAAGTCAGAATTGAGAGACATAAAGTCAGAATTGGGAGATATAAAGTCAGAATTGAGAGACAAAGTCGGAATTGAGAGATATAAAGTCGGAATTGAGAGATATAAAGTCGGAATTGAGAGATATAAAGTCAGAATTGAGAGATATAAAGTCAGAATTGGGAGATATAAAGTCGGAATTGGGAGATATAAAGTCGGAATTGGGAGATATAAAGTCGGAATTGAGAGATATAAAGTCAGAATTGAGAGATATAAAGTCGGAATTGAGAGATATAAAGTCAGAATTGGGAGATATAAAGTCGGAATTGAGAGATATAAAGTCAAAATTGGGAGATATAAAGTCGGAATTGGGAGATATAAAGTCGGAATTGAGAGATATAAAGTCAGAATTGTGAGATATAAAGTCAGAATTAAGAGATATAAAGTCGGAATTGAGAGGTATAAAGTCAGAATTGGGAGATATAAAGTCAGAATTGTGAGATATGAAGTCAGAATTGTCAGAATTGAGAGACAAAGTCAGAAATGGGAGATATAAAGTCAGAATTGAGAGATATAAAGTCGGAATTGAGAGACAAAGTTGGAATTGTGAGATATAAAGTCGGAATTGAGAGATATAAAGTCAGAATTGAGAGATATAAAGTCAGAATTGTGAGATATAAAGTCAGAATTGTGAGATATAAAGTCAGAATTGTGAGATATAAAGTCGGAATTGAGAGATATAAAGTCAGAATTGAGAGATATAAAGTCGGAATTGAGAGATATAAAGTCAGAATTGAGAGATATAAAGTCGAAATTGGGAGATATAAAGTCAGAATTGAGAGATATAAAGTCAAAATTGTGAGATATAAAGTCAGAATTGTGAGATATAAAGTCAGAATTAAGAGATATAAAGTCAGAATTGAGAGATATAAAGTCGAAATTGTGAGATATAAAGTCGGAATTGTGAGATATAAAGTCAGAATTGAGAGATATAAAGTCAGAATTGAGAGATATAAAGTCGAAATTGTGAGATATAAAGTCGGAATTGTGAGATATAAAGTCAGAATTGAGAGATATAAAGTCAGACTTGAGAGATATAAAGTCGAAATTGGGAGATATAATGTCAGAATTGAGAGATATAAAGTCGGAATTGAGAGATATAAAGTCAGACTTGAGAGATATAAAGTCGAAATTGGGAGATATAATGTCAGAATTGAGAGACAAAGTTGGAATTGTGAGATATAAAGTCGGAATTGAGAGATATAAAGTCGGAATTGAGAGATATAAAGTCAGAATTGGGGGATATAAAGTCAGAATTGGGGGATATAAAGTCAGAATTAGGAGATATAAAGTCGGAATTGAGAGACAAAGTTGGAATTGTGAGATATAAAGTCAGAATTGAGAGAGAAAGTCGAAATTGGGAGATATAATGTCAGAATTGGGAGATATAAAACGAGAATTGTCAGAATTGAGAGACAAAGTCGGAATTGGGAGATATAAAGTCGGAATTGGGAGATATAAAGTAAGAATTGGGAGATATAAAGTCAGAATTGAGAGATATAAAGTCAGAATTGGGGGATATAAAGTCAGAATTGGGGGATATAAAGTCAGAATTGTCAGAATTGAGAGACATAAAGTCAGAATTGGGAGATATAAAGTCAGAATTGAGAGACAAAGTCGGAATTGTGAGATATAAAGTCGGAATTGAGAGACAAAGTTGGAATTGTGAGATATAAAGTCAGAATTGAGAGATATAAAGTCGGAATTGAGAGATATAAAGTCAGAATTGGGAGATATAAAGTCGGAATTGAGAGATATAAAGTCAAAATTGGGAGATATAAAGTCGGAATTGGGAGATATAAAGTCGGAATTGAGAGATATAAAGTCAGAATTGTGAGATATAAAGTCAGAATTAAGAGATATAAAGTCGGAATTGAGAGGTATAAAGTCAGAATTGGGAGATATAAAGTCAGAATTGGGAGATATGAAGTCAGAATTGTCAGAATTGAGAGACAAAGTCAGAAATGGGAGATATAAAGTCAGAATTGAGAGATATAAAGTCGGAATTGAGAGACAAAGTTGGAATTGTGAGATATAAAGTCGGAATTGAGAGATATAAAGTCAGAATTGAGAGATATAAAGTCAGAATTGTGAGATATAAAGTCAGAATTGTGAGATATAAAGTCAGAATTGTGAGATATAAAGTCGGAATTGAGAGATATAAAGTCAGAATTGAGAGATATAAAGTCGGAATTGAGAGATATAAAGTCAGAATTGAGAGATATAAAGTCGAAATTGGGAGATATAAAGTCAGAATTGAGAGATATAAAGTCAAAATTGTGAGATATAAAGTCAGAATTGTGAGATATAAAGTCAGAATTAAGAGATATAAAGTCAGAATTGAGAGATATAAAGTCGAAATTGTGAGATATAAAGTCGGAATTGTGAGATATAAAGTCAGAATTGAGAGATATAAAGTCAGAATTGAGAGATATAAAGTCGAAATTGTGAGATATAAAGTCGGAATTGTGAGATATAAAGTCAGAATTGAGAGATATAAAGTCAGACTTGAGAGATATAAAGTCGAAATTGGGAGATATAATGTCAGAATTGAGAGATATAAAGTCGGAATTGAGAGATATAAAGTCAGACTTGAGAGATATAAAGTCGAAATTGGGAGATATAATGTCAGAATTGAGAGACAAAGTTGGAATTGTGAGATATAAAGTCGGAATTGAGAGATATAAAGTCGGAATTGAGAGATATAAAGTCAGAATTGGGGGATATAAAGTCAGAATTGGGGGATATAAAGTCAGAATTAGGAGATATAAAGTCGGAATTGAGAGACAAAGTTGGAATTGTGAGATATAAAGTCAGAATTGAGAGAGAAAGTCGAAATTGGGAGATATAATGTCAGAATTGGGAGATATAAAACGAGAATTGTCAGAATTGAGAGACAAAGTCGGAATTGGGAGATATAAAGTCGGAATTGGGAGATATAAAGTAAGAATTGGGAGATATAAAGTCAGAATTGAGAGATATAAAGTCAGAATTGGGGGATATAAAGTCAGAATTGGGGGATATAAAGTCAGAATTGTCAGAATTGAGAGACATAAAGTCAGAATTGGGAGATATAAAGTCAGAATTGAGAGACAAAGTCGGAATTGTGAGATATAAAGTCGGAATTGAGAGACAAAGTTGGAATTGTGAGATATAAAGTCAGAATTGAGAGATATAAAGTCGAAATTGGGAGATATAAAGTCAGAATTGTGAGATATAAAGTCAGAATTGTGAGATATAAAGTCAGAATTGAGAGATATAAAGTCGAAATTGGGAGATATAAAGTCAGAATTGTGAGATATAAAGTCAGAATTGAGAGAATTCTGTTGATGGCAAAGCTATATTTATATTACAAGTTTCAGCTACACTATGTGCCACCCTACCGAATGAAGCTTTAATTCTCTGACCACAAAGTTATATAATTCACCGCAGTTGTCGCATCAGTGGATGTTTATTCCCACAAAGGGACAGAGAATCCAGGAAGGTTGTTTGAAGTGCTAGGAGGACTAGAATGTGCAGGCTGTGTCAACTGGTAACCCGACCCACAGGAAAACGGACACAAGCGGGTGGCCAGCAGCCTTTTGTCGAACGTCATCATTACCTACGAACGCCTTTAACCTTTCAGAGTGACATATGAGCTCTACCTATGCTCTTGGGTTACAGATGTATCTAACCTCCCTCCTCCATCCATCTTGCCGTTTCATCCATCTATCAGTCCATCTAAGATGAGTGAAGAGAGAGAGAAAGAGTGAGAGAGACACATACACTCTTAGCATGGCTGTTGCAGGGCTATCTCAGGCTTCAGCCTCCCCCACCTGCCAAAGCTCAGATCCTGTTACCCACCTGAGTGGAACCTGATCCAGGAATGCTTCAGTCTATGCTACCTTTAGTTTTACCTGTCACTCACTGTTTCCATCACCCCGTTTTTATGTGCATTTTGAAGTATCTCATCAGAAACAAGTGATGGAAACGCATATTTCGGGGGGAAAAAATCCCTCAATTCGCAAAAAAGTTATGCTTGCTTGAGGTGGTTTTTGACTTGAGAATAATGGGAGATGGAAACGCATTTGCCAAATAAATTGACGTAGCGAACATTAAACCCATGTGACTAATCGGCTGTTACCAATACCACCGTCATCCACTTGACAGCTTGATAGAAACACACCTAATTTTTTTTTTTTTTTGCGAAAAGGTTCGCTTCACGTTTGGATGGAAACCCAGCTCTTGTTAGCTAATGTGCTGTTTGTTATAACATCTACTCGAGAATAAGATACTTGCCGGGTCAATTAATCAGCATTTTAGAAGTAATTTGAGAATACTACCATATGATTTTAGTTTGTTTTAAAGTGAATTTTGAGTAAATATTGTGAATAAATGTGTTTCTTTTTTTCCCGACCAATTGAATAAATACACGATTGAGAGTTTATGCACTGTGATCATTATTTTCAAACTTTTACGTGCCAATTTTTTTTTTTACAAAGATCAAAAATGATTCATTCATAAACACTAAAGGTCAAAGTATCTTATATATTAAAACACGCATTGACCTTGACACACATTTACATTGCTTTATGCTTTTTTTTCTGAATTGAAATAAATAAATAATAATAATCCACAGCTTCTTTTTTTCTACTTAGAATTTCAGTCTTTTAGGGTGTGTTCACACTTGGCAGGTTTGGTTCGATTTCAACAAACTCAGGTGTGATTGCTCTGTTAGTGCAAGATGTGACCCTAAAAATCTGAATGCTCAAGCAAACCTGGTCCAGATCTCCAGTTCTTCATGAGTTCTCAGTTACAATCATATGTATGCACATACAACAAGCGTATTTAATGCAGTACATAGCATTGTTTTGTCTGTTTGATACATTCTGTCTCAAAATATGCCACAATTTTTTTGGTATCTTTAGGTTCAGACTTAAAAATGACAGTGTGAACACTAAGCAAACCAGGACTAAATGCATAATTTTCTTTTTTGGTCCAGTCCAAAAGATCCAAGAGAACCGAACTTCAAGTAAGGACACAACCTTAGGGTTTTGTTTGGTCCGGACCAACGACGACAGCAAAAAAATAAAAATTGCATTCCTGGTCCACTTATCTTTCACAGTGTCATTTTAACACCCGAACCTAAAGGCACAGGGATACATTCACAACCTGATTGGTCGACCTGATGGCCTATATTTAGTGACAGAACTTACCGAACATCCAAAACAATGCTGTGTGCCGAAAATGCTCATCAGCTGAAAGACTGAACTTTGTTGTCCTGTTACTTGAGGATGTAAAGCATGCTAACTGCAAGAAAAGTCTCTGATGGGAGCCCCTGTGTTTAAACACTTTGCTCAAGGGCACATAGAGTAGAACTGTCACTTCAGAACTCTTCATTTTCCTTGATCACTGACCATATTAGAACACCATCCAAACACATACAGATCAGCTAAAAGGCTGGTAGTAAAAAAGAAATAAAGGGCATTGAATAGTGGAAAAATCTGACAGCTGCTGTGCACACTGACCCTAATGATCATGCCTGATGGACATTCACTACTGCTTATGGAAATCAGTGGGAAGTAAAATATAAACACAAAAAAAAACTCAGATACTGTCAAACTGTAAGAGTCACATGTTTATCATCTCAGCAAACATGCCATCAATGTGTTAACTATTTAAGGGTATGTGTATGTGTGTGCTTATGCGTGAAAGTCGAGAGTCCTGCCCATAACCTTCAGATTGAATGTGCTGATGTCTGCATATTTTCCATAGCACATCATTTTCCATTGAACACACACGCACTCTATAGGCCACACCTGTTCCAGTGAGCACGCTCAGATCCCAGTTGCTTCACTAACTGACAAATGTTGATGAAAGGATAGTTAACAGACTGGTTGTTGTGTGAGAACCATATCATTATATATCCAATGTATCCAAATTCAGAATCAAATGCTACATACAGAAAATGCCATCAAACACAATTTCTCATTACTTTATGCTAATGAAACTAGCAGCTTCAGATGACTGTTCGTGTGTGTGTGTGTGTGTGTGTGTAGAGATGCACTGATTTCAATTTTCTTGGCCGATTCCGATTTCTTTTAATTATGACCTGCCAATACCGATTTTCTTTCAAAGAACTATAATTGACACCAGATACGAGAGTAGCCTATATGTAAAGTATAAGTAAAAAGACAGTAATAAAATAAGATCAGATAAACAAATGTCAAACAACAGCACAAATGAATGCAATAGAACAAAGAGAGATATGAAATGAACACAAATTATTCATTTGTTTACAATAACAGGGCCCTACGATTTTTTTTAACAGAAATTCCGTGTTGTGTATTTTAGTTTTTCTGGTAACCAAATGAAGGCATAAAACATTAATTCACTTTCAATCTAATTAAATTTAAATAAACCCTTTTTTGACAGAGTGGTGCACATCAGAGGTTTACTGTTAAAATTAAAACATGGAAGAAAAATGTGTGATTATTCCTTTAAAAATAAAGTTTTAATAATTTTTGTATTGTTGTTTTTATTAGTTGATGTAGTATTAAGACATAGGCCAACATTATATTGTATAATAGTAATACAATAGTACATCATACTATACAATAGTAATATATTTCTGTCACAAGTTAAACCAAACTTTTATTTTGATGGGTTGCCGTGAGGATGAAGTTTCTGTTGAATATAATAATTTATATATAAATGAAATTATGGGCATGCGACATCATAGTTACGTTGTCATGAAATTAAAAGTGAATACATTACTTAGGCTAACTGTTACGTCGTGTGTTAGCAGGGTATGATATGACAATAATTTTTTCTCAAGTTAAAGAGTAAAATGTTCATGAAGTGACTCTCAGAGCAGAAGTTTATGTGTATGTAAGTTTCGGTGTGTGTGTGTGTGTGTGTGTGGGAAAACCGCGCGTCCGCCATTCATCACACAGACACGCAGAACATGTAGGATTCATATTCAAATAGTCTTCTTGCGGTTTAATATTCACGGACACTAGTCCATATCATGATGTGATAAGTTAACGGACCTACTTTTGATTTATTTATCCAAATTTGACAAATTCCTTGACATTCCGTGTTATTGCAGTAAATTCCAGGACTGGGTAAACCCAGCCTGATCTGCCGGCGATTTGATTTCGCCCTGCAGCTCAGTCTGGAAACCTGTACATTCATTTCTACTGCGTCTGTTACACTTTTTCAGGAACTAATCACAGATTGGCTTATCCACCTGGCGCGCTATTGGCGGGTTTAACACGATGACGGATAGAGAAGCGATGGGTCGTTGCCCGTTGATCACGCCTCTTGTGGTCTGATTGGTTGAAGGACTATCCACTTGTGTACAGAGTCATTAGAGTTATGCTCATTTATCACGTCATGTATCATTTATTGGTCTGGTGATTGCCAGACAAGTAAATTCAGTTTTTATGACGTGTTTTCTGCATCGCGTTCTGCACTTACTGTATATAGCGTGCGCTTTTGGTGTGAGCTAGAAACCTGCGGGAATTAGTAAAATTATGTGTAATACAAGCACTATTTAACCAGATCGAATGAGACGAGTAAATGAGAGAGGACGCGGGTGTGTGTCAATTCGCAGACGGAGAGAAGATCAAGAACGCACAGTTGACGTTATTGCCTGTGCCGCTGGCAATAAAAAACGGCTTGGAATCGAAAAGACAAGAATGACCTGCCGGTCACTGGTCCGGACTGATCATGCGGAATCCATTCCGTGGCCGCTCGATCGGTGCATCTTTATATGTAGCCTATGTATGTAGGCTTATATATATATAATAATTAGGGGTGTAACGATTCATCTACTACATCGATGTATCGATTTATTTTCCTATGATCTAAATACATCGATCTGTGCTCGGCAAGTTGGCCTTCCGGACGACATATATCGATCTAACATCGTTTTAAAAGGTAATCAATCGATTGTATCGATCATAGGAAATAACGCATTGGATTTAAGCACGTCAGACTTTATATGGATGTTTTTTCTTAGCACTTTTAATGATAAAG
This sequence comes from Gobio gobio, assembly GCF_949357685.1. Lineage (NCBI taxonomy): Eukaryota > Metazoa > Chordata > Actinopteri > Cypriniformes > Gobionidae > Gobio > Gobio gobio. The sequence continues at coordinate 13,356,855 of NC_137106.1, forward strand.
GCGTTAAACGTTACTCGATTAAGTCTGCCTATCTGTGACATCATCGCAACGCACCAGCAGCAGCAGAAGAAAACAAAACCTAGCATGGCGGATGGCAGAGGAGAAGCAATGAGCGAGAAATGATCAAGCCACCAGGAGAAAGAGCTAACGTTACCTGTACTTTCAACCCTTGCTAAATGTTACCTGTGCATTCCTGACACCAGTGTGCCAGCAGAGCGAGTTTTTAGTACTGCTGGAGACATAGTGAACGCACAGAGAAGTGTTCTGCGGTCAGATCATGTTGATATTTTTGAAAAAGAAATCTGTAGAGTCATTGAAGAGTAGTTGGTTACATTTTATCTTTGTTAAATATTGTTTGTTTATTAAACTAAGAGTAGCAGCAGGTTCAGCCAGTTTATTCAACCTGAAGAAATGTTGGTTGCACTTTATTTTTGATATTAATATTGTATTTGTATTATTGTAATGTTGAAAAACAACAGCAAAAGTAGCAGGTAAACCTACTATTAATTAAACCTGAAGAGAAGTTAGTTGCACTTTATTTTTGATATTAATAATGTAATGTTGGAAAACAAAAGCAGAAGTAGCAGGTTAACCTACTGTTGAAATGTTGGTTGCACTTACTGGGCTTTTATTGAAAATGTATTGAATATTGAAAATGAGAGCAGAAAAGGTTAACTTCCTGTTAATTCAACCTAAACTGTTGGTTGCACTTTATTCAAATAAAATTTGAATGCATTTGCCATTAATTGTTGTTTACTTGTTTGTTTATATCCATAAATAATTGATACCTGATTCCCTTACAAGAAACAACAGGAATCTAGAAAACTTCACCTGCACTGAGCAGTTTCCAGATATTTATTTCAGTCACACAATTTTTGGCTAAAAAGTTACTGAATCGATTTCAAGTCACTGAATCGTTTCGGATCATATCGTTCTAAATGAACCAATATCGTCCTTGAATCGTATCGACAACCTCAAATCGTGATACGAATCGAATCGTTGTTAAAGGGGTGGTAAACCACGATTTCACTATTCTAACTTTAGCTAGTGTGTAATGTTGCTGCTTGAGCATAAACAACATCTGCAAAGTTACAACGTTCAAAGTTTAAAGCAAAGGGAGATATTTGCTTTTAAAGAAATCAGTTTCTAAGAACTACAGCAAACGGCCAGTAGGCGACTACACACATTCCTCCAGGGTTGGTGACATCAACAGGCTCAATATTTACATAAACCCCTCCTCCGAGAATATTAAATAAGGGGGGGTGAGGCCATTTTGTATCGTGGCGCTGTTGTGGTATAGTCAGGCTGGAGTGTTGTTGCCGCGATGCCGAGGAAACGCTGTTATTTTCATCCGGATTGCAGGTCTGGGGTACTTGCTCTGTTCAGCCTTCATAGGGACGGGGGTGCGTTGCAGAGTGTTTAACATACAGCATGTTATATGCACGTGTGTTTGAGTCAGCGGGGAATCAGGAGCGCGCGGGGCTCCCTGCAGCACATCCACGGAGGAGAACATCCACCGTCTTCGCGATTTCAATGCCGGATTTGCACAACGTCAGCTGCGTGAAAAAAACACTGCCGGTGCGTGGATGCACGACGCGCGCGCTGCACATTTCACGGAGGACAACACAAACTTCAACAAACTTCGCGAGTTCAATACAGGATATGCACAACGGCTTGTCCTGAAAGCTGGATTTACAAACAGAAGCTGTTTACAGGCCACAACCTGTAAGTCTGATTTATATTTCATCGATGTGTTTTTCTGTAATAGGTTGTAGCAAGGAAGTAAACAGATGACAACGCTGTTCTGCAAACCAGTCTGTTAAATGCTCATTCATACTTAACGTTATCCGACGAACACCTATCGTTACAAACACTAACGTTAAAATCTCAACAGCGAACCTGACATTAGTGTAAATGATTCTTTGATTAGAGCTTTTATGTATTATTTATCTACAGGCATGCTAAACATGGTTCTGTGTGTGATTTGGCTAACTTACTAGTTAAAGCCAGTGCTTAGTGTTTGTTTTGGGTTAGTTCTTGCGACAGATATTTGGCTATAATCGTTCTAAAAATACAAAAGTTAAAGTGCCATTCAGTAGCGATCATTATAGATCCACAGTCTTTACTCTTGAGGACTGAACAGGTTCTGCTCGATCATCTTCACTCAAATGTTCTGGGTCTGATTCGGGCTCAGATTGGTATGGTTTTATTGACGCCGTTGTTTCTAACACTGACCAAAGCACAGCCTCCGATAAAGGTAAGGGGCGTGACGTTTCCGACATACGTGCACTAGGCGTTTAGCGAATCACAACACACTGGGCCAGCTAACCAATCTGAGCCCATTGCGTATTTTTGAGGGACTGGCTTCATACAACCCGGAAAGCATCAGACCGTTTTACAAGGAGGGACAGAGCAGTGTAGAATAAAGGTCAAATATATGAAAAATAAGGCAATTTTTTTTAAAACGAAGCATGAACACATGTTACAGTGCACCCCACAAACACAGTCAAGCCTTCAAAAGAATGTGTTTTACCACCCCTTTAAAACGAATCGTTACACCCCTAATAATAGTATATTAAAATCAGCCGAGGATATGGACCGATTCTATCAATCAAAACTGCAACTAAAACGGTGTTAAGAATATCTTTCTTGTGTGGAATTTAGGGCTAATTTAAAGCAACAATATGAACAACCGCATGAACAGTTAAAAAAAAATTGCGACATTAAATAGCGACCTATTTGACCCTATGAATCAGCCGTATGGGTTGCCAGGTCTGCAGATTTTTTTTTTGTAGCACCTCCCATCTAATAATCATAAAGAGCTTTGTTACTTCTGATAAGAAACAAAGATTCAGCCTTCAAATTAAGTCCATTTTATCATGAAATTCAATCAATAAATTGCTTTTTGATGCTCTTAATGTGACGTGATAGATCGCTGAACATCAGAAGGTATGTTAAAAGATGTACAGCTTACTGAAATGAATCATGCCTCATGTAATCTTTCAACCACGGAAAGACAAAACTACCTTATGTGCAACTGAGCTGGTTGTACTTATATCTGAAATTAAATACCAGTTGAATATAATAGCTATGTTGTTCATTTAAACCTCTAATATTATAGTAATGTACCAAATGAAAGGGTTTCCTCTATAGATAGTAGATATCATTCTGAATGATTGGCTATCGGTATCGGCAGAGAAATTTAGTATTGGTGCATCTCTAATCCTGCCATCCAGTGAAAAAATCAGAGCAGAGAGTAAATGAATAAACCTTAAGCGGCAGATAAAAAACAAGAAGGAGAAGAAAAAAAAAAGCTGTTGTGCAGAGATCAGTGTAATCAGTGACTGTAGCCCACGTGCAGTATCTTATAATCTCCAGTCCTCTAACCGGGCCAAAAACCCAGATTAGAACCAATACGCACACATACTGACACTCATTTCATAAATCTTAAGTTGTCTATCTTTCTCTCCTGTCGTTACTCGCTCAGGGCAGGACACTGCAGGCAAAGCAGAGCTACTGCAGTCTGCATTAGCCGCACAGAAACACCTGTCTGTCTGACTTCCTGCCCCTCTATCTGCAGTTTATGGCACAGAAACACTGACCAGACGTGGCAAACACATAAATGGACACTTTGACAACACATTCTTACTTGTCAGACATGTTTCCTTTGCCACCCATTTGAGTGATTGTCACAAACACAAAAAACACCTTTGCTTGTGAGGCAAATGTTTAAAGGTGTAACATAAAAACAGTTTCCCACCCTTTTTTCTCTTTCCATTAGGCATCTACAAGAACACTCCAAATGTGAAATCTAGGATTTCTGACCTAAAAATGCAATTTCAACATTGCACAATGCAGAAAACGGCATTGGCTCATGCTGGAATGAATGCATGAAAGTGTGTCTGGGTGCCCTACTTCTGGACAAATTCCCAAATGAGGAATTCTAACAAATACTCAATGCCATCTTTATTCCATTTAAAGTGCAGTTACCAATTACAACTAAGCTTTATTGATTATCGCAGTCTGATGGGTAGATGTGTGCAGTCCTGAACCTGACATACCTGCAGCATTCTAAAAGGCTATGTGTACACATCCACAGCAGAACTAATGTGTACTGAGTGCATTAACTATATGAATTAATTCAGTTTTCTTAATATCATAGACTGACAGTATTTGGGGCATGCAATGAAAATGGTGACGAGACACTCATTCTGCTCCACAGAAGAAACAAATAGTCACACAGGGGTTGATTGAAACAACATTAAGGGGAGTAAATGATTCCAGAATTGTAATTTATTGGTGAACTCTCTGTTTAAGCATGTAACTTCAGTGTGCACACCGGCTGCTTCATCCCAAACAAGCGGGTGGCGCAGCCCGTCTGGAGCTGCTCTGCATCGAGGTCGTTCAGAGCATTGACGCCATCGGTGCGCATGCAGCAGAGAATGTTAATGTGAACTGCGGATTCATTGAGAAAAATTCCAGCGATGAGAAACAATGAACTGGCGCCGTGCAACGTCACACAGACCGCGCGCATGCAGCGAACGCGCTCCTCGTGCATAGACACAGACTGTTCAGAAACACAGCGTGCATGTATTTTCTTCTCTTTTTTACATTTCTTTATAGATAAACTTGCAGTACCTGCATTTTGTCGGATGTAAACACCTCCGTGTCTACATCGCAGGCGATGAGCGTCAACATCTCCAATTTCATGTTTATCGATGGCATTCCCACTTTTGCTGCTTGTGAACAGATAGAAAAAAAAAGGTCTTTTATCCTCTTTTCTCTCTCGCTCGCTTTTCCTTTTGTATATGTGCGGCTCTCTGAGGCTTAAAGTCTTTTGTGTGTTGTTGGTGAGGTTCTGACTAACTCTCCGGGTGTCTGAGTCTGACTGAGATGCTGCTCTCTGCGAGCGCATGAAGGCTGCTCAGGTTCATCCGCACTGACCAATCAGAGCGCTCGGATTGACGTCATCGCCTTCCTCTTTTGATTCACTATTCCTCAAAGAAGCGAAGGCAGAACGCCGCATAACGGCTTGGTTTTGCCAACAAATGATGCCGTCATTGTTGTCCTGCTCCCGCTCCTTTGATTTACTGACAGCACAGGAAATGGTTCTAGCTGACAAGTAAAGTTGCAGTAAACAGGGTGAGAAACCTCATAAATTCCTCTAGACCTAAATAAATCACCTCAGACACTGCCACAAAAAGACTCAGACCACACAAACTTAAATAAATAACAGGATGTATAGGCAACTGACTACTGCTGCACATTGGTGTTGGTTGAGGAGATCCCCCCGGAGCCGTATGGATTACTTTTATAATGGATGGATGCACTTTATCTGGCTTCAAATGTTGGACTGCCATTATAAAGCTTGAAAGAGCCAGGACATTTTTTTTTTAATATAACTCTGTTTGTATTTGTCTGAAAGAAGAATGTCATATACACCTAGGATGGCTTGAGGATGAGTAAATCATGGGCTAATTTTCATTTTCGGGTCAACTATCTCTATTAGCCTAAAAAAAGACTGCAAAATTGAAATTTATGCATAGCCTTAATAAAAACAGGAAAAATATCCAATCTGTAAAGTAGCCAATTTTGCCTAAATGAAGGGTTGCAAAAGTTGAGTACACCACTGATTTAATTCAACAAACATATTCTAGTGGCCTCCAGTAGGTCCTCCATAACTGCTCTGACCCTTCGTGGGATTGATTGTCTCAGTTCACGAAATATTTTCACATCTATTGTTTAACTTGTGGATGATGATGACCTCCCTGAGTGCCCTGAGTGTTTGATGGGGGAGTGCTGCTCAACTTGTCTCTAAAATACCCCACAGCTGCCCATTACACACACAAAAATGCTGGGTTAAAAACAACCCAAGTTGGGTTGAAAATGGACAAACCCAGCGATTGAGTTGTGTTAACCCAGCGATTGGGTTGTTTTCACCCAGCGATTGGGTTGTTTTCACCCAGCGATTGGGTTGTTTTCACCCAGCGATTAGGTTGTTTTCACCCAGCAATCTCTGGGTTAAAACAACCCAATCGCTGGGTTTGTCCATTTTCAACCCAAGTTGGGTTGTTTTTAACCCAGCATTTTTTAGAGTGTAGTGTTTAGAGTGTAGTGTCCACTGAAGGATGTCATGTTGAAAAAGTGCCCAAGAACACAAGGAATAAGAAGAAGGGATCATCCTCTGTTTCAAGCTTTTGTATTACATAACTCAATGGTGTGTGAATTGACTCTTTCAGTACTCATTCATCGATATAAGAACGCAGGGCCGGATTGGAACTCATTTTCAGCCCTGGAGTTTCATGCCTTAGACCGGCCCACTTTAGTTCCCGACTGACTATCTTAAAATAATGTAATTAAAACCTCAGAATATAAGTCTGCAATAGGCGCACTGTTCTCTACAGCCTTGTAATTCTTTGTATTTTTGAAAATTATTTTGCAAAAACAGTAGCCTAAGTTTTGCTTCACAGTGAAGATTTATTAGAACAGTAAATAACAGGACAGTATCAGAATCAATTTTCTTTAAGAAAAAATAAATATATACAAAATAAAGATTAAAATAAAATGTATTGCACTTTCTAATGACAGTAGCATCTCTTTTTCAAGGAAACAGCTGCTTTACAACTTCAAATATTTTTCACAAATATGAGAACATTAGTTAAAGAATTAAACAAGTATTGCACTGTTATCTGACTTTTTGCACCTGTATTTAAATCACAATAAAAGCATATTGTAATCTTTAACATATTTGACATGGAAAGCACATTCAAATTAAATTGAATTAAATCAAAGCAAATTCAAAATTCTAAATGGAAAAATATGCAGGCTTAATTCATATTACTTTTATCATATTCCCTTTTAATTTTGGGCTTTGTATATTCACTATCATTTGATTAAAACATAATGGGTCACTAGTAACAATTGGGCATAGACAGTTGTTATATTGTAACTAATGTGATCACTGAAAAAAAAAAAAAAAATGCTTCTCTTAGTATTTTTCGTCTCGTTTCCAGTCCAAATATATATAAAAAAATTATTACATCAAGATGCATTTACTAAACAAGTATGAAAAACACCTCAAAATTAAGTGATTTTTTGCTTAAAACAATCAATATTATCTACCAATGGTGTAAGAAAAATAATAGTTTTAGATTTAGCTTGTTTTAAGCAACAACAACAAAAAAATCACTTGTTTTTTAGAGTGTTTTTCCCCCCCGAAAACAAGACATACTTTTCTTATGCCATTTCACTTGTCTAGTAAACGTATCTTGAATTAAGAACATGGCGTAGATTACGCGGGGGACGGGGGGGACGTGTCCCCTGCACCTTTAATAAAACGTAAATGCGTCCCCCGCACTTTACCGAGTGTCACCTGTCCCAAGTCGACCCGCTCCGTGGGGGATTCGAACCGGCGTCTGGTCGTACCGCTCTTACTGGCCTACGTCTGTTACACC